>NC_056043.1:9787746-10107181 GCF_004379255.2 Salvia splendens | reverse complement strand
AATGGCAAATGTGAAAATTATTTCGTGGACAGAGAGAGTATTTTATTATGATTGATATGGATTATCCATCATAATAATAAATATAATTATATAACTATATATAAATCATAAATGATATAATAATAAATATGAATATTATTATAGTTATTTATTAATATTATAATTGAATAAAATTTAAAATTTCACTAATACTTTGTTGATTAATAATTTATAAAATAATAATAATTATTATTATTATTATATGATTCATAATTTCAATAATTATACTATTGGTTTTTAATAAATTGTTAATTATTATTATGATAATAACAATTATAAATAATACTCCCCCATACACAAAAAATAGACAAAGTTGTAAATGATACGAGTTTTAATGCATAATTGATAAAGTAAGAGAGACAGAGGGAAAATGTGGTGGAAGTAGTATTAGTAGATTGTGGGGGTCCACGTTTAGAATGATGTGTATGGTTAATATTGGTTTAAAACTTTTCATTTTAAAATTTGTGGACTGCCCAAAATAGTAAAGCTTGTCTAATTTTTGTGTACGAAAGTATAATAATAACATAATTATTACTATTATAATTATCATTGTAATTATATTTATTGAAATTAAGTATGATTCGTAATTTTTAATTTTTATTAAAAAAAATAATAATAATAATAGTTGTATATGATTATACTTCATTCCATTAAATACCTAAAATATAAGAATCCCAAAATTGGGAAAAGGAATACCTAAGAAAAGTTAAGATTTAGAATCCTGAAAAGTTGTACCACTTTCCGTGTTTTTAGGATTCTAATTATTTTTCCAGTTTAATTGAAAATCAAAATAAACAAAGAAATTTTAAAATTAAGGAATCAAATTACTTTCCCACATAGAATCTTGGCAACCAAATATGGCCTAATAGGTGTTAGGAATTCGTTGCTATTAGCATATCCATTGTCGCATAAGTAGTACTCCCTTCGTCCTGAAAATTTGTCACTTATTTCGATTTCTGTCTGTTCCTAAAAATTTGTCATCTTTCACTTTTACTATTTTTGGTAGTGAACCTCACATTCTACTAACTTATTCTCACTCACATATTATTATAAAATGAATATATATAATATGATCCACATGTCACTAACTTTTTAAATTCACTTTCTACTAAACTCATGTGAGTCAAATGGTGACAAATTATTAGAGAAGGAGGGAGTAAGAACCTGCATCGACCAAAGTACAATCAGGAGGTTCAGAAACAATTATCACAATCCATTGCATTTAGCAAAACAATGTTGTATAATAAAGCAATTACCTTTAGGAACTTTCAAGCAATTAGGTCAAGTTATAGCATTCCCCAGAACCGTGGAATCAGCTGCCGAGCCCTCCCAACCAGGGAGAATGTATAAAAATCTAAGAAACCTATCAAACACCGCCAGTGTGTTGGTTGCGATATGACATTTCCTTGCCCTACACCGAGGGGCATCAACAATGCTAACACATACGTTGATGTAGGTCTCATCCAACACACCGAGGCATCCGTGTAAAGTGAGTCGTGACCACAAATCATATCAAATACATTGGCAATCATCTATACCATCAGAGGGAGTGTTTACCTTGAAACACTTCTAACGTGGATTATCACAAAGTTCGTCTACCGGAGAGGGCTCAATGAAGAGGGTAGTATGGAGATGATCACACCTCGGTTGACCTCATGCACTAGATTCATACTGCCAAACCTATAAAACCAAAATGGATAAGTTAGGTTGTCATGTCTTGATGTTAGATTATTGTTAACGTTAGTTTAGTAAGTATGAAACTGAATAACGTTTTAGTACTACCGTAACTAGAAAAAATGTGGTTTAAAATAAATGGTTACAAGTATTATGCAAGATATCCTCGATTATATTCTATGTAAAAAATCAATGGATGAATCTAATGCATAATGCATTCAAGGATTACTGGATAAGAACAGTTTCAGGTGGAAAATTTGAAGCTAATTACAAGAAATTAGAGACAATCTGCATCGGCGATAAATGTTTCCGATCCGGGTCAGAATTAGCCTTAGTTGTGCGCCTTCTCAAAACCTCTTGAGAATTCATGTCGCTCGGATTTTGAGTATCCAATTAGAATCGTAGAAAATAGAAGCCAAAATCTTTGGATTGCGAAAATAAAGCAGCATATGGAATACTACCTTTATTCTTGTAATTGGAGAAAACTAATTGGAGAAAACTTGGCGCACGTTACTACCTTTATTCTTGTATTTCTCTAAAAGCTTGGCGCACGTTACTACCTTTATTCTTGTAATTGGAGAAAACTAAAAGTTTCATGTCCTCATTATCACTATTACTACAATATTATTGTTATTATTATTATTTGACAAATTATTTTATAAAATTTGGTCAGATTCTAATTCATTTTGCAATTTTAAAAATTTATTATAAATTTATATTTTAAGTAAACTTTCCCACGTCCTAATCGTTCAAAGGTATGAAATCAAAAATTATATGGAACGACTTGAGTGATGGTTACAGTAATAACTGTTATTTTTCCAGCATATGCTACTTGCGAGCATACAGCAGCATCTTAACAAAATTTGAAACATGGCATCACGTTGTCTAACAACAGAAAATATAATTAAATATTTCGAGAATCACACGACTCTGTCCCTCAGAAAAAAAACGATTTATTCAAAATGGCTGAATTTAATTGATAAGAGGAAATATATCTGCATTAAGTTGGAATTCAAGACCTACCAAAAACTATAGAAAGTCGGGCAAACATTGATAGAGAAAATGTTTGTGTGAGAATCATTAATCAAAACAGACCAACATATATGTTTTACGAATATTTGTAGTACTTAAATAAAACAAGGCAGGCCATGGCAGATGTAGTGCTCAAGCTTTGATCAGTGCTACCATGCAATTTCACTATCATTATGTTCTAATAAGTGCTACCTTCTTTATTGTGCAGGTATCGCCTCCGACTCTGCACCTGTATGAGATAAATAATAGCAAGTAGCGTATCTCACATCAAGATTATCGCAGTCCAAGGAATTACAAACCGTCTAGGCCGAATAGATTAAGTGGCTCAGAGGGAGGAGATTGAAGTGGCTGGTCGGGTTTACCTTGGTCAGGAAGGGGAGATTCGGATGGTTGATATGGTTCCTCAGTTTCACTTTCAAGAGGCTCGAGCTTTAGTGGCGTTTGTAATTGATCACGAGGCGGCGGCTCAAGTGGCTGGTACTTGGGTTTGTTTTTCTCCAGCATAAGATAAGTGGTGTAATACCAAAACAGTAGTATTCTACTTTGAGCAACCACTGTGTCTCTAATCGTACTGCCTCCAAAGGAAAGTCGATCCAGCGCCTGCAGAAGAGAGTTTAAAACAGCGGAAATCCAGATTGAACAGGTAATGATGGAGAATAACATAAGATATCATTAACTGCATCTCACGGGTAGTACGCAAATCAAAGTGTGGTTAAACGGGGACTTCAAGAAGTATAATAAGCATCCAAGTTTAGGTAGCAAAACAATATTAGAAGAAATCTAGAACCACAACATTATGCTAGAGAGCGAGGCCAACTAGGCAGTTCAGCATACTAAGCAAGAGAAAGCCAACCACAGAAGACACCACATGAATATATTCAGCTCATATCAAGCATTTTATTCATCAACACAAGGCAAGAATACAATGTTAAACAGAATGCTTTACTCACTTGATCACCAGTCTGAATGTCAAAAGAGTTCTGATGGTCAAACTGAAGCCCACTGAATTCATTAATGCAAAGCCCTTGAAATGCCCTGAACATAAAATAACCATGCTTAAATATTAGTATCATCATTCAGTAGGGAAGAGCTAACTTCACGAATGGAGCTACCATCTGATGAGGGAAACACGTGGAATCCAGCGGAAGATGATTGGTGTGTTCTCTGCATTGACATAGTAGCCTCCAAATACAATGAAAACAGTCATAAAAGATGGTCCTACTGCCAGAGCTGCTTCAGTGGTTGGAACCATAGCACCAACAGTTAGGCCCATCGCAGATGCAGCAAAGGATTCAGTGGTTATTATTCCACAGAACTTCCCAAATCTAGAAAGCAACATTCCTTAGTACAAGGCTTGCACACAAAACAAATTGAAAATGCTTGCATTCTGAAATATTCTTAAGACAGGAACCTTGCTAAACTAAAGATAACCTCCCTGATGTGCATAGTGATGCTTATAACAATTTGCAATGTGGGTATATAATATTTAAGGGTACGTCATGTGTGGCTTATTCTAGTTCCAGTAGTTTTAAGATGGAAGTGTTAAATCACTAAGTATTGAAATCCTAAGTTTTAAGACCATTATCCTAGAGATGAGTAACTACCAACTGAGCATTACCTCAGCTTTACCGTATCAATAACTCACCTTGACATGGTTGGATGAAGACGAGTCATGGGGTACAAAACAGTACCAAAGAGCAACGGGAATGCTGCTCCAACAGGGATCTCAGCTAATAGTTTTGACAGTAAATATGGCCCTAAAGAATAGGACCCTTTCGCTCTTTCTCTATCAACAATTGCACGTTCCTTAGGAAATACGCCTACTGTCTTTGTTAGTGCAGCCATTGCAGTGTTTATAGCTGCAACCTGAACAAGACAACCCAAGAAATAAAGGCATGACATGAGAAATCTAATACAGGAATCAAAGATCATATATATTAGAAATTTATAGCGTAGATATTTAGTATGGACAAATATCTGTAGTAATTTACTCAGAAGTATATGAATCCTGATTGACAATCTATGTAAAATGAAAAATCTAGAATTTGGATTGACATTTGACTACTGGTTTTTAAAAAACACCAACTGAATATTTATGTGGTGCTAGCATAAACAATGCACATATATGTAAGCAAAAAATATGAAAAAGTTGATAGGTCAAAAGCAGTTGGCCTATCCATCATAAGTTAATATCGCCAACAAGAGTATTCAATGCATGCATGTGCCTACTCGTGTGGACATTTATAGCAAGTGAGTGAGCGGGAGAGAGAATTGACCTTCATTCAATTCGTCTGCAACATATGAGTAACATAATATTGGCAGTAAAGAAATCAAATTGTTTAAAATACCTGAAGCAATCCCATTCTATCTTGTATTGATGTCTGTGACTTCCCCATCCTCCAAAAGACAGAACCAAATATGATAGCTGATGCTATTGACATCCTTGATCGAACTTTATTCGTGGGGCCATCACGAGACGCCTTGATATCCATAATAATTGACCAAACAGGAGACTGATAAACATCTTCATGTAAATTATGAATTTGATGCTTTAACAAAATGCTGCAAATAACATATAAGAACTAGAACTATGCGGATCTAATCTCCCGACTCCCATGATATCCGATTTTGGAAGGGGCCTGTCCACGGTACTAGGATGACCCTAGAACGGCATGGGTAATGATGAAATCAACAACATTCACGACTTTGAATAATTTCTCACTAACAGATAACATGGTGTAAACATAGTCTGCAGATTCCTGTTTATTGGTGTATACACTGAGTGACTGAACAATCTTATCACATAAACATAGTCAAAACATGGAAATTGATTTCTACACATGTTCTTATCAGGGAACTGATATGTCTTGTTCAAGTCATTACTCCTTGTTCAAGTCAGCTTCTGCTTTGCCACCATGGCAACTCACACAAAATAAGGAATACAACTCCTTTTATGAAAGGATATATAAACCCATGTTAATAATGTCCATGTTACTGAATAGAATGACAACATGTTTACCTGCATCCATGCACGCCTGAGGAGCAAACAGAATTGCCTCCACCAACCACCTTTACTTTTTGCAACAACTTTCTTCCTCAAGGTTGTGGTGTCCTTAAGATCAAGCCCGGAAAGTGAAGTTGAATACAGAGTTGATGGCATCTGCTCAGCAAATGACTCAATGAGACCGTCTATTCTTTTCTGAGAAGCGTCAACATTCTCAGCAGAACTATAGTCTACTGAAATGAGATCAGCCAAAAACTCAGCAGGATTGACATGTTCAGGGCAGATAAACCTGTCATTAATTTACATTGTCAATTAAAAACTTCACAAGTGATTAGCTACTTGCTAAATCTATAAGAAAATAATATACTGAACTAGATGCAATTTCACATGAGACAAACTTGACAAATCTCATTTTAGATACTATATAATTCTGACAAATAGCCAAACAGTCCATTTTATTTTACCAGGATATTCAAATTATTTAAGAAATAACTTTACTGTCAGTGTAATGGTAACATAATCTATTAGGACTCTAACTCTACTGTCAGTGTGATGGTACCATAATCTATTAGGACTCCTTCTCCTCCTTAATGCATTCTATAAAAGTGAGATGAGAGGTTGGTAGTCACCACTAAATAATGGCGCCTCAGCATCATAATTTGGCCAAGTCTCATACGTGAATCATGTTCACAATCACAAGTCCGGACAAATCAAACCAATCACCATCTCATTAATTTCCTAAAATAAAGATATAAATTCACATATATTTAGATAAAAGAACAAGAGTTAATAAATTTGGTAGAATATGGCTGTAGGAACCCTTTTTTTCCTTCTTAGTTTTTCGGAGTTTGAGAATTTATCTATTGCATCTTCGAGTACAGAGTTGAATTCCGTAAATAAGCAAATTGCATAGATTTTATTATACAATAATCCTGCACTTGTAGTTTATAGAGTTATGTAGTTCAGCAAAATAACACAACCTGTCAATCAGGCAAGGATTCAGCTGAGAACTGATCAAATATCCATTACAAGCTACTTTACCTTGTAAAGTTCCAAACACACGATCAAGGGGTTAGAGCATAACTTATTTCATTAGTTTTTGGGCTGATATAAACCCAGGGGTGTTTTATCTTTATCAGGGAATGCATTTTATATATGAAGACAAGGTTCGAGGATAAGATGAAATTAATACGACCTATGCAAATTCAAGAATCACATTTTACTGGAAGTAGATGATTCAAGTAATTATGCCCATGTGCATAGACCAGTCACCAGTGTAATATAAGTATTGTTTTACATTTACACGCAAATTGCTCTTAGAATGAGTTGAGATTTTACTAAAAAGGTAGAACTTGAAAGAACAAAATAGATATAAGTCCTCCATCAAAAAACTATTTTCTCACAGCAAACAATAGAAACAAGTAGGCACCCAATCACTCGTGCTCTTAGCATAGGATATAATAGCAGCTTGACATATCATTTTAAATGAAGAGAACAGACAACAAACCCAAACTTTGAGAAGTAAGCCAGAGCTTCATCACGTGCAGGACCCGCATAGACAAGTGAACCTTCTGTGAGCAACACAATGTCATCAAATTTGGCATACACCGATCCTCTAGGCTGGTGTATAGAACAGATTACTGTATGACCATCCTGTGCAAGTTGACGTAGTGTTTCCATCACTTTCTCAGCCTGAAAGGCATCAAGTCCTGAAGAAATGGTTTTTCATTAACACATAGTTTTGCACATAGTGTTCATATCACTACTACTTAAAGCAAGAATTAAAAGAAATGGTGGGGGAGAGAGAGCAAGAAAGATAAATAAAAGCAGAGATATACACAATACGGAACCCACTGAAACGAGAAACACAAAAGAATCTACCAATGAAGCATGACTGGGGATTCAGGAGATGAAATAAGCTCAACCACGATTATAAATGTTAAATTTGTTACTGCTTTTAAAAATTAAGTTTCTGCTCCTTCGGTTGAAATGAAAATTTTCACTTAACCAAAGAAATTTCTCCATGAACATAGAAAATTTTTAAGTGAAAAAATAACCATGCCTGTGGTAGGTTCATCAGCAAAAATTACAGACGGGCTAGCAATTAGCTCGCATGCCAGTGACAATCTTTTCTTTTCCCCACCACTGATCCCACGGACTTTCGCATCACCAACACGCGAATCAGCACAACTGACCTTTTAGGAAAAGCACAAGGAATGCATCAGAGGAGAATGATTAGTTCATACTTGTATCCTACAAGGCACTAGCCATGAGAACTATAACTGGAATCTGCCTGATGTATATGTGCTCATTAAATCATTATGCCGGTCTAAAAGATTCGTGCATGGTTAAATTACACATTTGCAGATGCTGTTGGTGATTGCATTGAAAAGGCTTTAAGCAAAAATAAAAATGCAGGTATCAATCAAACCAACTGCTGAAATGCTCAGCAAGTTCTTGTATCTAAAACACGGTTACTTAAAGTGTTGAATTGAAATTCTAATTCAAAAAAAACTGATGTATACAGTTAATATCTAGCGAAACAAAGACATGCTCACCAGGCCAGTTTTGAACAAGAGATCATTTACATATTGATCTCTTGCTTCCACTGAAGATATGTCCTGCAGCTGCAGCTCAGCAGCAAGGGAGAGTGTCTCTCGTACAGTCAATTGTGAGAAAAAAAGATCCTCCTGCCTAATATAAGCCAACCTGCAACAATACTCACCACTTCAAGTAACCAAAATGATTTCCAAGTAGTCAAGGACAAGTTCGTGTTAAGAAAGACAATAGTACTTGTAATTTTTAGCTGAGTATGGTCGCCCATTAACCTCCAAAAGGCCAGATAAATGTAGCCTGGGCGATGCCACTAACTGACTGGCCAAAACATTAAGCAAGGTAGTCTTCCCAGATCCAGAAGGGCCCATTATTGCAAGTAATCTACCAGGCTTTGCCTCTCCGCTGACATTTTTCAGTAGAAACCGGACCTAGCAATCACTGATGTTTAGTTAACTAAATATAACTATGCATCCAGTTAATGTTGCATTGAGCAGGGCTTAGCATAAGATTAAAATGTGAAGCCAGAACTGTCTAAGAGAAAAACAAAAGATGAAAATGTTTTAATGTGACGTGAAATGTCAAGATAACGTGCACTTTAAACGCTAGACATTGAAGTTCCCTCATGTTTCTTAGTATTATTCACCTTTATAAATGCAAGGGAACTGTCCCTCGTTTAATTTCCAATAAGATAAGAATGCAAGAGATTGCTCCTGTTTTCGCACATATGTACTGATACGGTTTTGACACATCAAGTTCTTCAGATTGGTAATTTTAGAATCATTATTGCTCAACCAAACACATTCATTCCTTCAAGAATGTAGCAGCCAAAATCACAAGAGCTAGTTTATGCCAGTGTTATCCTATTTGTTCACTCATATAACTCCAAACCACCAGCACTTGTTTCTTCACACAATCACATCACTCATCATAAAAATTAACCTCATGATATGCTACATTTTATCTCACGCTTCTAATATACTAAGAATCCAAACAGAAAAGGCACAAACAACAATGCTGTGCATGTACGGATAGTTGTTCTACATAAAAGATAAGAGTATAAAAATGCATATGTATATAAAACCATAATTCCACTCACTAATTTGGAGGATTTATCGGAGAGAGAGCAATTTATATTGCTCCATTTGATAGTGACCGGTGCGACTTTCAGCTCCACCGCGGGAACCCGGTCTTCTTCCTCGTCGGGAAGTAACACCGGTCCCGGGCCAGAGAAGAGGCGGAGTAGCAGGGCCGCCGCTGCGGCCGCCAGCAGCTGCCCCACTCCACCACCTCCTTTCCCGCCAATTCCCAGCATGTCTCCCTCTCTCTCTCTCTCTCTCTCTCTCTCTCTCTAAATTCTTCTGCGTGCTATCTTCGGCTCTAATCCACTGACAGTCCTGAGCCGAGGTTGAGCAATATGCATACCAATACGACGCCGTTTCCCCTCTAACTATACCCTTCAAAACAAAAAGGACTGGCGTTTGTTTTGGCTAACGGTTTGGAGCCAAGTCTGCCATATCAACACGTGTCCCTTATAAAGATAAAGATAAGATACGGATACGGAACCAAGACTGGCGCTTATTAGTATCTTATGCATATATATTTTAGAATAAGTAAGTAGTTATGGCATTTGGTTACCATGTCCGGCTACATTCCACAAGTACTGACGTTCGATTCTCTTCCAGCGTAATTCATAATTTTTGTTGCTTGTTTACTCTATTACTCCGTATTAAGTTTTGGTAATTCTTTAGCTTCATAAATTTCTAAATATTTGTATATTTAATATAGTAGTACTATTTAAACTGTTGTTTTCTATTTTATTGTGGGGTCTTTTCATTATGGATAACAAAAAATTAAGCCAAATAAGAAAAAAAATAAATTACTGCTGCTAATGTTATAGTACTATTTATATCGCAGCTACTTACAATGATGACGACACCAAAAATATTCACAAAGATTAAGAATAATTTGGGTCCCCATTATTATAAACCTAGCTTCGCCAATGAGTGGCAATTTATATTAATGTATATAAAGATGAGTGACATTTAGCAATATGGGTATGATTCAAGATTCATAAATGTTTAGAGCATTTGTATATTTTTCTTATATAAATCTTAAATTAAACTCATAATATTATCATATAGCAGTATCATTTATGATTAGATACTACATATGTCCCATCGCAAATGATCAACTTACCATTTTAAGTTATTCCACCGCAAGTGATTGAAACATCATTTTTTACAAATACTAACATTTTATTCTTCATTTATATCTCCTATTTTTTCTCTATTGGAAATTTAAAATCTTGTTTCATAGCGACTTGATGATGATCTTATCTCATATATAAGTGTGGATAACTCTCTCCTCTTATGATGTAAAACTCATTCTCCATTAACAATACTTCAATTTTTTTTTCTTTTGATCTCTCTTTTTACTTTTATCAATTGTGTATTAAAACACATGTCCAACCAAACGCTCATGCTCTTGTGGAATGAGGGAAGTATTATATAAATATAACTAATTTTAATCTTTTATGTGTTAGATTTATAACATGTTAATTTTATAGGTAGCATTTCAATTGGTCCGTTGGGCTAGTTCGAAACCCGAACATTTAGGTTATGGTTGAAAGTATATAAACCAATGAAATCACAACTCGATTAGCTTGCACCTCCCGTAATTCGATTAAGATTGCCCCAAAACCGATAAGCTAGCTCAATTGACATCCCTAAGCATTATCATAATTTCACAACCATGTCTAGAAGAAGTCTTCCTCGAGATTACATATCAGAATAGTCATCTAGTTTGTTAGATAAATAGACATTGTAATGCAATTTCTTTGAAATTACAGGATAAATTCATATTTCTTCCTCCCACCCACTCAAAGGTGACATAATACTACTACTACAATTGCAATATAAGCCTTTCTTTCGTTTTCAGTGTAGGGATCAGATTATCCGGATTCATTATTTACCGAGATCTCTTTTTTCTTGTACAAGATAGCTCAGTCAAACTATCACCCACGCGACTGATTTTATACAACTAAAACCTAACTATTACAGCAGATATAGCTAACTATCTCGGACCACGCACTCCTTGACCGGATGCACCTCTGGACCACCGAGAACCTGCACACTCAAACCCTAGTTAGTACAATAGGAAAGATCCTCTCGGATCTGGTGCAGTAAGATCAAAGAAATAGAACAGATTCAACTGGAAAACACAATAGATCAAGGATGTGGCTCAGCCACCCGCCAATAGGGCAGATCTATTCTCCAGAACCAAGATCCAAGGGAGCACAGAAGGTTCCTCAAGTGATTAACCTCACACACCGGATACCAACCCCAAAAACACTCCTCAACACCTGATCTAACCTCTCACGTAACAGATCTCACAGAAACCTCTCAAGAATGAAACCCTAGTTTCTCCAAAACTCAAGCAACCGAAGTAGTTGCCATCTCCAACACTCACACAAGATCAATCACTCTAAAACCATGAAAGATCACCGTGGAAACAACCGGAGATCATCAGAAAGATGAAGAGAGAAGAGGGAATCACAATCGTCACACAGATAGCAGAGAGAGAGAGTGAGAGAATGAGAATGTAAGGCGGTGAGGTGGAGAGAGCGGGTGTATATCATCCAGGAAACGGGCTAGGGCAAAGCACAAGCCTAATGTATCTGGGCCAAATTAATTTCCCAGGCCCAAATAATAGTCCACCATCCAACAGCCCAATACAACCAACATACTCCACCTTGGACATTATTCTAGGAAACCAATTGCACTATTAGCTAAGGTTTAACCTCACAGCACCAAAGAACAAAGTTCACAAGCTTAGGGAAACAACCAGGTCTGCCTAAAAGACTCCAGAGGGGCTGACACCCAATAGTCTATAGGACTTAATGCCTCCTGCCACTAATCACCCTTACCACAGTATACAAAGTGGCTGACGTCTTTATACCCCTGGGACATGCACTTATCCTAGGTCAAAATGCAGAAACTTGATGCAGAAAAGAAGATTTTCGAGTGGTAAGCATTTAGTTCCCATGTCAGCTGGATTCTTATCAGTGTGCACTTTTAAAAGAGAAACTTCACCTTTTTTCTACAATATCTCTAATGTAATGAAATCTGACATCAATGTGCTTAGTTCTATCATGGAAAATAGGATTTTTATACAACTGAATTGCAGACTGAGAATCAGAGAATACAATAGGAGGAGTTTTTACAAAATTAAGTTCAGAAAGCACTCCCTTCAACCATACAACCTCTTTCATTGCCTCAGTAATGGCAATATACTCAGATTCAGTAGTGGACACAGCCACTATATGCTGCAGCTGTGACTTCCAACTTATACATGACCTACACACAGTAAAGATATAGGAAGTGGTGGACTTCCTTTTATCTATGTCATTAGCATAATTAGAGTCAACATATCCAGTCAATTTCACACCTTCTTCACATTTAGAATAGCAAAGACCATACTTTGCAGTATGCTTAAGATATCTCAACAACCATTTTAAAGCTTCCTAATGAGCAGTACCAGGATTAGACATGTATCTACTCAAGCAAGATACAACATAGGCTATATCAGGCCTAGTGCTAACCATCAAGTACATCACAGATCCAATAGCATTAGCATAGGGAACTTTCTTCATGGCATTAATATCATATTCAGATTGAGGGCACAAGTCTTTACTCAACATAAAATGAGCAGCTAAGGGCACAGAAGCAGGCTTAGCATCAAACATGTTAAACTATTTCAGAATTTTGTACACATAGGGTTCTTGATGCAAAACAAGTACACACTCTTTCCTATTCCTGAAAATATTGATTCATAATATTTTTTTAGCATCCCATAAGTCTTTCATGTCAAAATTCTCACTCAAAGCAGTTTGCACAACAACACTTATGGTTTTCAAACAAGGACCCATAATCAGCATGTCATCAACATACAAAAGCAAGAAGACAGGGACTATACCAAGGTTCATAACATACAAGCATGCATCAAAAGTACATCTAATAAAGCCCAACTTATGCATAAAAGTATTGAACTTAATGTTCCACTGCATAGGGGACTGTTTCAAACAATATAAAGCCTTTTTCAGCAAGCAAACATGATTGGGAAACTTAGGATCAACAAAGCCTTCAGGCTGTTTCATGTAAATTGGTTTATCCAAATCACCATGCAAGAAAGCACTTTTAACATCCATTTGTTTTAATTCCCAATCAAAATGAGCACATAAGGTAAGCATTAATCTCACAGTAGTAAATTTAACAACATGAGCAAATATTTCAGTATAATCTACCCCCTCTTGTTGAGTAAAACCCATGACAACTAATCTGGCCTTATACCTCAGACCTTCCACCTCATTTTTAAGCTTATAAAGCCACCTGCAGTCAACAACTGAAGCACCCAGAGGCAGTGGTACAAGTATCCAAGTAAGGTTAATTTTAAGTGAGTTCATTTCCTCCAACATGGTTTTATGCCATTCATTCCAGAATTTAGATTTAGTATCCTGCTTATTAGTTTGAGGCTCATCCACATCAGATTCATGCACATTGAAAGCCAAATTTATCAAAGCAACCAACCCTACATGACCATCATACCTTGCAGGTTTCTTAACATTCAGTCTTCTAGGCCTATCCTTAGATAACACATAGTCATTCAAGTTGGGAGAATCAATAGCATTTTGAATCCATGAGGGACTATTTAACACATTCTGGGCAGGTAAGAGAGCATTCACTCTCATGGGACTTGCATGCATATCATTAGCATTGTTATTATCAGGCAAAGGCACAGTGTTGACATCATTATCTTGTAGGTTTCCCTCATTAGGTGTATCACTAGGTGTATAGATTGGTGTTGAGTTCTAGAATGGCTGCTCCACCTCAGTGGGTTTATTTGTGGACTCCACCTCACTAAGAGGGTCACTGTCCACATTCTCTAGAGCAGGGTTATCAGCCAATCTCAAACAGGGGAACTCAAGTTCATTAAACACCACATCCCTGCTGATAATGAATTTGAAACTAGGCTCATCTCTTAACCAAACTCTATACCCTTTTACACCCTCAGGATATCCCAAAAATACACCTTTTCTAGACCTAGGTTCAAGTTTGACAGTTTTAATATGCACAAAAGCAGAACAACCAAACACCTTCAGATAAGAAAGGTTAAGGGACTTTCCAGTAAACACATATTCAGGGCACTGCCCTAACAAAGGCACAGAAGGAGACCTATTCACAAGATAAACAGCACTCATCAAAGCTTCACCCCAGAACTTCTTAGACAAACCAGATTTGGATAGCATGCATCTCACTTTATCAAGTAAAGTCCTAGTCATTCTTTCAGCTACTCCATTTTGTTGTGGGGTATAAGGCACAGTTTTATGTCTTTTAATTCCAAAACCAGCACACAAGTCATCCATTTGTTTATTGCAAAACTCTAGTCCATTATCAGTTCTTATTGCCTTAATTCTTTTTCCAGTCTGAGTTTCAATCAAGGTTTTCCAAGTCCCAAATTTTTCAAACACATCATTTTTATGTTTCATAAGAAAACACCAAACATTCCTTGAAAAATCATCAATGATTGTGATAAAACTCAGATTTTAACTGTTTTATTGGACATTAAACATGATCTTTTGTGTGCTTTCATTGCATTATCTTAGAGTTTATGTCCATATTTCACTATAAAGGTGCTTTGATGAGTTTATCTAGTGTTTGAAGTTAAAATAGGTAAAAAAGGGTCAAAATGAGCCAAGACGAGACTGGGGTCTGCTTCAAACGTTAATCTTCCTATCACGATGGGGTCCAAATCCTACTATGAGACTACCATTATATTCATCATCGAAAGAGCTTCGCGTGGGTATCTTAAACACCTCAATCGGAGCTCTGTAGAAGAAGTTATGGCCGTTTTACAAGCACTGCGCTGTCTAGAAAATCTCACGCAGCCGGGTGAATTGTTACCCTATAATTCCACTCGGCCGGGTGTCTCAAATTGAGTGCTGGAAGGTCGGAAACTGGTCGAAAATCATCACCCGGCCGGGTGATTTTTACCCTTTATAATTCCACCCGGCCGGGTACGTTGTTTTGGCGTATTTTTATGCCAAAAACGCGCTTTTTTTATGGGGATTAAAGAAGAAAAGAGCTAGGGTTGCAGTCTACGAGATTCATTCTACACCTACCGCCTCCAGCACTCACACACACCCCAAGCACACCTTTGAGAGAGAGAATTGAAGATTGAAGACTTCCAATCGAGAGATTGAAGTCTCCTCTCCATCGATTGATCTCACAGGAGTCTTAATATCTTTACTTCATGTATTTGTTGAATTCTTTTGTTTTGAACATGGTTTTCTCTATGAACATGAGTAGCTAAACTTCTCTTGTAGAATTCTTGGTGATGATGCACTGATTTCATAGTTTTTATCCGATTGATTTTGTTCTTGCCTTGCTCTTGTAGTTATTTGATTATTCTTGGGTTTATTCCTTTCAATTGCTTGATCACCAATTGCTTGTGTAGGATTAATTAGATTAATCGGGAGATGAAATAATTAATTTGGAAATAAGAATAATGCACACCTTAATACAATAGAACTCTGGAGAGTTAAGGTTTTGAGTGAGGTCATTGACCTAATCGAGCTTTTGGGAGTTAGGAGTTTAGGATTAGAAGGGGACTTCGATCCTAGAGCCTAATCTACAGGTTTCTCACCTCGGGAGGGGGTTTAATCTATAATTGTGGTCGGCTTAGTAACTCTAGAGACACCAAAAGGTAAGGCAAATCGATTGGATAAGAGCTTGGAATTGTGCATCGGATCCTTGAGTTCTGCAATTTTCTCCATATTATCTTTCCACATCCTTTTCACACTGTGTTTCCTTGTTCTTAATTGTTACTTGCTTACTATATGCTTTTATTAGTTGTTAGAACAAACCAAACTTTTCTTGATTGTCTAGATAGTAGTTGATTTTTGTTCGTGGTAGTTAAGTTGATACAAAATTGTCTCTGTGGGATACGATACTCTTGCTTACTAATTGCTACACTAGCCTCGTACACTTGCGGGTATCACTTATATTAAAATAAGTTGAGTCAGATTGAAAGAAAATACACAGAACCAGAGTGAGAGGACACTGAAGGATGGCCCCATACATCCATATGCAAGTATTCCAAAATATTTTTACTAATATTGGCAGGCACAGGAGTACGAAAGGTGACTCTATGATGTTTACCTAGCACACATGTGTCACAAAAAGGCAAATCACCAGAAACATCAGATTCAGACAATATAGCATGCTTTTTCAGAATATTCAACCCCTTTTCACTCATGTGACCTAGCCTATTATGCCATAACATCAATTTGTCAGATTTAACAACATTGGCACATGCCTTTTCCCAAGTAAGAGGCACAGCAGAGCAGACATACAAACCACACTTTCTTTTAGCCTTAAACAAGCACATAGAACCCTTACAGATTTTCATGCAACCTTCCCCCCATTTTCCACCATTTGATTCATTACCCCTCTTGATTTAGATCTACCCCTAACATTTAAAACCTTGTTAACAACAGATTTGTTAGAAGCCATTTCCCTTAATTCAAGTTCCTTAGATTTAAGAGAGCTGATTATCAAGTCAAGAGGAGCAGAGTCTCTGCCATATTTAATGGCAGCTTTCACATCACTATAAGAATCAGGTATGACATTCATCAAGGCAATACTGGTATATTCATCAATTGTTTTATCACCAGATCCTTTAATATCTTGCACAAGCTTCTGAAACCTATCCACATTATCATCAATATCCCTAGATAAATCAAGCTTAAATTTGAAAAGTTTTTCCAGCAAATACATTCTAGAGGACATAGAAGTTTCTGTAAACATAGTATCAAGCATTTTCCACATTTCAGAAGCAGATTCAATATGATCAACTTTCCTAATCACAGAATCAGACAAATTGAGAATAATAGTAGCCCTAGCCAACTCATTCATTTCATCTTGTTTTTCTTTAGAAACATCATCAGACAAAGTACCATCAACTGATTTGAAAACCTTTTGTTGGATCAAAATACATTTCAATTTCTATTTCCAAATCACAAAATCATTTTTCCCATTGAAGGGAACCAAGCCAACATGTTGAGTCATTTTTTACACAATTTTTGGAAGAACACATGGAGCAAGATAAGAACACACAACCTTGCAGACAATCAAGCACAGAGACATATACTCACAGACAGGACACAGTTTTCTCACAGATTCCACACAAAACACACAGGTCAGACCTCAAATCCCTTACTGTCCCGAGCAACACTGGCTAAGGCTATCCCAGTTTGCAATCACTCACTTTTGGAGGGCGCAGTGGGTCACTTAGGCAATATAGTATGCTTGGTGGTCAGGTGAGAAGAGATCAGAGGTCAGAGAGCACCAAGAAACCACAAAAGTAAGTATATCACAGAGAGAAAACACAGAGAAAACCCTAAGCCTTGCCAACGCTGTCTACCAGCAGCAAAAAACCTAATCCTATATGTGGCACTAAACAAGAAAAGAAGAAACCAGAGAGAGTATCAGCCAATTTACCAGAGCAAACCCCCACTCGAAGGAGGGTTCCACTTGCCCACCTCCTTTTTTGCGACTCGGTGTGCCGGAATAGTCTCCCCGTGGCTTTGATACCACTGTAGGGATCAGACTATCTGTATTCACTATTTACCGAGACTTCTTTTTTCTTGTACAAGATAGTTCAGTCAAACTATCACCCACGCGACTGATTTTATACAAGTAAAACCTAGCTATTACAACAGATATAACTAACTATCTCGGACCACGCACTCCTTGACCATATGCGTCTCTGGATCACCGAGAACCTGCACACTCAAACCCTAGTTAGTACAATAGGAAAGATCCTCTCGGATCTGGTGCAGTAAGATCAAAGAAATAGAACAGATTCAACTGGAAAACACAATAGATCAAGGATGTGGCTCAGCCACCCGCCAATAGGGCAGATATATTCTCCAGAACCAAGATCCAAGGGAGCACAGAAGGTTCCTCAAGTGATTAACCTCACACACCGGATACCAACCCCAAAAACACTCCTCAACACCGGATCTAACCTCTCACGTAACAGATCTCACAGAAACCTCTCAAGAATGAAACCCTAGTTTCTCCAAAACTCAAGCAACAGAAGTAGTTGCCATCTCCAACACTCACACAAGATCAATCACTCTAAAACCATGAAAGATCACCGTGGAAACAACCGGAGATCATCAGAAAGATGAAGAGAGAAGATGGAATCACAATCGTCACACAAAGAACAGAGAGAGAGAGTGAGAGAATGAGAATGTAAGGCGGTGAGGTGGAGAGAGGGGTCTATATCATCCAAGAAACGAGCTAGGGCAAAACACAAGCCCAATGTATCTGGCCAAATTAATTTCCCAGACCCCAAATAATAGTCCACCATCCAACAGCCCAATACAAAACATTCAATATCATGTAAATTCTTGACTTGCTCCAATTTGGTTGAGGCGATTTGCATCCTTTCATGCAACTTTTGGAATGCTTGATTAATAATCCCCTCCTACAAGAACAACTCAAGCATAATCATCGAGAAGATCCACCGACAAAGCTATAATTAAAGAAACGCGTGTATTGCACTCGAACATTGTGGGCGTGGGAAAAAGCTATACAACGTGTTAATTTTTGTTTTATATAAATCAATTCGTAGAAAATTATACAACGTGTTAATTCACTTGACCAAAATTCCATTTCCAATCAATCCACCACTTTAATACGTGTATATAAGGTTTAAAAATAATAATTAAATCATCACGACAGAATTATATCATCAAAATTTCAAAGGAAAAATAAAAACGTAAATAAAGAGCAGTTTTTCATTCATCTCTCATGCACTCACTCTTCATCTCCAGCTCTAAATCTAGCAAGTAGCACCTCTTCCATTAAAACCCTAATCCAAACAAAAGTCCCACAATAGACTCCAATACTCGGGATAAGAAACGGAAAAGTTGCCCCAATTTTGATCCGGCACACAGGTTTCTGATACTTTATTTAAAAATCATAGAATCCCCTTTGCAATTCTGAATCTTGTCCTCATTTTAGCATTCTTTGTAGTTTATCCTGATTTGGAAATCGGTCTGTTTTAACAAATTTATTCGCTTTCCTCTCTTCAATTAAATTCCAATCTGAATGGGACCTGAAAAGAAATGGCTATACACCCTGTTTTCTGGGGCATTTATCACATTTCTAATATTCTTGTCGTTTATTTCGGGATTTAGTTCTTCCTATTACTATGCTTTCCCTCCAAACAAGCAGTTTTCTTCGACCATCGATCACGGGCCGGGCCGCCCGCCGTCCTTCGCCTACTACATTTCGGGCAAGAGCGGCGATGGGGATCGGTTGTACCGCCTGCTTCTGGCGGTGTACCACCCGAGGAATAGGTATTTGCTGCATATTTCGGCTGATGGGAGCGATGAAGAGAGGGTTAGGCTCGGGGAAATGGTGAAGTCCTTGCCTGCGGTTCGGGCCTTCGGGAACGTGGATGTGATTGGAAAGCCCGATCCGAACACCTACATGGGGTCCACCAATCTCGCGGCTATTTTGAGAGCGGTTGCGATTTTACTGAAGGTGGATGAAGGTTGGGATTGGTTTATCACTCTCAGCGCCACGGATTATCCCCTAATTACGCAAGATGGTAGGTATTCTATTTTGTTGTTTATGAATTCTCTTTTCTCTGTTAAGTTTTAGGTGGAATTGAATTGTTTGTGGCAGTTAGGGATTAGGATTTGAGCCTTTGTGCTATTGCTAAATGCCCAAGGATATAAGCTGTGAATTTGAAAGACTCAATCTTAGTGGAATTAACTTAATCACAATTGCCAGTGCCAGTAGATATCCTTTCTTGGTTACTGTTGATATAAATTGATTGCTATATCTGAATTGATTTTTGATGTTTTGGCTCAGGCCATCTCGTTTGTTGATATTTCCTAATATAAATGGTATTTTTTTTATGAACCATTTTTTACTATGAACGGCTGAAACTTTCTAAATTACTTAGTTTCTATATCTGGAAATTGGCTCCAACTGTAAGATATCCAATTCCAATTACATTTCCCTTCTTTAGTAGATCTTGAACTGCAGTTACTGTTGGATGACTATTATGTAATGAGTACATAAATTAAGCTTATTGTACAGCGATTTTTTTGTCAAAGCTGTATTACTTCTCACAATAAGTTGCAAAGTCAACCTACTGGTTAGTTGAGATTGATCTCATGTCACTCCTATTTCTGACACATGCTTCTCTTGACATGGAGCAGCCATGGTAACCTGTTTCTCATTTAGTGACTGGTCATTTGTTTGTGTAGCTTAACCCAAAGAGGGCTTCTCATTTTCACTATACTGTTAGACTTTTAGTTGAAGATATGGTTTTCTGCCACAAACAAAGATATGGTATAACTGTCTGAAAAGTCTGTTAGCTTGTCAGTGGGGTTGCATATATTTTTCCATCTCTATCTATAGTATGAAAGCTGAATCCCATTTGAGCTACTTCAATACATGACAAGTTTCTTGGCAAAACTTCTGTTTTACTTTTAAAGAGAAGACTTTCAAGTCTTTCACTAATCATTATGTCATCTACACATACGCAAACACATGTGAAGCTTGCATCACTTATTGGATATAAGGGATGCAGAGATGATGACACATTTCTTAAATCTATGTGAACCATTAAGCGTGGAAAAAAGCAACAGTTTCACTTAAGAAGAAATGTCCCACATTTTCTTTCAATAGTTAATTTCATGAACTTTTGTCTTAATTGTGTGGTTGTGTTTTTGATTCATCTTTTTTGCTACTTTGAATTTCAGACTTGTCTCATGTGTTCTCGTCAATTAGGAGGGATCTGAATTTCATAGATCACACTAGTGAACTGGGATGGAAAGAGTATGCAAATCTTTACCTCTTATTATCTTCAATTTTGCTGGCAAATCTAAATCCCTTCACTTATATTTTTCTTGTCAATGACATTACAGAAGCCAAAGAATTCAGCCTATTGTAGTAGATCCAGGTATTTATTTAGCAAGGAGAACACAAATCTTTCATGCTACTCAAAAGCGACCATTGCCTGATGCTTTCACGGTTTTCACAGGTAAATCTGATTTGCTGTTATGGTACATTATATGGAATTTCTTATGATCTAAACTAGTTGCCTAGTCCTAATGATTCCTTATTGTATTTCTAGGTTCCCCATGGGTCGTATTAAGTCGTCCCTTCCTTGAATTTTGTGCGTTTGGCTGGGATAATCTACCACGAACTCTTCTAATGTACTTCACCAACGTCGTTCTGTCCGAAGAAGTCTATTTCCACACTGTTATTTGTAATTCACCAGAGTTTAGTAACACAACCGTGAATGCTGACTTGAGATATTTTGTCTGGGATGACCCGCCCAAGATGGAGCCTCACGTCCTCAACAGCTCGGATTATGAGGAGATGGTCAAAAGCGGAGCTGCTTTTGCAAGGCAGTTTGAGAAAGATTCAGTGGTGCTCGACATGATCGATAGGAACATCCTGAAACGGAATCCAAACCGTGCCACACCAGGTGCATGGTGTAGGGGTCAGAGGAGCTGGTGGATGGATCCGTGCTCACAGTGGGGAGACATGAACGCTGTGAAGCCGGGCCCTCAAGCGAACAAGTTTGGCAACTCCATTGACAAACTCCTTGACAGTTGGAATGAGAGGTCGGACACGTGCGTGAAATGAGAGTTTGAACATTGTTTTTGAGGTTGGGGAATGCATTCTTTGGTGGCTTTTGTGAGGGGTTTGAAAGTTGGAAGGAGGCGGCGCAGCCATTGGTGTGGCGGAGGAAGAGAACTCTCTGTTCAGACTCTCACTGAATAGTCCTCCAAGTATACCAAGAAAGCCCCTCTCAACCCGTTCGCCCTTTTTGCGAAATGCAGCATCGCTTTATTACTTGAGTTGCTTCATGTTTCGTTGTATCCTTGGAAATTTGTTGTAAAAACTTGATCACCTTAATATAAATGGAGAACTCATTTCTTCACTTCATGTCTATATCTATATATGTATGTTATTGCTACGGCTTGAGATTTTTCTGAGCAATCTGCCTTGAAACTTAAAAAGTGTTTTCATTATGTTATCGAGTCATTTGGTCACCACTTCTTTCACTTCTAGCCGGCCAATTGCTAATGAAAAATGGAGACAGGTACCATCACCAATTTGAGATGAGTCGGTTCAAAAGTAAACTACTCGTATATACAAACAAAAGAAATAAAAGTAGGTATACGTTTTGGAGGTGTTCGGTTTTCAAGATAAAATAATACCAAGATATATAATATAAGATTGAGTTGTGAGATTATTTTAGTTATATGGGGTTAGCTATGACTAATTATTCCATAATTATCTATCTAGGATTGAGTTAGGGGACTAAATCTCATGAATATGGCCTTTAATAGACACGAGTGCGAAATAGTAGTGTCCTATTCAAAGATTCACATTTTACTCACAAAATTTAAAGAGGGGAAACTGGACATTGCTCCCAAAATTGAGAAGCTGAGGAAATATCATTTTGTTAGTTGATTGATTTCATAGGTTGTACACCTCTTTTTTCCCTACACTAATTTAACTCTAAAAAGAGGCTTGTCAATTACAAATTTACAATCTTGATTCTTGAAACCAATATCTCATGTAATAAGCATTTGACATAAAGAATTGAATACACAACAAATGCAAATATCGTAACATCTCAAGAATGGTTATTCAAGAAAATAGTAAAAGTGAAAATTGACATGTTTGTTAGCTCAGGTTTCTTGCTCCGGAAACTCCTCCCCCAACTCTTCCTCCTCGGCGTCGAGCTCCGGCAGCGCAATCACCCCACTGATCCCATGAATCACCAGCCTCCCACTCTCATACATATCCGGAAACGAAATCTGAACCCCATTAACCGTCAGCATCTCATCATCCTTGCCCACATTCAAAGCATACCCCTTCACATTCAAGATCGGCGCCGTGCTCCCATCCGACCCCTCGAGATCGAGCCACCGCACCTTGCAGGGCGCCACGTGCCTCGCCAGCAGCGACGAGTACTCAAGAAAATCCCCGGAAAACTCCACCAGCTCCTGATCCGGCGGCGCGAACAGAGTCCAGTCATCTCCGCCGCGGTCGTCGAGGAAGCCGAGGAGCTGGAGCTCAAGGAAGGAGGCCATGATGGATCGGCCCCTGGACTTGAGCACTCCCGCGGCTTCGCGGAATCGAGAGAGGGGCTCGAGCTTTGTGCAGCGGAGGAATTGGGGCCTGGGGTTGAAGCGAGACGGGATGGAGAAGGGGAGAGTGAAATTGGGGTCGAAGAAGGAGTCGATGGCGTAGACGAGGAGGAAGCCGTCGTCGAGGAGGGGGAGGGAGGAGACGGGGACGTTGTTGATGGAGATCTTGAGGGATTGAATGGAGGTGACGATGAGGTGTTTGGAGTGGGAGAGGGAGGGGATTGGGGTGGAGAAGGGGAAGGAGAGGAGGGCGGAGGGGGAGAGGGAGACGGGGGAGAAGTGGAGGAGGAGGTGGGGGAGAGAGGGCTGGCCGTAGGAGGCGAAGGAGGAGTCGGGAGGGGAGAAGATGGTGAGGGGTGTGACGGCGGAGGAGGAGAGGGGGAGGCGTTGGCTGATGGCCTGGAGAGTGAGTGACATTGCGATGTAGCCGGAGTTGGCCAGGGTCTCCGCCGCGTCGCACAAGGAAGAAGAAGTGGTGGACGGCGGAGGCGGAGGAAGGAGTGGGGACGGAGATGGTTGGGCGGCGGTGGAGAGGATGGAGAAGAGGAGGAGTGGAAGGACTAGTTTTAGAGATGCCATGGTTTTGTGAGGTTGCAATTAACTGCTTTCATATTTTGAGTATAACGCTCGATTTGGCGGGAGGGGACACGTGGGATGCTGCTATTGGGCTTCTATCTAACTGAAAGTTGTTTGCATTTTCCTGATAGGTTATTTATTAGTGTTATTCATTTTATTTTTCAACTTTTCCGAATGCATTATAATCTAAAATTTCGATGAGTGCAGTACATATAGTTTCGTAAATATTTATACATTAAACAGTGGACAGGTACAATGGAATTGGGTTTATTGTTTTTAAAATAGTTAATTTCTGCAATCTGAAAGAAATGGCCCATACTTACGTTGAGTCTGTGAATTATTAGAAGAGTGTATTTTTTTAAAATGAGGCATTGGTTCTCTATTATAAAATTAATTTATTGTTGTACCATATTCGAGCTCATTACCATTATTACATAAACTTTAATGTTAGAATTAGTGTAGTTTGACGCTTTAAAAATTTATATAAAAAAATAAGGTCTTCTATCAAAATTAATCCTTAAACCAATTATGTGTGCAGATAAGACTCATAAGAGCCTTCATTTTTTCGAGAATGAGTTGTTCATGTATTTGTTCAATATTTGTGCTTCAACAGTTGAGAAATATTTTGAGGCAACCGTCATTATAGGAAGAGTGATGCTAAATGGCCATATTATGGCCGGCCATAAATAGTTAATTTAGTCCATTTACATATATAAAAAAATTAGAATTACCGATATAACCTTATATGCGTGTAAATGAACTTGTGAGCTGGTACTTATCTTTGAATTCCATTATGTAAAACACATTAATATCACGAATTACTGTATAACAATCAAGAAATGACAGTAGTAATAAGTTGAACAAAAACTACGATTGAGCAGCAGTAACATGTTGAGTAACAAATAATAAAAATGATATAAAAGTAAAATCAAGTAGTATAAAATTGAAAATTTGAAAAAAAACAATTTTTTTTTGCTATTTAATCAATTTATGGCTGGCCATAATATGGCCACATAGCTTTATTCTTATAGGAATGCTACACATATCACACCTTATTTTAGCAAATTAGAAAAGCTCTCCTTAAGGTTATGACATATTCTTAATAAAATATTGATACATTCACACAACCATTATTCGCAATTATTTATAAGCGCAAATATAATACATACATGCCATCTAACCTGAGCTAATATAACCCATAATTTTCTATAACCAGAGTTAATAAGTGCTTATGCTTCAAAGGTTTAAAACCAAATTTTCCTCATATATAAGACTGCAAAATTTGTAAATTTAAAGTGAATTTAGTCATTTAGTAGTAGTACCGCTTCCCCGTCCTCAAAGAATATACACTTTGGGTTCGACACAAAATTTAATGTAAGATTGGTAAAGTAAAAGAGAAGTAGAGAGAAAAAATAAGTAAGTATTGTTAGTGGAGAATGATTCTCACCACATTAGAGAGAAAAAACTTTCCAAAATTAGAAAGTGCATACTCTTGTGAAACAGACTGAAAATGAAAAAGTGCATATTCTTGTGGTACGAAGGGAGTATTTATTATTATGATCTTGCCCTTATTTAGATATTGCTATCATTAAGTAACCGCCATTTTCTAGATTGTAGAGATAGGGAGATTATGTCGAGACTTGAGAGCACCCACAATAGTGGACTAGCGCTCGCCCTAACCACCGGCTAGCGGTCGGACGTAGCATTAGTCCACTGTTGTGTTAGGTGAACAGGACGGACGAGCACCTGACGGACGAGAGGTCAGGTGCGGACATCGGGTGTTAGCCGATCGCTTGCCGTCTATTGTGCGGCGAGCGATCGGCTAACGTCCGAAATTCATTTTTTTTAATTTCAATTCTATATATACGGCTCGTTGCACTTCATTTAATTCACACCACTTGTTTTAACAAGTATCTTTTCCTCCTCACTCATTATCTGTAGAAAAAAATGGCTCACGGCGGTGATGATGATCCAATGCAGCAAATGGACGACGAGTTAAGGGACCGGACATCCGCGGAGATAGATCGGTTGGTGCAATAGCACGTGCAGCAACAGATGCAGCCGACGGTCCCTCGCCCCATCCAACATCGACGTACAGTCGCCCGGGACCACGTCGGTGTCCACCAACTATTGTTTAATGACTACTTATCTGAGAAGCCGCATTTTGGGGAGTCGTTTTTCCGTCGGCATTTTAGAATGTGCCAACTGCTCTTTCTGAATATCATGTCGGTGTTAGAGGCCTAGTATATGTATTACCGGTCCAAAGAGGATGCGAGTGGTAGACCCGGTCTATAGTCGATATAGAAGTCACCGCTGCAATTAGGCAGTTGGCCTAATTGCTAAAAGATTAGGTGAGAAATCAAAGTCCCCTTTAAATCTCTAACATCTAACTCTTAAAAGATCGTTAAGACCAATGACCTCACGTGAAACCTCAACTCTCCCGAGTTCTATTGAATTAAAGTGTGAATATCCATTTTCCAAGTCAACTATTTCATCTCCCGAGTACTCTAATAAACTCTAACATGTATTCAAGAGGTAGCAAATCAATTGAATATAGAAAGCGCAAGGATAAATCAAATCACTACAAGAGCTAATAAGGAAAATCAATCGAATATCTTCACCAAAAATTCCACAATTGATGTTTAACTCATAGACAAGTAAAAACTACAAATAAAGTACGAGACATGAA
Organism: Salvia splendens; assembly: GCF_004379255.2. Classification (NCBI taxonomy): domain Eukaryota; kingdom Viridiplantae; phylum Streptophyta; class Magnoliopsida; order Lamiales; family Lamiaceae; genus Salvia; species Salvia splendens. The sequence continues at coordinate 10,080,355 of NC_056043.1, read as the reverse complement.
AGAAATTGATAAAACCCAAGGTTGAATCTTCAATCTCCAGTCTTCTCTTGTTTGGATCTGCAGAACTCCGCTCTAATGGAAGATGGATGAATTTAAGGGTGGAATATGGAATGGAAGAAGTGTATAGAGGGAGAAGGATTGGAGGCTCTGAGATCAAGATTATGAATTAGGTTCAGAGGTATTTATAGGCTGAAAAAGGTTTATTTTTGATAAATTTCGTGCCCTACAAGAAATAGGAAAGATTTGGCTTCACAATATAATAATTTCTTTTCTTCCGTGAATTTCCGCATAAATTCCCGTCAGCTTTGAATGCACTGCGCAACGTTCGTAGAATTGTCATAACTTTATCCACAGAACTCCGATCGAGACATGCAAGATATCCACGCGAAGCTCTTTCGAAGACGAAGAGAATGGCATGTAGTAAGAACTGACTGGAATTCAAAATCGCTGGAAGAATTGGCTCGAACAGAGGCTGCTGCACTTTGGCCTTTTTTCACCTTTTTCTATCTTTTTCTATCATTTATCAACAAATACGTCAAAAATACCAAATGTATAACATATGCAATTTAAGAACATAATTTGCATGATTGATATTTAAAACAAGTCAAATATAGTTCTTAAAAACATGCAAAATCTGTGTTTGTCAACTCCCCCAAACTTAATTATTTGTTTGTCCTCAAACAAAACAAGAGAAAAACTACTAAAGAAACACGGATGCTAAGAACTAGACTTCATAGTTGCCTCAAAAATAGTAACAAGAAATAAATAGTTTGACAAGAATACAAATCAAATCAATCAAAGCTTATTAGTGCATTTTCATTACTAGCTCGTTGATCACCTTGAAGTTACATGAGCTCACAAGTGTTTAGAAGTGTGTTTATCACTCACTCTCAAAGTGTATAAGGTAAAGAATATATGCTCTCATATCATGGAACATGCAAAGTTTACCATAGGCTTGCTCGATGTCTAATCCCTTCTCTACGAAGCATATCAAGTGTCGTAGCAGATAATTCTATCTTGTACTGGAGTAATCCATTGTTATGCTTCGTGCTCCTTGCAAAACAAATAAAACAAAAAAATTAAAATAAAACTATACAAAATATTACACTCTAAATTAGTATTATCAACCATTTTACAATATCAGCTTAAAGCAATAATATTCCCCGGCAACGGCACCAAAAACTTGATGCACTATTTATTAGCACTAAAAATACCTGCAAGTTTACAGTGTAAATCTAGTATAGTTAAAGGTCAGTACCGGGATATTGAACACAGGGAATAAGATTGCAACTGGCTATCATATACTAAGCGTCATATACTATTTAAAGACACGGATATTTTTTTTGGTTTAATTTTATTAAACTATACTGAAAAATAAATAAACAAATAAAAAGAAAGTATATAAACAATGATACAAAGCAGGCATAGGAATGTAGAATATTAGGATCCAAAACACAATCGACTTTCTTGAATTACGGTCTCTAGAGTTATTAAGTCGGTCACTTAACTGGATTACCCCTCCCCCGAGGTGAGAAATCCGTAGATTAGGTGTTGAAATCAAAGTCCCCTTTAAATCTCTAATATCTAACTCCTAAAAGATCGTTAAGACCAATGACCTCACGTGAAACCTCAACTCTCCCGAGTTCTATTGAATTAAAGTGTGAATTATCCATTTTCCAAGTCAACAATTTCGTCTCTCGAGTACTCTAATCAACTATAACATGTATTCAAGAGGTAGCTAATCAATTGAATATAGAAAGCGCAAGGATAAATCAAATAACTACAAGAGCTAATAAGGAAAATCAATCGAATATCTTCACCAAAAATTCCACAATTAATGTTTAACTCATAGACAAGTAAAAACTACAAATAAAGTACGAAACATGAAAGAAATTGATTAAACCCAAGGTTGAATCTTCAATCTTCAGTCTTCTCTTGCCTGGATCTGCAGAATTCTGCTCCAATAGAAGATGGGTGAATTTAAGGGTGGAATATGGAATGGAAGAAGTGTAGAGAGGGAGAAGGATTGGAGGCTCTGAGATCAAGATTATGAATTAGGTTCAGAGGTATTTATAGGCAGCAAAAAGGTTTATTTTTGATAAATTTCGTGTCCTACAAGAAATAGGAGAGATTTGGCTTCACAATATAATAATTTCTTTTCTTCCGTGAATTTCCGCATAAATTTCCGTCAGTTTTGACTGCACTGCGCAACGTTCGTAGAATTGTCATAACATTTTTCACAGAACTCCGATCGAGACATGCAAGATATCCACGCGAAGATATTTCGAAGACGAAGAGAATGGCATGTAGTAAGCACTGACTGGACTTCAAAATCGCTGACATAATGGGCTCGAACAGAGGCTGCTGCACTTTGGCCTTTTTTCACCTTTTTCTATCTTTTTCTATCATTTATCAACAAACACGTCAAAAATACCAAATGTATAACATATGCAATTTAAGAACATAATTTGCATGATTGACATTTAAAACAAGTCAAATCTAGTCCTTAAAAATATGCAAAATCTGTGTTTGTCAACTGACATTGCAACCTTTCACGATTGGTAGTCTAGACCTATCTAGGTTGTGAAATTCTTATTTTTCTTTATTCAGAACTGACCGTGTTACCTTAAAGTAAACGTCGCCCACAACCGGTCTACTAAAATAAAGACTTAGACTTTATTAAGTTGCTTATACATTTAAATATGCAATAAACATCCATTAAATGTAAAACATAACAACATTACGACAAAAATAATCTGTTTTATTCCTTGGAAAATAAAATAAGAGTTTTTACAGTATTCAATCACTCGAAAGGTAATTTCTAGTATACAAACTCTAACAGATATGCGCCAGCAAGAAGCCCATATTCGACTCCATCATGATATAATTGAAGAGTTATGGATACGTAGGATTGCACGTTGATATCGTTTGTATTTTGTTTGTGTCTCTCATAACCTTTCTCTCAAAACTGTTCTATTCCACAATTCTCTTTTTCAAAAATGGATCGCAGGACCCGCCCTCTTCCACTTGAGATTCGCGATGCTAATTTGCTCCTGTACACACTCCAAGTGTACTCTTCCTCGCCCCACCCCTTGGAGTTGTTCAAGATCAAGACCATCCTGTTTCACATTTTCTCTATTTTCTGGAAAATAGCGGGTTGCATGGTGAGTGGGGTATTTGGGAAAGACGAATATCTACAGCAGACTCTTGGGCGGATTGATGATGTCCACCAATTCTATAGAGGAAGAATACCTAACCGCCGAAGAGGATTTGGCATCACAAATGCTTAGAAGTGCTTGCATTTTGGTAAGATTTCTAGAGAATGAACAAGAAACATTTGAGCTTATCTCTTCTTATCTTGGAAAAGTGGGCTTCAATCTGTTATAAAAGATTTTTATATCGTTGTAAACCAAATTCCTGTGTGGCTTATAACTTTGCTTCGCCCTTCAAACTACCATGATATTTTGCAAAACCACTTCAGAATCTCTACATCTTCTTCCGACCATCAGCTTCCATGGAATATGGAGGTAGACAACCTCCCTCTCCATTATCTAGATGTCCTCTTCGTCAAGTCCATCAGCTTTCATCATCAAAGTTAAAGTTTCCGAAAATGATGATAACTGCCTTCTCCAAAGTGCTATTATCAAATCTCATAGTTCTTAAGATATTTCCCAAAGCAAACCCACAAAATGGTATGATTTAATATATTAATTTTATGAAAGCGTTGGTTGTTTCAACTACTGACGTGAAATTGTTGAGGGAGTCATAGATCTTGTTCTCAAATTTGTCTTCCGATGAGGAGATTTTGGATGTTTTCAAAACTGTCGAAAACTGTCGACCCTTTTGGCGTGTCTCAATTAGGACTGGGTCGATACGGTATATTGTACCAAAAATTTTGTATCGTTATCGTATCAAAAATATCGATACGAAAGAATTTCATATCGTTACCGTATTGAAAGTTTCAGTGTACCGAAATTTCGGTATGGATAATATCTATACCGTTATCGTATTGAAATTTCGGTATATCGTACCGAACTTCGGTATACAGTTTTGAACAGTATATCGAAACTAAATGGATATCTATTTATAATTTTAGGGTTTCCAATAAATATTTTTTGAATATATAAATAAATTAAATGGATATTTATTTATGATTTTAAACTTTTAATCTTAAAAAAATAAATTATATTATTATAATCAATATAAACGGTATGTATCGATAATTCAATACATATTGATTTTCGATATATTTGGGTATATCGATAATATCGATATATATTGTATATTCGTTATAAAACAGTATGTCGCGGTATAAGAAAATCCATATCGTTATCGTATCAAAAACTTATGATACGATATTGTATCATACCAAAAATTCGATATTTTTTTTATATTTTCAGTATGATACGTTCGATATACCATTTTTCGGTATATTTACCCAACCCTAGTCTCAAGGATATGAACTTTAGAAACCATTGGAAGATTGTTGGGCTCTTTGTTCCACTATTGTTGTTGGCATGTATGCCACTTAAACCAACTGTTTGTTCAAAGACTGCCACCATTTGTAGGTCAAGCTTAGTCATTGGAGACCCGACAAATCATCATCCAACTATCTTTACTTTCTTTTTTGTTTTTTCAATTTCAATTAAGTCAACATTATAATGTCTATATTGTTTCTAGATACTGTGTTAAGAGCATCCACAATAGTGGACTAGCGCCAGCCCTAGCCACCGGCTAGCGCCTCAGGCGTGGCGTTAGTCCAATATTGCGTTAGGCTAACACGACGGACATGCAGGCGACAGACGAGAGGTCGGGCGTGGACCTCGGGAGTTAGCCGATCGCTCGCCGCCTATTGTGCGGCGAGCGATCGGCTAACGCCCGTAATTAATTTTTTTTATTTCAACTCTATATATACGACTCGTTGCACTCCATTTCATTCGCACTACATGTTTTATCGAGTATCTTTTCCTTCTCTTTCTTTATCTGTAGAAAAAAATGAATCACGACAGTGACTCTCCCATCACTGGCTAATCACAAACGTCAACGTCATTATCCTGCGGAGGTGGGGGAAACGGCGGCGGAACGGGCGACGGTATTGCCGGTGGATGGGGGAACTCTGGCAACATGGGAGGCTGGGGGAATGCCGGATGGTGCAAAGTATCACAAGCCTGAGGGACTCCGGAAACAATGGGATAGTGTAAAGGCCATCGTCTCCAGATTTTCCGACATCTACGAGAACAACACCCGCACGATGATCAGCGACATGACCTTAGACGATGTCAAATCGTTGTCGTACAGGCAGTTCTCCTAGCCCATATGTTTGGGGCAATTTAAGTACTGAGATGCCTATGTACAACTGATCGACTCCCCCAAGTTTCGTGCCGGAAGGAGGCTGGCTCGCCAAAACGAACGAGGCTAAGTATCTCCGACGATTACAACAGTAGTGTCGGTTCCCACGACCTCGCCGACGATCTTGAAGAGACACCTCCACCAGTTCCCCGATGCCGTCGCCTGATTAGGCAAAAATCGGCAATGCGGATGTCGAGAGGAGCTTCAAGCGGCTACTTTGAAGTCCAATCTGCAGCTCTCAGTGCGGGGTTAACCGAAGTCATTCGTATCCAAGTGACCAAACTCCTATTCGCGTCATAGAGAAGTGGAACGCGACAACGAATCCCATATACAAGAAATATATGGAGAGGCTCATCAATTAGATGAGGCGAAATTTGGGGATGAGCGTCGACGACGACTACGAGCACGCCGTCGGGGATGCTGCTGGGGATGTCGAGGCCGCCGGGGATGGCCGAGAGGACTCCGACGAGTGAGACGGGGATGGCTGTGTGTTCAAACTTCGAGATGTTTTTTTTAAATTATAGTAGACTTTTTTTAATTGTACTATGTTTATTATTTTTATATTATTGAATTATGTTTGCACTTTCTCCATTTTTTGTCCAATTTTAATTTCGTATTTGTCATTTTATTTGTTAGGCTATGACATTAGCTAGGTTATTGCTAGTCTATTGCTTGGCTAGGCTGTGGAAAGAGCATGATGATGTGGTAGAATGAGTTTTTGGCTAGGCTATTGGTAGCCAATGTCTATTGTATAAAAATATTCTTGTGTTAAAAAAATGAGAAAAGGAAAAAACATCTTCAAAAGTTATGAAGATATATTTAAAAATAAAATATATTGCACTCTAAATACAAATACTATGCGTAATATAATTAGAATTTAGTGCTGGTAAAATCTGGAGTATACGAGTTTGGGCTGGGTTAGGGTATATCATTGGGCCGCTGCAGTAAGATTCTAATTCTGCGAATAATATTAGCTATTTCTGTCCCAGAAATCTCGTTAAGCGATTTTTAAAATTAATTCAGACATTTGCTGTTTCTTGAAATCAGAAATACCGATATTAAGTGATGCAAGATTCGGTAATTGTCGATGCACAGCAATGCGATATAAATTAAATGTGGATATAAATTAAAATGGGAAATACTATATGCATATAATTTGTTTTGCATTAAAAACAGCCACAAATTGTTTAAAAAGACTGTTAAATTCTCTAAATTCTGTCCCACATCGACTTGGTGAAGATCCCTTCTAATCTATATAAGTGTGGATAACTCTCCCCTTATGAGGCCTTTTAAGGGGTGAGTGACTCATTTCTAATATGGTATCAGAGCGGACCCAAGTCGATCATGGTTTTCTCTTTATCTCTTATCTACCTCACGAGTGGAAGACCGATGTCCTTTCCGGCCCACATCGATGATGGTTTCTCTTGCATTGCCTACCCACGTGATGGAAGACCGATGTCCTTTCCGGTCGATGATGGTTTTCTCTTTATCTCTTATCTACCTCACGAGTGGAAGACCGATGTCCTTTCCGGCCCACATCGATGATGGTTTCTCTTGCATTGCCTACCCACGTGATGGAAGACCGATGTCCTTTCCGGCCCACACGTGAGGGGGCGTGTTAAATTCTCTAAATTCTGTCCCACATCGACTTGGTGAAGATCCATTCTAATCTATATAAGTGTGGATAACCCTCCCCTTATAAGCCATTTTAAGGGGTGATATCCCATTTCTAATAAAGACGATACTAATCTCTACCAAATGTACAGATTCACAAGTCACAACCACATATGTCAAATTAATTATTTGCACAATACAGCCACGAGGTAAAATCTAAGGAGTAGAATATGATTTTGTGTAACATTATGAAAACTGGCCTGATTTGTACTATACTGTAGGTAATTTTGTTTCGTGAAAAGGACTAGCCACATGGGAAAATGTTAAATTGTTCATTCGTTGTAGTAGTCGTAAAAATACATCTAATGTAATTAATTAAATGAAAGAACGAAACAAGTCAAAATTGAAAAATCCATTTTATTAAATTGCCGTCCGACCCCATGCAGTAGTAGAGACCATGTCGGCTTTTACAAATATATTTACGGAAAATAATTATATTATAGTCAAATAACTTTGAATAAAGATAAATATACATAAATTGTATATGTACATAATTCTCATAAATGTTAAATTCAAGTGAATTAGATTACAAATTAATCTAGTTACTAGTTATATTATTCTATAAGAATAACAAAGAAATGATATGAAAATTTATACAATTTTTCATGTAATTTTGAGCTTGATTCAAAAAAATTATATAATACTAATATTCAATAAAAATTTAATGTTTTCGTAAATATATAATTTAAAATTTTAATATGTGCCTAAATTGTGGCAATGATTAGTATGTAATGTATTTTAAATTAATGAGTAATTATATATTGATTTTTAATGTAAAATATTTAAAAATTTAATTATGTATGTACAATTTAGGTATATATCCGACATTTTATGGGACATGGGAGATAGTTGCCTTTGTTGTATATATCTAGACTTGTAATAAAATACTATAAAAGAAAAAAAATGAACTAGTTCAACTTGATAGTATATGATTTTGTCATAGTTTTATGGCAACAAATCCTTAATACAAAATTCTTAGTATGAAGTAATTAAAGAGATATAGATGCAGTTTGATTTTGTGATAATTTTATGGAAATAAATCATTAATACAAAATTCTAGCTATGAAGTAATTAAAGAAATACAGATACAGTTGGAATCGAAGGTAACACTAATGTCATGTTTGGTTGGCGGGAAAGTAAAGTTGACAAGGAATATGGTTCATAGGAAAATGAATCTCTAGAATATGATTCCTAATAACTTTACTTTCATGTGTTTGGAGAATACCAAGATTTTAAATTTTGTATTTCATTTAAACACCAAACTAAAGATAGATTTATTATTATTTTATTTATAAAAATAATAATAAATTTTTTTAATAAATTATTAATTACAAATTATGACAATTATATTATTATATATTTATTATTATGATGGATAGTTTAAATATGAATCATCCATCACAATATATAATAATACAAGTATAATTATAGTTACATGGAGTATTATAATCATAAATGATAATAATAATAATAATAATAATAATAATAATTATTATTATTATTATTATTATTATAATATTTAAGGATATTATAATTAAATAAATTTTATAATTTAGAATTTCACTATGATTTTATTAATTATTAATTTATAAAATAATATTAGTATTTATTACAATATAATTTATATTATATAATTATATTTTAATTATTTAATAAGTTATTAATTATTATTATGATACTAAAAATTATATATAAATATTATAATACAAAGTTATAATTATGATCATTTTAATTATAGTTATTTATTATTCTGAAATTAAGTATGATTTGTAATTTAAAATTATTTTTAAAACATTGTAATTAAATAATACTCCCTCCGTCCCGCATAATTTGACCCATTTCAAAGTTTCCGTAAATGGCAAAAAAATTAACACTCCTCACACCCACCCAACCACCCACAATTAATCGGTCTCTCCGATTTCTGTCTCTCATCTCCACATTCACTCCCACCCACCCATCCACATTCACTCCCACCCCTCCACATTCACTCCCACCCACCGACTCTACCACTTCACCCCCACCCCCAATTTCATCGAAAACCCTAGATCTCGAGAGCTCCATTTGCAATGGCTTACTCGGCCGACTCCTCTCCTTGATCTTTATTGGTAGATCAGGAAGATCTCGTCGTCCCAGATACGCCGGAACATCTGTGGTCATCTGACTCCGCCATCGGAGAATCTGTCATCGTCGGGACCCTAACCGACACCGTTGTTCCCGAAACCCAATTTGATTCATCCATTCCCGAGTATGTTGACTGTGGTTGTGGTTGCCCCTACTACGGTCCACCACCACGAGCCACCCCCTCCGACTTTCCACCAGCCTCCTCCAACTAATTTTTTAATTATACTCCAACAGCCACAAAATCAATATTTCAATAAAAAAAAGGATACAAAAATTAAAAATGGACCCTTTTCTACTACATATCTTCATTTAAATCAAAGTCAAACAACATTTCTTAAAACCCGTGCCAAGTCAAACTGTCCCAAATTATGTGGGACGGAGGGAGTAATAATAATAATACTAATAATAATAATAATTATTATTATTAAATTGTAAGAATCCTAAAACTGGGAAAAAGAATACATATATAAGTTAGGATTCATAATCCTGGAAAGTTGTACTAACTTTCTCTGTTCTTGTGATTCTGATTACTTTCTCAGTTTGATTAAAAATTGAAACAATCACAGGAATTTAAAATTTAAGGAATCAGATTACTTTCCCAAGCAGAATCCTGACAACCAAACATGACCTAAGTGACCCTTTCCTTGATAAGTTCTTCCCTCCAAAAAAGACACTCAAGTTAGGTTGAGATTTCTCAATTCCACATGATATAACACTACTTTTAAAAATAATTTTTTGTACACTTTTAAAAGTTTTAATTACATAAAAGTTTGAGTGAACTACATAAAAGATCCCTAACTTTTCGCCTTGTAACAGCAGACACCCCTAACATTTAAAAATCACTACACAGGTATCTAACAAAATATATAATCACGAATGAGATTTTTTCGGACCATAGTGCCCTCAAGGCTTAAAAGGGCAAATGCGACATTTGACTCATTTCTTCTGCTGCATGTACACGCCGCATGTGTTGATGTGACATTGAACATCATTTCACATGTCATCTCACTTCTCTTCCCTAGAATGTAGAGGGACGCCCTCATTTGAAATTTTAGTTTTTGCTGTGAAAAGGCATTGTCCTGCATTGAAATTTAATGTTTTGTTTTTAAAATCGTGCACGATTTTAGTTAATTAAACTCAGAATTGATATTATAACTCTTTCTTTCTCTTCTATTTCCCTCCATTTCACTTTCATTCATTTCATCATTTTCCCTCCCCTCTCTCATCTTACGCACCATTTCTCATCAATGCCTCCAAAACGGAACCGAGGTACCGCTGGAGCTTCCTCATCTCGTAGGTCTTCACGACGCAAAAAGAAGACGCAATCGCCACCGTCTGCGGCATCATCACCGTCACCTCCGGCATCACCTAGATACGGCCGCGGACCGCAGATAGTCGATGTAGACCCAGAAACATGGAGCATCCGCGATCCTATGTTGGATTTCTTTGTCCCGGAAGATGAATATAGTAAGTTGAAATTTAAAATTGCAAGCATGTGATGTTGAGTGTGATTTAAGGATACCAAAATTGTGTGTTTTGTGAAATTGATTTGTGTGAAATTGTTTTGTTGGTTTAAATTTGGACTTTTTCTAACTCTAAACAAACCCTAACAGAGGACAAAATCGGGATGTTTTCTGTTGGTTTTCATCATCGAGGGTCACTCTTCGAACTCAATGGAAAGAAGAAGTATGTTGGGGGGCAAGTGACATTCTTTGACTTTTGCAATATTCTCCAATTTGAGCTCTTAGATCTGTCCAGTATGGTGTTGCGGGTGGGGTATCCTAGGAAAACCGTTTGTGAGTTCTATTATGTTCATCCAAAGTACAGTCCTGACTGTACCGGCGTGGACATAGGAGGGCCATTGCTGCCCATGATTGACGATCAACATCTGGAACCTTTTCTGGAAGTCGCTGCAACTAGCACAAAGCTAGTTCACATTTATGTGGTGGAGTTAACGGAGGCGGCAGCCCTACTGAAGAAGCGAAAGGAAGAAGCGCAGGAGTTTCTAGACTTTGTCAAATCTTGTAAAAAAAGCAAGGTGGTCATTGAAGAAATAGACTCAGGAGAACCAGTTGTTGTGCCGAAGCATAAACCGAAAATGAAAAAACATCAGCCCGAGAAACAGAGGAACCCATCGGCACCACCATTATTGATGCTTGAGTGGTACCCTAGGGATGTAGAGTTTGAAGCGTATTTGACCAGCAGTTTAAAAGACAAACGTCGGGAATGGAAGATGGAAGAGGAGGCAGCACGTAAGAATCTGTTGGATGCATTTGCATCATGTAGTACATAAGGAGCACAATACGCACCTGTTGTGGTTGATGAAGAGGTTGAGGTGGAACATAATGATGCAGTAAACGAAGTTGTTGGACAAGGAGAGGTCAATGCATGCGAATCAGTAGACGACCATTCAGAGGTTAATACATCACTTGGGATTTTGTTTGGGATTTCAGATTTATGTTTGGTTTGCAAATGTGATAAATCTTTTTTGTCAGATTGGACAATTAAATCACTCCCACCAAGAAGTACAGCATGAAGATGAGGCACTTGAAGAACCTGCTCGCGTGGCAGAGGTTAGTGCACACCGTTGTACGACATTTGTGATTTAAGTTTGTATGTATGGTGTTCATTTGTGATTTTATGTTTCAATTAGAAGGGGCAATCAAGTCATAGCCAAGACTGTCAACATGTTCCCGCAAATGTGTACAACCCAACGCTGGATTTTTCAGAAGGACATCAATGTCAACTGCAGTCTGATGATCCCATTATCGAGGAGATTGCGGATGAAATGCTAATGTTCGGAATCGAACAGTCTGAACATTATGGACCTGAAGTACAAGCTGGACCTGAAGTGCAGGCTGGACCGGAAGTACAAGCTGGACCCGAAGTACAGTGTGGATCATTTGGAGCTGGTGGTGTGTTGGAGCTGACGCCCCCAAGGTCAAAGAGACAGCGTGGTAGGCCGAAGAAATTGAGGCGTGAGGAGCCACAGGTTCGTCTTCATGCTGACGGAAGTGAGTCATTGCGCCGAACATTCGTGATGAAATGTCGCCGGTGCGGTCAAGAAGGTCATAATAGGAGGACATGCAGCAATGATCCTCGGACAGATGCTCGTTCTCAGGTTGGGGAGAATTCGCAGCACAACGGGGCACGTGAGACTGAAGAGAATACTTTGCCTGAATCATCAAACAATCGCCGAAGCCATGAGGTACTATTCAATGAGCATCTGTACCTATATTTTCATATATACTTAATATACTATTAATTGTTGCAGCCTAATGTTTAGGACCGGGGACCTAGCACGCGAACCAGGACTCGAACCAGGACTCAGCCTCAGAGATGTGGCCGGCGCGGTGATCAAGATTGACTGGCCTTGTGTTTGTTTGGTCAATATTTTGGTTTATATTTTGTGGAAAACATGATATGATATGTACGTTATACGTTATCGGAGTTTTGTTACAGACTGATTTGTAACAAACTACTCTAGTGTATTTGGGTGGCAAATGATACAGTAAATCGTCGGTTTGGTTTTCATGTGATGTGTACACAGTTTGTGATTTCAGTCATAGTTGCTTAAGGGTTTAGTAACTTCATTCGTGATTGCAGGCATAAATGGGAACATATTTTGTGATTTCAGTCATAGTTGAGTAACTTCATTCGTGATTACAGGCATAGAGGAGTAAACTTCATTCGTGATTTATGGCATATTTGAATGTCTTAACACATTCATTTGTGATAACAAATGAATGCAAACACAACGTATTCAAATTCAAATAACATCAAAAGAGACGTTATCGGAGTCAACAGGACATAGCTTTGTTATACCAAAAGTAGAAAAATTACAATGCATAACAACAAGAGTGTGATTTTTAACTTTCGGACAGTTGTTGCCGTTTTAGCAATGGTTTGTGTCAATGCTTCACACTCTTCAGTTTTCATGCCAAGTTGTAACTTCAAGGCTTCAAACTCCACAGTTTTCAGGCGCAAATTCTCTTGAAGAACACTCTCAAGTAGCGATTTGGCTCGAAGGTCAGATTCGAATTGGTCACGCTCAAGTTTCACTCTCTGAAAGTAACTGTCTTGGCTTGGGGATAGCCTCGCATCAAACCATCGAAAAAACTTGCAATCATCTTCCTGCATAAAACTTTTTCCTAAAACTTTCTGCGTACAAAATTATTCAACGACCAAAAACACATGATTTTAACCTTCCATATTGGGCAGCGATAGTACCGTCTACCCGGGTTAGCAGCCGTCCTCGAAGTCACAAGCTCAGCCTCAAGCTCGTGATTACAATTCACAATTTCGGGTCGAGGCCAATTCCAGTTGAAGCTTGAACCGAAAGATTGAGAAGAAGAAAAAGAAGAAGACATTGCAACACGACCTGCATTGAATTCAACAATATAATATTCAAATCAGCAATGCAATTTCGCCTAAACTTCATCCAAGAATTGCAAAATTCGACCAAGTATTGCAAAATCAAAATCCAGATGAAATCGCCTAAACCCTAAACCCTTGTGGTATACCCTAAATTTCCTAAATTCCAGATGAATTCCACTAAATTCCATATACCGAACAAATGGAATCCCCTAAAATGTGGATACCACTGTAACCCTACAGCCACAAACCTTTGCCGAACAAACCACTTGTGCAAATTACCCTTTAGAACTTACATAAAACAAACACAAGTTCGGACCCACGGTTATGTTTACAGAGGCAACTTCACAAAAACCAAAGGAATGAAACGAGGGAACGATGAATTGTAAGGAAGAGGAACGAGGGAAAATGAATTGTAACGAAGTGGGACGAGGGAAAGATGAAATGTAAGGAAGTGGAATGAGGGAAATAATGAAATCATTTAGAGAAGGAAAGGTCAAAGAACATGGAAAATAGAGAATTGATGTTTGACGAGACAACTCTGAGAAATCAGTCAAGATGTGCAGATAGAGTCAGAAGCTATGCAGCCAAATGGACTATAATACCCTTCAGCCCATTTGGGCATTTTCGTCCGAAAAATGGCAAAATATGCACTGTTTGTGATTATATATTTTGTTAGATACCTGTGTAGTGATTTTTAAATGTTAGGGGTGTCTGCTGTTACAAGGCGAAAAGTTAGGGGTCTTTTATGTAGTTCACTCTAAAAGTTTTCATACACATATGACTTCCGAACTCATCTGCCAATTGTGTTATTGACCAACGCCAATTTCGCTGTGATTTGAGAAATCATACACCTTTTGTTGACTCTAAGCAATTTCATTTTCCCCTGCTAAATATTCACATATTTAAAAAAAAATTAATTGTCACTTTAAAAGCATATTATTATGAGATATTGGCCTTTAATATCATGGAACTTTCAAAAAGTTGGACTTTTACCACCAACTTTCAAATTGACAAATAATATCACAAACTTTACCCGAGTTTGTTATTTTCCACCAGTTAATAAATTTTGGCTATATTAATAGATTTAAGAACAATTTTGGTCTTTGGAGGGTGTGCTTCAAGAAAACCTATCCCTAAAGATTGAAAAACTTGAAGCTCTCAAAGTCGTTGTCGAGAAATTAGGAAAAAAAATCTGCATCATGATATTATTTGCCAAATTTTTTTTGCCAATAGGAAATAACGAACTAAGGTAAAGTTCGTGATATTATTTGCCAATTTGAAAGTTGATGGGAAAAACTCAACTTTTTGAAAGTTCCGTAATATTAAATTCCAATATCCCATTTATTATTTGGATTCTAAACATAACTAATGAAAGACTTAAGCCTGTTTCTGTTTAATAGTAGTACTGTAGTAGTGTAGGAGTGTTATTATCGACTGGCTAATGTGTTTTGAGAGAGATATACCATAAAAGATTGTTATATTATTATAAAATATTAAAGTCACTTGAGCAATTAACATGATTAATTAATTAATTAGTGGTTATGTCGTTATTCAGTGTTTGATTCATCACTTGCTAGTTTGTAATCGATGTTTCAATTTGCAATGGCATTCTTGAATAAATATGATCTCCCTTTAGAGCTTACTTTAATTATAAGCAAACAAAAAATTAAATTAAATAATGAAATGGGCTTTTATGAGAATATCTGAAAGAATTATAAACAAGGCGTAAGAGATTACTCTCAGAGTGGTGTCAGTTGCTTCAAAGAAATCGATTCACCCTTTTTCTAATAAAACATGTTATGATCATATTTCATAAGTTGACAACCTAATTATAGATTGTTGCAGTTAATTCATTATATATTCTTTGTTTAGATACAAATTATAAAGAAACTTATAATTGCTCTGTCAATATTATAAAATACTAAACAAAGTACCGATGTTTGTATGTGACTCAGTTGTAAACAAATACAACTGGAACATTAGAAACACTATTTGTAATTTCCAAATTTGAAGGAGAGATTTATGTATATTGGTGGATTTTATCGAATAACTCTTGTTTCATTATAGTTGTAAAGTAATTTAGTACTATTATATTGTAAGACTGATGACTATTTCATGTGTCAAGGTGGAATTGATTGACTTAGTGGGAAAAACGAAAGAATCAAAACCAATAATTGGGTTGGATAAATAAATAAATTAATATGGTTTTATTAATAATTAGAACAACAGCAAAGGCTATCTTAGCAACCAATATATGCACATTCACAATATTCTTCTTCCAACTGTATTATTTTGTTCGTTTCCTAATTACACGCTTCTCATTTTCTTTACTCGTTTGCTGGAATCTTGCCTTTTCTTTCTCCATTTCTTACATTAATTCGAATGGATTCGTTAATTATGGTTCGATATTTCTTTATATTTATGTGGCAAACTAAAGGGATAACATAAGGGTTTTCTTTTTCTTATCTTTTATAGAACAGTAATCAATAACGATATCAATTAATTCAACTTGGAACATTTAGCTAAGTGAATTGCATTTTATTATTAAATTGAAATTATAAATTTTGTAAAGATTATATTAAATAATTATCACATTTGTGTTATGCAAAAGATTTAGTTGTAGAAATCTACAAATCTATATTAAACTAGTGTTTTAAGGTGTTTTGTTGTATAAATAGAGAAGAGATATACTAATTATCCTAAATATTTTATTATCTTTATGCAATCCAATCACTCAGAACTAATTACAAATTAAATTATTGTTTTGACTACGATATATACCGTAATCATGATAATAATTACCAATATGTTAGAAACAATAATGCATGTTTTGAAATGTAGTTCACTGAACTAAATGCACCTTACCATTTTTATAAGCTCATTCGCTTTTAATTCCCGAATGTGTTTAAAAATAAAAATTAATTAATAATAGTTTCAAACTAAAATTACAATATTGTTAAAACTGTAATATAAAAATATCAAAAAAGAAAGATTTTTTTTATAACAAGTTAATTAATCTATATGAAAAGACAAGACCAAGTCGCATTATATTCATTATATTATGAAGCCAACATACAACACACGTCTAAAATGATTGCATGACATTCGGAGAAACACAATTTTCTCAACATGAGACAAGTTGAATAGATTTTCGTAGGATGTAATTTTTAAATATATAATTTTAGAATTTAAATATGTAAAATTTCAATTTTTAATAAAATTCATATTTTAATTAAATAATTGGGATTTATTTGAAAGAAGAAAAAGCAAAAAAGTATAAGAAACGAAAAAGAGTAAAAGGGAATAGCATAAGGTTTTGGGTGTACGTAAAGTCTATCGAATGAATGGGGTAAGGAAAATGAGAGGTACGCTTTAGATACTTCAATTACTAAGATTTATATCATTTTTTACTTATTGAAACTTTTATAAAAGTTGATTTTAATTTTTAGACAAAACGAGAATGATTCCATCTTATTCTCTCTCTCTTTATTAATAGTTTGCAATTTGAAGAACATTTTAGATTTATAACGATGAAATTGCAATGAATTTACCAAATCAAATTTAGTTTAGAACTAGTCTAACCAAATTTGGTAGTAGTGCATTACAATTTAAATTAAATAGAGAATAAACGATTATATTAGTATAAATTAAAACCCACGTATAAAATATATTCTTAGACTTATTCATGAATTCGGCAGAAACTGAGAACATGTTTGTGGAATTAGTAACTTGTAATCATCATAAAAAAGATTTTGTCTATTTATATATA
Organism: Salvia splendens; assembly: GCF_004379255.2. Taxonomy (NCBI): domain Eukaryota; kingdom Viridiplantae; phylum Streptophyta; class Magnoliopsida; order Lamiales; family Lamiaceae; genus Salvia; species Salvia splendens. The sequence goes on along the minus strand of NC_056043.1, from coordinate 10,063,065 downwards.
CATATATTTTATAGAGATAGCATCAATAATGTTATCAAATATCAATAATGTTATCAAAAAATTTAAAATCAATTAAAGAATTGCTTACTTGGTTCCCAAAAAAGGAAAAGAAAAAGTTTGCCAACTGTTACAAGCTCTTAAAAGTTTATTAAACATTATTGAGTTGAATTGCTAAAATGAGAAGCACATTTTGGTTGTAAGCAACGACTCCCCTTTCTCTTCCCCCTCACAATGCCCGGCGGAGAGACCTTGCCGGCGGAATGCGGCGCCACCGCCGCCCCGCTGCGCCTAGTCCGTGACCTTGCCCGGATATCTAGCGCCGGCTTCTCTGGTTTCTTCAAGAAAGACTGCTCCGACTTGGCCCGAAGAGTCTCACTCTTGGCTCATTTGGTCGAAGAAATTAGGGATTCCGCCAAAATTCGCGAAATTGGGGAAGGAGGATCTTCCTCCTGCTACTCCTTCCTCACTGATCTGACAATGGCGCTTCAGGCTGCTAAGAGGCTTGTTTTCGCCGCTAACAACTTCGAGAATTCGAAGGTTTCTTCTGTAAGTGTGCTGGGAAATGATTTTCCCTTCATTTTGGGTTATATTCTGTAGTTTGTTGTTGTTGTTGCATGAATCGTGCGTGCTGCATTTTTTGGAGATTGATTAAGATGAGTTTAGGTTGAAAATGGGATTAAGTTGCTAGTGATCTGAATTTACAGAAACTTGATTTGCGTCTGATCTGATTGTTCATGGAGTTGCTAGTTCAATCATTAGATATCGAGTGTAATAAGGCAGAAACCGAAGCTGTTTTCTTACTGCATATTGCTAATTAGCCTGGTTTTTGGGAGTGGAGGTCAATTTTGGTTGTATGCCTTACTGATTTGAATTCTCTCTTTGCCTGTGTTGTGGGATATCATTAGTTTGAGGTGAGAAAATTTAAGCTGTGTGGTAAAATCATGTATTGAAATTGACAGATCAGCACACTCCCCTCTCAAAAAAATGAGTAAATAAATAGTTATAAACTTTCTAGAGAATTTGGTAGCTATACCATCCGTTGTAATGTACACCCAAACAAAGCGTGTATAGCCGGAGATGAACTATAATTTTTGGGTGTTTCTTATGAGGTGGACATACAGACATATATGTCTGGGAATGGTTCATCTTCCTGGCTACAATAGGTTATGCATTTCTTATTTGATCTGTACAAGTCTGGTTATCTCCAGATTTTTGCAGATCCATTTTGCAGAAACTAGTGCATCAGATTCCCTTGAAGATGTATCTGTTTGTTACCCAATTATTCTCATGCATTGATCTTTTCTAATAGTTGTGTTCCTCTGATAAAGTTTGCACTTTTCCTTTGGTTCCAGGATGGGGCAACAAAGAAAATTTACTTCCAATTTCAGTGTGTGACATGGAAATTGGACAAAGCATTGATTGATTTACCTTATGATGATTTTAACATATCAGAAGAAGTGCAAGAACAGGTGAGTGTTAACTTTGAGTAACTTTATATTCCCACTGGACTTGGTCAACATCTGACATAATCCTCTATCCTAGGTCGAATTAGTTAGGTCACAGTTGAGACGGGCAAGTGAAAGATACGGTGGGCCTCTTACATCAACCATACTGTATAGGGCACTGTCTCAGCCACTGGATAAAGAGATCGATCCATTTCAATCTGGCAGCAGGTCAATTGGTAGTTTACATGTGGAGAATACTGGGATCATTGATCATGAAGTAGGGCAAAAAGTGGAAGACCTCTTGGAAGGAAATGGTTTAGGAAACCAAGCTACAGATATTGATGTCCAAAATGTACAAAGTTTGAGAGATTCATCTGCATCACATGAGATCGGTGCCCCCAAGGATTCCGATTCTGTAAGGATTGAAAGCTCAACCTGCAGCAGAAGTGTCAACGAGAACAAGAAGCTTGAATCTCCTGTTATTCCAGTTGATTTTCTGTGCCCTATATCCCTTGAACTTATGAAGGATCCGGTGATTGTTTCCACAGGGCAGGTAAGATTATACCAACTGCCTTTCAATCTGTTCCTTTAGTGATTCTGATGAAATTAATTCTGATCTGATCCGGTCATCTTTTAAAATTTTCAGACCTATGAGAGATCATACATACAGAGGTGGATAGACGGTGGCAACACATCATGCCCAAAAACTCAGCAGAATCTCCGGCATCAAACTCTCACTCCAAATTATGTCTTGAGAAGTCTAATATCACAGTGGTGTCTGAAACACGGTGTGGAGCAGACGACACCACTGATGAATGGCAGGATAAAAAAGAGTGACGGGTCATTTCGTGATGTTACAGAGGACATAGCAGCCGTCAAGGCTCTTGTTCGTAAGCTCGCTGGCAGGTCCACCGAGGAGTGTAGGGCTGCAGTGGCGGAAATAAGGTCTTTATCCAAGAGAAGTACAGACAATAGAATCTTGCTTGCTGAAGCCGGAGCTATTCCAATTCTTGTCAAGCTATTAACATGTGAGGATGCTCAGATTCAAGACAATGCAGTGACTTCTATTCTGAATCTCTCTATTTATGAAAACAACAAGGGGTTCATAATGCTTGCGAACGCAATCCCATCTATTGTTCAAGTCCTGAGAGCTGGAAGCATGGAAGCTAAAGAGAACGCGGCTGCCACGCTCTTCAGTCTGTCCCTGGCTGATGAAAACAAAATAATAATTGGTGCGTCGGGGGCCATACCAGCTTTGGTTGATTTGCTTCAGGATGGAAGCCCAAGAGGGAAGAAAGATGCTGCAACTGCATTATTCAATCTGTGTATATACCATGGAAACAAGGGACGTGCTGTTAGGGCCGGTATCATCACTGCGCTAGTGAAAATGCTGACAGATTCCAGCAGCTGTATGGTTGATGAAGCTCTGACGATTCTCTCAGTCCTCGCCAGCCACCAAGAGGCTAAGGCGGCCATCGTCAAAGCTAGCACGATACCTGTGTTGATAGACCTTCTGCGGACAGGTCTGCCTCGTAACAAGGAGAACGCATCCGCCATCTTACTCTCACTCTGCAAACGAGATCACAAAAACCTTGCCTGCCTGAGTAGGCTTGGCGCGGTGATACCCCTATCAGAGCTCGCCAAGACGGGCACGGAGAGGGCAAAGAGGAAGGCTAACTCGTTGTTGGAGACCCTTCGCAAGTCACAACAGGTCTAACAGGTTTGCGACGTATACCCTCGGAGACTTATTTTATGTTCTTACCGTGGATTAATTTCATCTGACAGCCAACCCTTAGGATGTGTATCGAAATCAAAGAGACGGCTTACGCATGAGAAACTAAAGATATTTCTCATGCCTTCTTCCATTTTATTTATTTACTTGATTCTTGCACTTTCCCAATTGTACCGTGTTTATTTTGTAATTTATGACTGAGAACAAAACTGATCATTGATTTTATATCTGCTGAGATCAACTGCTGATCAAGTCTCTAAGGAGATGATATGTTTCTGAACATTCATGTAATAAAGGCGTTCAAATAATTGTCTGTATGCAAGGTTTTATTGCAGCATATTACTCCCTCTGTCCGCATTAAGTCACGTTTCATCAACTTATTTCATTCATATTTTACTAAAAATTAATTAGTATATAAAAGTAGGACTTTATTCCACTAATCTATTCAATTCATTTTTCATTACATTTCTCAAAACTCGTGCCGAGTCAAATGTGGACATTTAATGGCGAACGAAGTGAGTATCTACTGGTCAAATTTTCTTAATTACTAGTACGGAGTATAAAATTATTGTAACTATTGATTGTCGTTTTGATAAACGGATTTATATTCTCATTTTGATGCTTCGATATGATGCTTTTCATATTCCTTTTCTCGATATGATGCATTTCATATTATTTCCTCATCCCAAGTCACAAAGTTCTAGTTATGTAGACTGCTAGATTTCTCAAGTTATTGCTTGTTTCTAGACGTAAGTTGGACATAATGGTTAACTTTATGAAGGACTATTTTATCGTTAAATGTTTTAAAGAGAATGTGGGTAAAATAAACTTGTGCAAGCGTGTTCATATGTACATTAATTCTTTTATTTTCTTACATTTATGTAGTTATTCTTAGACCCTGTGATTATTCTCTTAACACAACGATTTGACGATGATTTTGTCTCATGTAAGTGTAAATAATTTTTTTCTTATGAGATCTTTTAGAGCATCCATAACCGTGCTCTTGCCAGCGGCACGGTTGTGGGTCCGGCCCCACTTTTTCTGCCTGCTCTCTGGCAAGAGCACAACACCCACAACTGTGCTCTTCCGCAACGACGAGCACAATTAATTTAAAATTCAATTAAACAAAAACATTTCCACAATACTAAAATTCATTAAAAACCACAATAAATATTACAAATTACAAATAAAATAAAAAAGACATAATTAAAATCCTAAAAATTAAAAATTACATAATTAAAATACTAAAAATTAAAAATTACATAATTAAACTCCTAAAAATTAAAAATTACATAATTATTGGCTAATATTACCCGAGGAAGACTACTCATCCGGCGGCACTAACCCCAAATATTTTTGGAGACCCAATATCATGGTCTCGTGCGTTTGAAGTTGCGTGGGGGTCTTAGTTGACCTATCAGTCATATTGAGTTGGTGTAAGAGCATCCACATCGAGTTGTTCGGGGGTGGAGGTGGCACATAGGGAGCGGGTTCAGGAGCGGGGGCAGATGGAGTCGCGGCGCGACGGCGGCCGGCCGCCGCCTTCTTCCTTCCTTGCGGTCGGCGTAGGGAACCGCTTGGTTCAGCGTCGGGCTATCCAAGTTAGCTCCGGCGAGTTGGCTAGCCACTTCTTTGGAGAATGAAGATGAGAATTGTGTAGTTTGATGTGAATTTTTGGGTGTGAAAGTGACGGTATTTATAGATGAAAGTGTGTATTTTTTGGGGGAAAAAAAATTAAAAAGGTGTAAAAAACGGTAATAAACGGATATATTTTTTGGGGAAGTGAATTTTTTTAATTTTTATAGGTTTTTTTAATTAAAAACCGATTTTAAATAAAAAAAACATTTAAAGGCAACGGGCTATGTCGTTGCCCAATCGCCCAACGCCACGTGTCCTGCTCGCTGGCGCGAGCGCAGCGGCGGCGAGACACCACCGTGCCAGCGGCACGGACGGACGCCGGCTCTTCCGCCATAGTTGTGGATGCTCTTAAGTTTTAAGAGGACGGGTGAGTCACTTCTAATACCTACCTATATATTTCTAGATATCCTATAAGGATTGTAATAATTTGACAACTACATTTATAGTGAACCTATTACAAATATAACAATCATTAGATTTTAGAATTGGATGGCTGATCGCCATGTGGCAGACGATATTATTTTTTTAAAAATGCGCTAAAAGGTAAGGATTTAAGTGAGGTTTATTTACAGATCATAACTCTCAGATTATATTATTATTATGCCTTAGTGTATTGCATTTTACTCGTATGGGTTTTGCATATTAGGGCACCCGCAACGCTGTGCCGTTGCGGTTCCTATACCGTTCCGGCGGAACGGTTCCGCGGCGGCACGCGTTGCAGGCCTCGTTCCGTCGCCATTCCGTTCCCATGCCGTTCCCATACCGTGCCGCGTTCCGTTCCAGAGGAACGCGGAACGAAACGTTCCGCCACGCGCCGAGGCGACGTGGCGGCCTCCCATTCGACGCGTGAAGCCCACTCGCTGCCCCGCGAGTGGGCTTCGTCCCGGTGACGCAATAATTCAATTTTTTTAAAAAAATTCGAATTTAATAAATTTTTTTTACAACGGTAATGTGACCGTTTTTTTATATCCGTTTTGTATTTTTTGTATTTTTTATTTATTTATTTACTCTATAAATACTCCTATTTCATACTTATATCAATCACAAACACACTTCTATTCCTCTCTATTTCCACCCCAATTTTCATCTCAAATCAACTCTGCTTTCCTTCTCCCAAATTTAATCAAACGAATGGATCCTTTTGAACAAATGCGTCAAATATTGGAGACAGCACTGGGCGAATGTGCTTGCTCAAATTCTGCAAAGGCGTCCGGGCAGCCTTCACCGACGAATTTATCCGGAGGCCAAGCACGACCGATTGTCAGTTACTGCTCGACCTTCACGAAACAGTGCACGGATTCCCCGGGATGCTCGGCAGCGTCGATTGCATGCACTGGCAATGGAAGAATTGCCCGGTGGCGTGGAAGGGGTCCTACACGAGCGGCCACAAAGGCACCCACCCAACCGTTATACTTGAGGCGTGAAATTGAATGAATAGTAATTTAAGGAACGGTTAAGGAACGGAGGGTTGCAGGTTCCGTTCCTTAGTTAAGGAATGGAGTAAAAAAGTACAGTGGGACCCTCAAATAGTGGTTTAAGGAACGGTATAGGAACGGTATAGGAACAGCGTTGTGGATGGCCTTATGTATGAATAACTTATTTTGAATGTGTAAACTCCACAATGTATTGTCGTTTTTAATTTCGTACAGATTATAACTCCCAGACTGTATCATTATGTCCAACTTACGTCTCGATTTCCACACAGTGCAGACAAAATAACAACTAATCCTATTCTAAACTTTGAGAGGAGCCAACCTCAAACTAGTAGCTAATTTGGGACTTGATCAAAAGCTACTCAAAGCCTAACGCTTAACCAATTACTAAGCTTAGCAATAAAACAAAATGTGATATAGTAGATTCCTTCTTTCTCTCTTCCCCATACCTTCTCGATTCCCACCTCCACAACACTCCAAAAAGGGGCAGCCCCTAAATCTAAACCTGCAAAGTTAGCACAAACGAGGTTAGAAAATGAACTCATAAGAAAAAGGGGAAGGGAGGGGCGAGCTCGAATGAAAATGGAGAGGAAGCAGCTGATGTGTACAGCCAAGAGGCTGCCTTTTAGGGCAGTGAGACTAGCCATTTTGTCACATTCCCATCTTACACCAAGGTAGGAGTTAGAACAAATGAGCATAGTAGAATGAGCCCAATGTTCATGCTCAAAATGAACATGAATCAGAGCCTTTTTCCCATCATTAAGGCTGGAAGAACAGCCAAGGAGAGCAGCCCCAAAATTTTCACCAATCTAGTAAGAACAACATTATCACAAAGCTCGAAAGGAGCTAAGAAACAGCCCCAAAATAGCATCACAACCTCCCAAAAATCAGGCACAAGATGCCAATATTATGAGAGCTATATAAATAAGCCCCCTCACCACTCCCTCCTTCCCATATTTTCGACAATATCGCAAGAAGTGCAGCGAAGGGGATGGAAGAGGAGCGAGGGCGGCAAGAGATCAGTCCATAACCGAGAAAGGCCACCAAGCAAGGTAACTCGATAATACACCCTCTGCACCACGATAGGCAGCCAAAGAATTTAGTATGCTCGGGCCTTTTAAGAAAAACCCCCGTGTGATACTGTTGATGGATGACAACTATATAATGTATGCTTTGATTTTCGGCACATGTCCACTGAGTACTCTTGTACTCAACCCTGCATGTATTTATAAATGTGCAAGTTGAACGTCAAGAGGAAGAAGTATTGATCAGAGACGATGCTATTAATCAATAAATTGGATTTCTCGACGATTCGTGTCTTCATACACGAAGTCGTTTAGTAAGGACCTATTCCGGTGTACTTTTGTTAAGTGAGAACTTCAAAGTCTCACCATCGAACTCTGATTTAGTTGACATGATGAATTATACTATTTTGAGATATTGTAATAAAATACTTGACTTCTATTTCGTGGTATCAATGGATTGACCTTTCGGCAAGCTCCTTGAATTCTACCCATTTTCTTTCCCCGCTTCTATAACCCCCTGATAAGAGTATTCTAGCCATATTATTTTGTTTAGATATTATAGGGATTTAGCATAATATTCTATTATTATTATTTTGTTTCGATATTATAGGGATTTAGCACATCTTTTTTGTATAATATGTGTGAAGTCTTCCATAATATTCAGTCAATGAATCCATGAATTAATACTTTGGCTCAATTAATTGATCTTCAAGAAACAACCCCTATGGCTGCCGACGAGAGACTCTCACGCTCAGCCACCACTTCGCCGGACTAGTCACCGACCCAAACGTATTGGGCGCTCGACAACACCGGCTTCGTTTCTTGATCGAGACTGAAATATACACGTTGAGGAAGCGATTCCTTAACAACTGGTGCTTTTATCTAGAGCTCTCCATGGATGGCGCAGATGACGTGGCTCCGCCTGCCGGCCTCCTTACCGGAGGCAACGCTCAAGAGTTTCGCCGCATTACATCGCGCTGCTTCTAGATGGTAACCCGCCGCAGCGATAGCAATCCGCGGTTACCCTCGCGCGACACTCCGAAATGCAGCAACCAGCAACGCGACGTTGCGGGGACAGTCGACGCCTCATCGCTAGGGTTTGAAAAGATCATGGCTCGGTTTGACAGGTTGGAATCACGTTGGGAAGCAATCGATCGACGTGTGACAAAATTGCAGGCGTCAAGAGCAGCATATGGACAACAACGCTATGTGGACTTCTATTCCGGATCTAGGCGTCGCCGGACTTGCTGGGATCCGCCCTTCCGAACATCCGGTTGTCATGTGGGAGAGATTCGCGCTCCTCCGCTGCCAGAACCAACTCCACACCCGGTACCAGAACTGTTCTATGGCCCGCCGCATCGTGGAACATCGGACACTCCCGCGTCAAAACACACGACGCGCCCCTCTTTCGGCCCCTGGGGCTTTCTTCACGCTGATTCATCCGTGCCGTCACGATTTCCACCTAGTGCGTATACTGGCCAGCAGCGAGAGCAGCCCCAAAACCGGAACCGGCACCTGTACCCCACATTCCCAAGCTCCCGTACCCCCACACATCCACAACTCGTTCTCGACCAGAAGCCACCGCTGCAGCACGTGCTCGACCAACAACCACAGCCAAGTCACCGCCGCGCAGCTGCACTGCCCCCACCACTGCACATGGATCAGCAACGATCACCATCCTGCTGCCATCCTACGACTCACCTCCGTCAAGCTGAGGCCTGCCTCGAATTGCCCACTACTGTGAAGCAGCCCCTGCTCCAACGCCCGCCCTCCTGTCTACATCCACCGAGCCTCCACTCCGCTACGAAGCTAGTTTCTTGTGAAGAGAATACTTGGGAATTGAGGGTGATTCAAAAGTGTTGAATCAAGTTGACTTGCGGCTCAATGAGAAGAAATTAGTAGATGAAGAAGTACGAGCTATAGAGGTGGATAAAATTGGTGACGATGATTGTAACGCCCCACTTTTCAAACCCTAATTTTCGAACCCTAAGACGATTGTATTTATTACTTTGATTGCCGCAATTAAATGACGAATTGTTATGTGTTTACTTTTGTGACCTAATTTTGATTTGACCGAGTCAAATCCGTTGATTTTATGACGTGGCTTTAATTAATTGTCCTGGAATGAAATATATACATATATATAGCCGTGAATAATATTTTATTTTGGGGAGTGAGGTTTAAATGAGATCATCAATAATTACCTTACCCATTTATTTGGAATTTTTTCAACCACTATTAATGGTTGGAGAGGAATTCTATTTTTCTTGGATTTAATTATTTGTTTTGGGACAATTATCCAAATTAAATCCAAAGCCTAATTATCTTATTTCTTCATGATAAAAAATCGATCCCTGTTATTGTTCTAAGGGAGATTTCGAATTCTCCCAATTTTTGGGAGGAGGGAATATTATTCATTATTTATTTTGATCCCTTATTTATTTCTTTCCTTGATTTAATTGGAATATCCTAGCAAATCTTACCTTACCTTATTTTATTAAAGATTTGGAGATTTTTCCTTGTGGGAGGAACCAAATCACACGCCTACTTCCTATTGATTTGGGAGGATTTTATTAATTTTTTCTGCTCCGTGTTATTTTATTCTACTCCGTGAAATATCATATAAAATCAAAGGCTAATTAATTAGCCATAATTTCAAAAATCCTCCCCTTATTTCTCCCCATGGTTCACGCCAATTCCTTCCCCAAATCTCCTTCAAATATCTCTTAATTAATTCTCCATATCTTAATGCAATTAATTGGAGATTTCATTTTAACTCTATAAATAAAACAAAACCTAACCCTAGCCCCCACCAAAAAATCGCCCCCTCCCTTGAAGTACACGCCCATTCCCCCTTCTCCACTCCTCTCACACTTATCCATCTACTCTACTCAAGATCCCTCCTTTTGGCCAAAAGTTTGTTGAAGAATCAAGAGTTATATTCATTCCTACCGTTTGTTTCGTCCAAAGAATGTAAAATCCAACCTCCATTCTTCATTCCTCTCCATCTAAACATTCCTTGACTCCATCATGCATGTAGAGAGTGTAGGAAATTCAAATCTAAGGGTTTAATCAGTGGGAATTTGTGTTTGTATGCGTGTATGCGTCTTGAACGTAATTGTATGATGAATTTAAATGAATCTTTGGTGAATGACGTGTGAAGTTATGAAAGCATGAGGGTGATGACTCTTTTAAGCATGTTTGTGTGTTCAAAGCATGAGAAGATTGTGTTTGAATGAATAGGGATAAAACCCTAATTCAGATTTAAAAGCATGAAAAAAAAACTGTGAGTTCGGACAGTAGGTTCCGACACGTATTTGACCGACCAAATGAACTCCGTTTCGATCGATTCTTTTTCCTGAGTACACTTCATGATGTCTTCTGTGTTGTATGTGAATTTCAACCCTTTTGGATAAAAGATGAATTTGTGGTGAATTTTTGAAGTTGACTGCGCAATTCTGCCAGAAAATGTTTTCTCGACCAGTAGGTTACGTTTTCTATTTGACCGACCAAAAAGGGGTATTTTGATATGAAATTTAAACTGAAAGTTATTTGATGAATCTACTGCATTGTGGTAAAGTTTTAGCCCCAACGGGAGTCGGGGTGAATTTTTAATGGTTTTTATAAAATGGTTGCGCAGTGCTGCCAGATTTCTATCTTTACAAAAACAACTATAGTGTTATGTTATAAGTGATATACTACATGATATATATATGTGATGAAGTGATGTGATATGCGAAGAGGTATGCTATGATATGATTTCCATAAGTTGATGGGAAAAGGGAACCGTCATGGACATGCATAATATTAAGTCAATGTTTGTAACTAATTGGTAATACACATCATCTAAAAGTGATAACGCGTGCGCGAAGTGTGATAACAAAGGAAAAGCAGTACTTGAGATTCTAAACGGTCGAGGTGGGCTCTCTTTTAAATAAGGACGATGTCCTAAATGCTTTATTGATGAAAATTTCTATGATTATCATGCCGTGATTTGTTTTAACGCGCCTATCTGATGTGGCTTTTGCCACTGTTATATAAATCGAATTCGGGTCCTCGTAGGGCCGAAAACCCTATGAGGATTAGTGTACACCTATGGTAGATCGTGTGCTAGCGTACGGGCTGGCCGGTCTAGTGACCTGGTTTGCGGCCGCATTCCTTGTCATATTGGCAGATATGGTTGACGTCTATGGGAAAATGACTGCGCAGTCGCTATTTTGATCAATGGAAAATATTTTGGGTGCCTCGGGCCTTTCTAAAATAAAACCCTGATGGTTACCTACGTATTGCATGATAACATATACTCTTATTTGAAAATGTTTTCGGCATGAGCCACTGAGTATTTTCATAAGTACTCAGCCCTGCATGTGTTTTCTCTATGTGCAGGTTGAGCGGCGACGAGCGGTTGGTGGTGTTGAGCAGAATTAATAAAATGCTATTGCTGTTTTGAAACTCCGAGTGTCGTTGTGTTTTCACACATGACTTCACTCTTCTCTTGGATGCTTCCGCTGTGATATTTTCCTTATATTTTTATTTAACTATGAAACTGTTTGCTGGGATGTTTGAAAACTTATTATCTTTTGAATAATGTCAAACCTTTAGTCTTTTTATTTATTAAACATGAATACCCTTGGTCGTTTTATTTATTAAACTTAAGTTCTTGGTCAAACTTTTATTGAAACCCTAGTCTTCTATGTCTGTTCATTAAGTCCTTTTAATCACGATCGTCCACTTTTATTAACCCTAAAGGGCGGTCGTGACAGTTTGGTATCAGAGCCTCAGTTCTTTCCGCTCTGGACCCAAGAGTCTTGTTTGAGTCAAAATCTATGCATGTGTAATTTGGCTAAATGATAAACATCGGAAGCTCAACACCACAACTCGTCCCCGCCCAACCACGAAGAATGAGGTAACAAGTATTTCTATGGATTTTGATATGAACTGTGAAATATGGGAATATTACTCTTGCATGAAAGAAAGTACTTCTATGGGGATTTGAGATTATATATCATGTTGAAAATTTTGATTGGAATATGGATTGATGAATTGATAGGATATGAAATTGATATTTGCACTTATGCCGAGATGAATGTTGTTATGAAAATGAACTCGTATGATTTACTCGAGTATGTGTTAACCCTATGGGTTGGATGAAATTATATGATGATGATTTATGTGATTACATTATACCACAATATCTATGATAGTAAACTTGAGCATGCTACTGTACCCAGCTGTAAATTGTGCGGTGAATGCAAAACTTTGCGATAATAATGAACGTAGAGATGCGAAGTGCTTAGTGCAAGGCGAGTGACCTATGGGGAAGTCGACATACTACGACTCGACGAAAAGCGAAAACACACGAACCAATAACCTTGGAATATTCAAAACTTTGACATGATGCTACCGCAAGCTTAAACCTTTCAATATATATATGGTCATCTTCATAGGCATCATGTTCTCGGCATCTCTGTTGAATCTTAAACCCCATTATTTCCTTCTATCCTTGGCATGATGCTGAGTTTTCTTTTCTTTTTTAGATGGCCCAACGGTATTATGCTCTGATGCGTAACCGTTACTCCAGCAATAGGTACCACCCAGTTGAGCGCTACCAAGACTATGAGTGGGATGAGGAGCTCTTCCTTATGTCCTACGTCACCGAGTTTTACAGTAGGTGGATGAACGCCTACGCGTATGGGGGAGCCACCCATCACGCGGGGATCCAAAAGTTCATCCACACCTACCATCTCCCTGGAGCGAGTGGACCGCCCAAGCGTCTGGGTCATTCATATGGTATAGCCCGCCCGAATATACCGCGCGGGGAGATTTGGTTGGCCTTATAAAGGTGCTACTTCCGGCCAAGACAGCTACGTTTGACGGACCACCACGGGACCCACCTCCACATATCTATCCGCCGATTCAAGCCCGCATGTGGAAGAATCGCTGCGATGAGGAGCCACATGTCTCCCGTGTTCCTAAGAGAATTAGACTCAGGATGCGTATCTCGGCCCCTCTAAGAATCGACAGAGAGGTCGATGGGAGGTTTGGGATGACCCCTCCACCCGTAGGTGCCGAGGAGGAAAGTGAGGAAGGGGATCCAGACGAGGAGGAGGAGGTCCCAAATAGAGAGAGCGTTGGAGAGACCGAGGAGAAGGAGGATGAGGATGGGGATAATTAGAAATGATGTCTTGTTACACTTTCCCCATGTTTTGATACTTTACCATTTTGCTTGACCTTGACATTTCTCTTTCCCCGTTGTTTTACCCTTTTGTTTTCATTATGATGGAACTAAGACCTCTTAGAGGCAACGTTTGGTAATTCTATGGAAATTTTTGTCTTTGTTATCATATTGTGCAATGATTTGGTACCATTCCTTATTGTCTAATTGTGCGATTTTTTTTTTCTTCCAACTTATGGCACAATTACCTTTTGCTATACTATATTGAAATTGTCTTTTTCCCAATTGCACAATTACCTTCGACATACTATCTTTGCTACTTGATTGCACAAATTGCTTCATGCCATAATTTGAAATCACCCTAACCATTTCATTATGCAACTGTCTTTTGCTATCCTAATGCACAATCGTATCCTGCCATACTATCGCTGCCTTTTACGTTCGATTGAATACTTGTGATTGCCATTCTACTGTACAAATTGTCTCCTATTGCATTGGTAACAATCACATTTACTATCCTGTTGAGCAATCCCTCATTTGCTACTTTCGACACAATTGCCTCTTGCTACACCCTTCGGTGATTGTGCTCTTGCTATCATTTCATGCAGTTATGTTCGATACCTTGTCTAGCAAAAGCTCCTAATTATTCTATGATGCAATTTCCCTTTGATTTCCACTTTTCACCTAAACCACACAACTGTTCTTGGGATTTCGAATAAATGCAATAATAATTCTCGTGATAATAAATCAGGATGCCGCCAAGACGTAACGTAAGACGTGGGAACCCTGAACCTACCCCTCAGACGATGGAAGAAAGTGTGACTCAACCCATCCCTCCACCACCACCTCCTCCACCTCCGGTCGACCGTGAGATTGTGAAGCTGTTCTTAGATCAGAAACCTCCCGTCTTTGATGGAATGGGAGAGTCGGCCAAGGCCAAACCATGGATACGCTCATTGGAGCGGATCTTCGCAATCCTAGGGTGCAATGATAAGGAACGGTTGAGTTGTGTGACCTACCAACTAACCGAGGCCGCTAACTTCTGGTGGGACACCAGGATGAAGACAATGCCCCGAGATCAAGCAGATGGGATGACCTGGGAAGGTTTCAAGACCGAAATGTATAATAAGTATGTGCCCAAGAGCTATCGGAAAGCAAAGGCGGCAGAATTTTACAATCTGACCCAAGGACGCATGACTGTGACCGAGTATGACTGTGCGCTCAACAACATGACCCGGTACGCGCCTGACCAAGTCGATACTGACGAGAAGCTGGCCGAGAAGTTCCGTGAGGGATTACGGCCTGAGATAAGGATGTCGTTGACTAGTCGTGGGAGACTTCCCTACGCGGAAGCATTAGCCCTTGCGCTAGACATTGAGGCAGCTATGCCCAAGGAGAGGGTGAAGGAAAACACTACCTTGGCACTACCTCCACCACACCACTCCCAAGGGAAGAGGAAGTGGGAGGGGAATGGGACCCCGTACGACAACAGGAGGTACCAGCCCACCCAGAACCGACCACCGTATGGTGGAGGGCAAAACTCATCTAACCAGAGAGGCGACTTCACAATTCTGCCAGAAAATGTTTTCTCGACCAGTAGGTTACGTTTTCTATTTGACCGACCAAAAAGGAGTATTTTGATATGAAATTTAAACTGAAAGTTATTTGATGAGTCTACTGCATTGTGGTAAAGTTTTAGCCCCAACGAGAGTCGGGTGAATTTTTTAATGATTTTTATAAAATAGTTGCGCAGTGCTGCCAGATTTCTATCTTTACAAAAACAACTATATTGTTATATATATATATATATATATATATATATATATATATATATGTGATGAAGTGATTTGATATTCGAAGAGGTATACTATGATATGATTTCCATATGTTGATGGGGAAAAGGGAACAGTCGGGGACATGCATAATATCAAGTCAATGTTTGTAACTAATTGGTAATACACATCATCTAAAGGTGATAACGTGTGCGCGAAGTGTGATAACAAAGGAAAAGCAGTACTTGAGATTCTAAACGGTCGAGGTGGGCTCTCTTTTAAATAAGGACGATGTCCTAAATGCTTTATTGATGAAAATTTCTATGATTATCTGATATGGCTTTTGCCACTGTTATATAAATCGAATTCGGGTCCTCGTAGGGCCGAAAACCCTACGAAGATTAGTGTACACCTATGGTAGATCGTGTGCTAGCGTACGGGCTGGCCGGTCTAGTGACCTGGTTTGCGGCCGCATTCCTTGTCATGTATTGGCAGATATGGTTGACGTCTATGGGAAAATGACTGCGCAGTCGCTATTTTGATCAATGGAAAATATTTTGGGTGCCTCGGGCCTTTCTAAAATAAAACCCTGATGGTTACTTACGTATTGCATGATAACATATACTCTTATTTGAAAATATTTTCGGCATGAGCCACTGAGTATTTTCATAAGTACTCAGCCCTGCATGTGTTTTCTCTATGTGCAGGTTGAGCGGCGACGAGCGGTTAGTGGTGTTGAGCAGAATTAATAAAATACTATTGCTGTTTAGAAACTCCGAGTGTCGTTGTGTCTTCACACATGACTTCACTCTTCTCTTGGATGCTTCCGCTGTGATATTTTCCTTATATTTTTTTTTTAACTATGAAACTGTTTGCTGGGATGTTTGAAAACTTATTATCTTTTGAATAATGTCAAACCTTTAGTCTTTTTATTTATTAAACATGAATACCCTTGGTCGTTTTATTTATTAAACTTAAGTTCTTGGTCAAACTTTTATTGAAACCCTAGTCTTCTATGTCTGTTCATTAAGTCCTTTTAATCAAGATAGCCCGCTTTTATTAACCCTAAAGGGTGGTCGTGACAATGATGGTCTCCATGATTCAAGTAAAATTGCAACATTTGATTTCGATGGTTGTCTCGCAAAGACATCTGTGAAGGGAGTGAATGCAGATACATGGTCCCTCGTGTCTCCTTCAATACCAGAGAAGCTCCATAATCGGTATAAGGATGAGCTACATGATGCTCGCGAAGATTCGGTTAATGGGTTGAAAGACATGTAAATATACTCTCGTAGGGGTGTGAAGAAGATGGGGAAACTTGATAACAAGTCATTTCATGTTACGATCATGAGGAAGTTCGCTAAGGATGTTTACATCGAATATGCAATAGTAGGTTATTGGAGATTGAAACAACGATCCTGTCCGTTTGATCCAAGAGGAGATACCTCGCCAAAGCTTCTGCGTTCGACTCTTCGTTACTTCGTAGTTTCCACCTTGAAGACAAGGTGAATTTTAACCGTGGGGGAGTTGATACGAGTATTCTAGCCATATTATTTTGTTTAGATATTATAGGGATTTAGCATAGTATTCTATTATTATTATTTTTAGATATTATATGGATTTAGCATATCTTTTTGTATCCACACATATTATAAATATGTGTGGAGTCTTCCATAATATTCAGTCAATGAATCTATGAATTAATACTTTGGCTCAATTAATTGATCTTCAAGAAACAACCCCCAAGGCTGCTGACGAGAGACTCTCGCGCTCAGCCACCACTTCGTCGGACTAGTCGCCGACCCAAACGCATTGGGCGCTCGACAACGTCGGCTTCGTTTCTTGATCGAGACTGAAATATACACGTTGAGGAAGCGATTCCTTAACACGCCCTATTAGTCGCGAATTACCCATTTTCGCTATCCTTAGCAAAAATAGGATCGTGACAAATGTAGACTCTATTTCTACAAAATCAATCTGATGCATCCATCAAGAAATCCAATGGATATATTTAATGGTATGTTGTCAGTCTAAACGAGGTGGCGCTTAAACGCACCCCTATCCTATAATTCCCAAAAAGTTTCCGCTAAGTATTCTGGATTTATATAGACGTAAATGCACTTTGCTTAAATAGAAAGAGTTGTTTACTTGTTTTGACAAGCCAACCAATATTAGCTGAAATACATGTATAGTAAATTAGAGCAGCATACCATGTTCACCTTCCTGGTTATGGGCGGAATTTGGTTCAAATATGGGCTGTATTGCATGTTCAAGGTTCTTGGTTTATTTGTGGGCAGCCGTAAAATTAAGTAAGTCTGCACTGCTTGCTGTAGAAATATGTATAATTGAATTCTCAATTTTTTTGTAGTATTGAATCTGCATCGATTTGCATACCAAGAAATGAAGACAAATTTCGCATTTCACCCCTGAAATTTTCCTTTTCCACCTAACATCGCAGCTGCAACCATCTAGGGTACTTAAGTAAAACCAAAACTATCAAAAGTCAAATTCATTATTTTAAACTGCAAACCAAGGCTCACTGAACAACAATATCAACTTTTCTATTTTTGGGCCAAACAGTGCCAAATGCCATCATGATTCAAAACTAAACAACCCACGTGAACGAAAGTGAACATGTGCTAAGATTAGCTTGAAAAAGAGTGAATATATCCTAAAGTTTAATTTAACAAAATATTCAACTGTTAGTGGGAGTCATGGAACAGATACAGCCTATAAAATTAATATATTTAGTAAATCCGGCGTTTAGAAACTTGAATCTTGTTAACCAATAAATATCCCATTTATACAACTACATAACTTTTATAGATGCATATTGTATTTAATGTGAAAAGACGATCCCGTGTGAGGAGAAAATCGTAGCGTCTTATTTTGTCATCTAACAAAAATAGTACTCCATCCCTCCATTAATCATACTAACTATTCATTTTTGTCAAGCATGAATAATTATCTTATTTATTCTTCTATAATATTTGATAATGGTTGCATATTTCGCGTACTTTATTTCACTAACTTTTTAATCCATTTTTTATAATAATATTTCTTGAAATTAGAATTGGAAATGCTTCCTTTAACCACACTTTTTATATAATACTACTACTACTGCCAACCCAATCAAACCTATCTCACTATTTTCACTTCACACAAACCATGGGCAACACTTTTGGAGGCAAAAGAAGCGTCAAAATAATGAGCATCAGCGGCGAAACGTTCAAGCTCAAGACTCCGGTCCAGGCCGGTTCAGTCCTCCAGAACCACCCGGGCCACATGCTGCTCGCCTCGGAGGCAGTCGTGCATTTCGGCGCCCGCGCCAAGCCGCTCGAACCGCACCACGAGCTCAAGCCGAGGCGCCTCTACTTCCTGGTCGAGCAGCCGAAGCTTCCAGCCGGCCGCGGCGCCGGTATGAGGCGAAGGATGCGGTCGGGGGTCCACATGACCGCCAAGGACCGCCTCGAGAGCTTGATGCTGTCGCGAAGATCGGCCTCCGATATATCCGCCGTGAGATCGGCCGGAGTTAAGGTGAGGCTGCGGTTGCCGAAGGCGGAGGTGGAGAAGCTCATAGCAGAGAGTAAGGATGGAGCTGACGTGGCGGAGAAAATTGTTGGTCTCTTCATGAGCGGCGGCGACGTTCATTGTGGTGGTGGCGATCGTGGATTGGCGAGACAAGGCACCAACAAATCGCATCAGGTTTGTTTTTAATAATACTACTATAATTTAATTGAATTTAAAAACATAATTGTTCCGTATTTTGTGGCATGTTCGTGGGTTTTGGTGTTTGATTTCATGTGATATTACCCACATGCCAATGTATTGTTTATAACTATAGTTTGGTTATTTCAATAATGATTAGTTCATTTAAAATTATTATGCACGGTCTTTCACGATCAGAGTTTGAAATTTTCTATTTTGGCGCACTAACTCCCGATAGAGTTTGACCATTATTATGTCACACTATATTTTTAGAAATGTCACATCTTTTGTTTAATTAAATATGGGGGTTGCTTTTTTATTCCTAGTTTCAAATTTATTTGTATTTTTCTTATATTATTTTATAGATATGATTAAAATTATTAGTTAGTAATTAATTTATTTGTACTTTTATTAGATTTTGTTCACACAGTGTATTTCATTTATTTTGTCATGGTTATTAATTTATGTAAATATTGTTAATTTAAGATTATAAAATAACGATGTTTATGGTTTAAAAATAAAAAATATTTAACCTCATAAATGTGTAAATTTATCATATAATATTTGTAAATTTAATTTTAAAGCTATTTTTATTTAAAAAATTACTTTAATAATTTGACATTCGACATTGTCGTCATATTCATCATGTTGGAGTTTTGTTAAATATAATATGTGCCCCCACTATCAAATTCTTGGCTTCGCCACTGATGTCTATACAAATATTTCTTTCCATTAAAATGTCAACACAAATTTGTGTTGACATACTAACTCATGCTAATTTTGCATTAAAAAGCGTCACCCACAAGTGTACGGGCTAAGTAGCATATGACAAGCTAAAATTATCGATCATCGAAGACTAAAAGCCGGTTTGAGTATTACGATGCAACTTTGAGCACTATTTAGACTACTAAAAGGGGTTTTTGTTTTTCTATAACTAAAATCAAAGAACAATTAATCAAGTAAAGACAAATAACTAAGCCAGACAAACAAATGATGGTTTTTCACACAAATTTGGAAAGGTAGGGATATGGATCCGTTAGTATGGATCACGGGTTTCACCTAGGGATCATGCTCATCTATTAGTTCTCATGTGTGGCTAGGAAGGTCGGGTTAATTGGTTAGACCCCCTCTCGGGTGCATCTAACTCGTGGATTTATCCCTAGTGTAGGAGTCTCCTCCATACAATTCAAGATTAACTCCCTAGAACAACGGACCCAAGTTCTCTCTATAGCTCATGCATCTCTCGATTACATGTAACGCACGTAGTTGTTGATTACCTAACCATTCTAATCATGCATCTCTCAATGTCATTAATTAGAACAAGATATATCAAATTGTTAGCTAGGCAATTAGATAATAAGAGCTCAATAATCAACAAAAACCAACACAAGAGATATATAGCATAAATCAAGGATCAACCCATGGATTCCATACAAACATCACCATATCCCTAAGGAAAATCTAGCTACTCATGTTCAAAGATGAAACAAAAGGAAAAACAAAGCAAATGAAAGAAAACATGGATAGAAATTGGAAACTCGAACTCCCTATGGTAGAAATGATGGTGGGAGTCTTCTCCTTCATTCTCTTGAGAGGGTAAGCTCCTAAGCCTTCAAATCCTCTTCAAAACTGTGCTCTCTTACTCAGAATCGTCGTGTGTGAGTTAGGTCTCAAATGTGTGAAGTCCCCTTTTATATCCGGAGTGAAAATCAGGGTTAAATGAGTGATTAGTCAAAACACCCGGCCGGGTGATCTATAAATGGAGAAACATCCGGCCGGGTCTTCTCTCTGGAGCCCGATACCTGCTGCAAAGCACCCGACCGTGTTTTTCGGGAAATGGAAAACACCCGGCCGGGTTTCTTCTCTGGAATCAGCCTCGTTCGCTCCGTTTTTCCCGTTTTAACCTGTTTTTACTTTAAAACTCCAACAAACTCATTATTTCATCTAATTAATAACTAAATGGGTGAAAACATATAATAAATACCTTAATTCAACAAAAACATGGGCTAATCACCTCTAAAACAATCCTAAACTATGAGTTTGTCACATACTCATATCATTGTGAACATTTTTATTATAATGTGTTATTTAGTTAACAAGTAGCACAAGATAGTTAGTATTTGATCACGTCTCATGCTGTGTATAATTATAACTTATAATCACACATGCAATTATCATTGTAGCGCAAGTATAATAATATACATTCATGATATGAACTAATATTTCCTCCAAAAATATGTCAACTATGAGTAGTGTACCTACGCAAATGCATCTAACTAAAATGTTGAACTTAAGTAGAACTGATCATAATCTCATAGTCTTCGTCTTCCAGTTGCGAAAACCACTCACCAAACAAATGTACTGTTGTTAATTTCCTACAATATTATTGTTTTAATCTTCAATTACTCCATGTTAATTTGATGATGCTTTTTGATGTACGTATACAAAATGCAGAAGCGCGTTGGATTTTCGGTAATCGAGGAAGGAGAAATCCAGCCTGCTGTGGATTCTTAGTTTATAATTTGGATAACCGAAATTAAGAGCAAAATAGAGTACTTTCTCTCCCAATTCTCAGTGATGTATATGTTTATTCCGGTGGATTGGTTGGCTAAAGCTTAGAGACTTAGACTAGTAAACTACAAACAATTTTTGTATGAAGTAATTGCACTTTCGTGACCCTGTAATTGTGTTTTATTCTCTATATTATTCAAGAAAGAACATACATATCTTAAAACCGAACACCTCTACCGACTGGCGGATTCAGAGACGGGAAATGGAGGGGTAGAATTGATCACTAAGAATATCAATTGAGCTCAGTGGCGTATGCAGTAAGGTACAAAGGGGTACAACTGTACCCCCAATTTTTTTAATACTATTATACATATCCTTTAATTTTGTTAATTATATATTGATATTGTACCCCTAAATATTTGAGAAAAAAATTATTAATATACAATTAATATTTCAGAAGAGATAGAAGGAAATAAAAATGACACAAAGGTTAAAAAAGAGATCAAATTCGAAAGATATTCGGATTTAAATTAAATTTGTAGAAGGAAATAAATACATAAGGTAAAAAAATTGAAATTAAAAAAATCAAGCCCTATTAATTTCGCCCAAATTAAAACCTCCAGATTCGATTGAGTTCCTTGACAAAAGCTTTCTCCTCCGAGTCGCCACTTTGACTGCGTACAGTGCAGCATCCGTCGTCTCCGCCTCTCCGGTCTGCTTCAATAGCCGAGTCGCCAGTTGAGTACTTGAGAATTTGTACTCTCTCGCCTCCTCGGTTCTCCAAAGACATGAGAGATACCACAAACTTATCTACTTTTTTTTGGTAATTACCAAGGGTATCCACCGGCGGCCCAGTGACTATTCTCCGTGCTAATTTGTAGGCACCTCAAAAGGTGGGACAGCTGGCCCAATAATTTAAAGTTGCTCCATACCCAAAGGCAAGGATCGATCCCCTGACCATTTGGTTAAGGATGGACAAACTTATCTACTTTGAAAAGGTTAGTAAATTAATGGGTATTAAAGAGGGTGAATTTATTAAGTTTATTTGATTGTTTCAATATCAATTTCAGTTTCTAAGAAAATTTGATGCAAATACAATTATATAGAGAATTGAGAATTATTTGAGAATTGAGATTAAAGCTTTATATTTTTTTATTGTCTGGGGAATGCAAACAGCCGAGATTCACTATATGAGAATGTAATTCTCAATTCTTTATTATTTTAGAGAGTAGAATATTAAAATTTACTACAATACAGTTTCAATTTAAAGCTTAATTGTATTGTGTTGTAATGTTAATATTTGTGCTTCAATTATTTATAATTTTAGTTTATAATGATTTTGAGTATATTTGCAGAAAATTTAAAATAATAAGGAAACAATCCGATCTTAGATAATTTATCTCCAAAAAGAGAAAATCTCGTGATAGTGTAAGCTCTCCGACTTCTAGCTCTCGAGCTGCAAAGCCTCCTGCTTCAAACTCTGCCGCAAATCCTCCTGCTTCAAACACTCCAGCTCCAAGCACTCCTGCTTTAATTGATAATGTGTCTCCGTCAAATGCTAGTGTGTCATCACGCGAGAAAGAATTGATTTATGATGTTGAATAAGTTCCTCAAGATCCTGGAAAAAGAAGAGACATAATGGAGTATCCTCCACATTAGCGAGATGCAGTTAGAAGAGCATATATTCTTAGAAAACCTTGTCAACCAAAAAATCATAAATTTTCTCGAAAAAAAATTGGAGGTTCGCGTCGATTTATGACTTCATGGTATGATAAATGGGATTGGCTTGAATATATCATGGAAGAAGATGCTGCATTTTGTTTTACTTGCTACTTGTTCAAGAATGAAGTTGGACTTAAAGTAGGGGGAGACGCGTTTGTGAATAAAGGATTTAAGTCATGGAATAAGTCAGATAGATTTATTAAACATATTGGTGGGGTCAGAAGTGCTCATGATCGTGCTTATGAGAAATATGTGAACATAAGGGATTGCAAATTTTAGTATAGTTTTATTTTGGTTGTATTCGAATAAGAGCATCCACATCCATGATCTTTGGCAAGGGCATGGAAGTCGGCCCGGACCTATTTTTATTCATTTTTTACTCCCTGCTCTTTGGGAAGAGCACAACACCCACATTCATGCTCTTCTGCAAGAGAAAGCTCAAGAGTCTCACCATTCTATTATTCAATTTAAATACTTAAATTACTAAAAATATTTCCACAATAAAAAATACGAACACTCACTGGCGGATCCAATTAACTACAAGGGGTACAAATGTATCTAGGGGTGCCGAAACGGGTAGCGGGTATTGGGTACCGACACACCCGACCCGTTACCCTTCGGGTTTCGGGTACCCGCTACCCGACATAAGCGGGAACGGGTTCGGGTACGGGTATTGAGTTTTAGGTTTTTGCGGGTATCGGGTATACCCGATACCCGAACGGGTATACCCGATACCCGCTTATATACCCGTTTAAATATAAATATTGTATTAAAATTTTTAATTAATATCTGTTTAAGTCTTTTGTCCATTACCATAAAACGGGTCGGGTATTTGGTAAATATAGATTATGCATTAAAATATAGATTTAGGTGGCAAGTATTTGGGGATGAGTTTTAGAATTATAACACGTAACCTATGTGCTGGAGTATTTGGTAAATTATAACAAACGGGTCGGGTATGGGTACCCTCCTGTCGGGTACGGGTATCCCGTACCCGACAAGGCGGGTACCCGTCACTGTGCGGGTCGGGTAACGGGACAAAGATTTTGGCTACAAACGGGTACGGGTACCCGGTTCTCCGGGTACGGGTACCCGCGGGTACCCGTTTCGACACCCCTAAATGTATCCCAAAAATTGTGACTAGCCTAGGTAATATGCTTACTTTCCTAGCGCTAGACCCAGATTCGATTTCCCTTAAGCGCGTTTTTTGCCATTCTATTTACATTTTTGTTGTGTATGATTGGCTATAACCATTTAAGTAGTACTACTCCATATTATTTATTTTTCTAACTAATATATCATTAAATATAATAGTTTATTACTTTCATTTTCATTTATTTTACTTTTGTTACGTATTATTATAGGCTGTAATAATTTATTATTTGTTTCTAACTAATATACATTAAATATAATAATATATTATTTGTCTTTTCATCAAATGGGGTTGGATATAATTTTTACTATTTCTGTTTTCAGTTACAATCATATTTAATTATTTATGGAGTAGTAATACATTCTGTTTTATTTAAAATTTTAAAAACTTTTTCTAAACTTCTACTTAAATTCTATATTATAAAATAATAATAATAATATCTACTTTCAATAGTGAAAATTTTCAACTAATATAACACAAAAAATTATTTTTTATACTATATAATAATTTGACTCACTTGAATATAAATAATTGAGATAATAAAAAAATTGAGATGATAGAAAAAAATTGATTGATTATTAAATTTCTAAGTTAGTGTAATTATTTATCGTACCCCCAATCCAAAATTTCTAGATCCACCACTGATTGAGCTAACCCATTGGATTCGGGTCAATCCTAACCACGTTCATTTTCATTTTTTCTATTTATATTATAACTAGGTATCTGATACTAGACCATATCTTATTTTCTTGTTCCTTAAGTTAGGAAATTTAGCATTATAAATAGGAGGCATTGTTATCTTTTAAATCATTGAATCAATGAAATAATATATTTTTCTTTTATCTTTATTTATTTTCCGTCTAGAATCATCGATTGTCAACAGAGCGACGTTTCTCTACGACTTTCTTTATCTCCTCCGACTTGATAAGGGCTCTTCCCTTAACAATTGGTTCTTTCATTGAGAGCCCAAACCACTTGGAGTGGTGTCCGGGCAAAGAACTCGTCGTGACCAACGAGTACGTTTGGGGCCGACTCGGAGTGGTAGCCGGGCAAAGAATTCGCCGAGACCAACGTGGCCGTGACCAACGAGAACTCGGAGTGGTGGCCTGGCAAAGAACCAGCCGTGACCAACGTGGCCGTACCAACGAGGACATTGGCCCTTAAAGGAGGGTAGAATGTTACGGACTCAATTCCCATATCGGTTGTGAGAATAACTGGTGTGTGATATATAGACTAAATGGACTCTCTCTCCTAACATGCTAGTCTTTTGGGATGAGTTTTGTGAATAAATTCAACTCATTAGTTTTCTCTTTGTCGCGGACTTGTGACTAAAAGTCCAAATGAGTAGCTCAACGTGGCCGTGACCAACAAGAACTTAGAGTGGTGGCCTAGCAAATAACCAGCCGTGACCAACGTGGCCGCACCAACGAGGATGTTGGCCCTTAAAGGAGGGTAGAATGTTACAGACTCAATTCCCACATCGGTTGTGAGAATAACTAGTGTGTGGTATATAGTCCAGAGCCTTTGTCCTAGCGGCAAGGAGCTTAGACATTATTGCATGAGGTGCCGAGTTCGAGCCCTCTTGACATCAGTTGTAATTTCCTCCTATCTATAGTATAGGAGTTTATTTGTAATTTCCTCCCTTATATAGGAGTTAATTTAATAAAAAAAAAGACATCAGTTGTAATTTCCTCCTATCTATAGTATATGAGTTTATTTGTAATTTCCTCCCTTATATAGGAGTTAATTTAAAAAAAAACTAGTGTGTGGTATATAGACTAAATGGATTCTCTCTCCTAATATGCTACTCTTTTGGGACGAGTTTTGTGAATAAATTCAACTCATTAGTGTTCTCTTTGTCGCGGACTTGTGACTAAAAGTCTAAATGAGTAGCTCACTAATTTCACTTTGTCATCAGAATAGCGATAAAATATTAAGTTAAAATGAGTAGGTCCGTCGATTTCTACATAAATAACATGGTTAGTTAATAAAAATAATGTGGAATATCAAAATTTTAAAAATTAAAAAAGTTTAGGATATGAATGGTTATAAATACAATTACAACCATCTCCTTAACAGATTAAATTCTTTTTTATTTAATTATAAACTTAACTGATTTTCACTATCTCAACTATTCTAAAAATTGAACTAAAACTATAATTTACAATCTGAACTTCCCATTAAAAATAAAATGTTTTCCTTTTTGGATTGTCCCATTAAAAATGAAACGTTTCTAAAAATGAAAATAACATTTTCTCTATTTTTTTCTCTCTCTTCATTAACTTACAAAACAACACTACATAAAATTCCATGCTGAAAACAAAATGTTTTATACTCCCTTCATCCCACAAAGATTGTCTCACTTTGACCGGACACATGTTTTAAGAAATATAATGAAAAGTGGGTTGAAAAAGTTAGTGGAATGTGGATCCTACTTTTATATATTAGTTTTATAATAAAATTTGAGTAAGAATGAGTTAGTGGAATATAAGGTCCACTACCAAAAATGGTAAAAAGTGAAATGAGACAAATTTTTGGGGACGGACGGAAATGGAAAAATGAGACAATCTTTGTGGGACGCATGTCACGACCGCCATTTAGGGTTAATAAATACGGGCGATCGTGATTAAAAGAATTTAATAAATAGACGAAAAGAATTAGGGTTTCAACTCAAGTTGGACCAATAATAAATATCCCAATAAATAACCAAGAGTTTGATATTATCCAACAAGGAAATTCAAAATATCCATTATCCTAACAATTAAAGTTGTCGGCCCAAATAAATTATAATTAAACGAAACGTCACAGCGGAAACGACCAAGAGAAAGAGTGACGTCATGTGTGAAGACACAACGACACTCAAGGTTCAAAGACAACAATAATATCTTAAATTCACTTGCTCAACACCACCACATCCTCGTCGCCGCTCAACCTGCACATAGAAAAAACACATGCAGGGCTGAGTATTATAAAAAAATACTCAGTGGCTCATGCCGAAAACTTTTTCAATAAACAGTAATTTATCATGCCATTCACAAGTAACCACCGGGGTTTAGCTTTAGAAAAGCCCGAGGCACTCAAAATCATTTCCATTTAAAACGTCGACTGATCAGTCATTTTCCCATAGACGTTAGCCATATCTGCTCATACATGACTTGGAATGTGGCCACAAACCAAGCCACTAGACCGGCCAGCCCGTACGCTAGCACACAGTCTACCATAGGTGTACACTAATCCAAGTAGGGTTTGCGGCCCTACGAGGACCCGAATTCGATTTAAACAATATTGGCCAGAGCCACATCAGATAGGCACGTTAAAGCAAAACACGGCATGATAAACACATTTTCATTCTCATAAATAAAACATTTAGGACTTTTGTCCTTATTTAAAAAGGAAGCCCACCTCGATTGCTTAAAATCTCAAGTACTCTCTTCCCTTTGGTCTCACGATTCACTTGCGATGATTCACCTTTAACATTTAGATAATACATAAATCAACACACTTTTCAAATAAATAGGTAAGAAGGCCTGCATCCTAAGCGAAGTTATTTATCTCGGTTTTCGATTATTCGGCGGCCGCTTACACCCCTAATTCCTCCGTTAGCTCCTCGTATTTTTCTCAACGATATCGAAATAAAATTCCCAAAATTTAAAAAAAGTTTAATTAAATTATCGCAAGCACTTTCCCCTCGAACTATATTTATTTCGGACTTAGGATATAATTATTCATTCGTTGAAATATTCCGGAATTAATTAAATAATTCGTCACTATTAATTATCAGCCCAAAGATTTATTTAAAAGCCCCAAAACTTAATTATTTCCCCCACTTTATATCTCCAATTAAAATTTTCAAGCCCAAACAATTAAATGAGAGCCCAAACATCCAATTTATATTGTTGAGGCCCAATCCCAATTAATAACAAAAGGCCCAAAAATTTGTATACTCCCCAATTCTCCCTCACGTCTGTCACTCTCTCTCTCCCTCCCTCTTCTTCTCTTCTGTTCTCTCTCGCCGACTGAAATTTTCCCAATCTCCCGTCGGCTTCTTCCGTTCGCCTCACGACGCCGGACGCTGCTGCTGCTACTGCTCGTGACGGAACGCGAGCCGCGCGCGCGACGCGTAGTGGATGCTCTAAAGAAACGAAACCTCATCTTCTCTGCGTTTCTTCGGGGGGGTGGCGCCGACAGTTAAGGACAAATACTTTGCAGTCAAAAACCACTAATTATTACCCACACCAACTGCAAGAAAATTAAATGGGTACAAAATAATTGCAACTTTGAGCAAGTAGTACTACTTTTTCTAAATTTAAAATAAATAGGGGGATTCCAAATCATTTGGGGCCACAATCAACGATCAATGATTTTTAAAGGGTCATTATCGAATATACTCCCTCCGTCCTGAGGTAGTTGAAACATTTCCTTTAGCCACGAGATTTAAAAAATTGATGTGGTAAAGATTAAAATGAAGAAAGTAAAGTAAAAAAAGGGATTGAATTTTTACAAAAAAAAAAAGAAATATCTCAATTATCTTAATTGACCATCTAAAAAGGAATACAATCAATTAACTTGGGACAAAGGAAATATATAATAACATACAGGAGCCCAACATTGTGTGTGAGTTTTGTTTGTAGCTAAGCACAAGAGCGAGGGTTGGTGGGCCTAGACTTTGTGAAGGTATATATCGTATTGTATTGATTATGGTAACTAATATATTTCATGATAACTAAATAACTCAATATGGACCACACAGTTTTATAATCTAGTGGTTAGAATTAATCTCTTTTATTCAATATTTAAATATGAACGGGGTAATTTTGACAGTTGAATATCTATCTTATATGGAATTCAATTTTTCTCTTCTAAAATGATTCAAAATTTTAAATTAAATACTCCCTACGTCCCACAATAGATGTCACACTTGTGGGACGGCGCGAGATTTTAGAAGGTTTTATTTTGTGAGTTATGTGGAAATAGATAATATAATATTTATTACTATTGTGAGAGGGAACTTTTTCTAAAATGGAAATGTGACATTTTTAGTGAGACAAACTAAAAAGAAAAGTGAGACATCTTTTATGGGACGAAGGGAGTATAACTTTTTAAATATAATTTATTTTTTTAAATTAAAGAAAATTTTATAGAGATTCCAACGAAATCCTAATTACAGGTATTATATCAAAGACTGAAAAGAAATGATATTATAACGCTTATAAATGATGTGGTGTTGTTGATGTTTGTTGTTAGAGCATCCGCAGCGGTGCTCGCTGGGACGGACGGCGTCCGTGCCGCTGGCGCGGCACCACTGTCGCCGCTGCTGCACTCCCGCAGCTGTCACAGCGCTGCTCGATGCATCGAGCACGTCCGTGTCGCTGAGCAGGCTACGTGGCGCATTTGTATGGGCCAACGGATTATCCGTTGGAAATTCATTTTATATTTTTAAAAAATCAAAAATAATATCAAAAATTAAAATATATATATTTTCAGATTCCCAAAAATATGGCCATTTTATTACCGTTTTTTTGAATTTTTTTTATTTTTTAATAATTTTTTTATTCCCAAAATCATCTATAAATACACACATTCATCATCCTTTTTTCACATCAAATCATCTCCCATTCATCTCTCATTCATATTTTTTCATACAACTCATCTACATCTTCCCCTCTCACTCAAACCGTCTTAAATGGATTTCACTGATATCATGACGGAAGCGGAGCGCGAAGATCAAAAATACTATGAACAATATCGTGCCGCCTATGAAGCCTATGTCGCCGCCACTACCCCCACCCTTCCTCCTCGACCAACTAGATCAATTCGCCGCTACATCCCTCGTGACCGGGAGGGAGCCAACGAAAGGCTCGTTGCCGACTATTTTTCCGACCAGCCGCGATTTTTGAAAGATTACTTTCGGCGCCGTTTTCGCATGTTAAAACGGTTGTTTATGCGTATTGTCAACACACTGTCCGTCAATGTTGAATACTTTCAATCAAGTAGAGACGCAACCGGCCGGCAAAGTCTCTCGGCGTTGCAGAAGTGTACTTGTGCCATCCGACAACTTGCTACTAGGCAAACAGCTGACCTCTTCGACGAATATTTGCATGTCGGTGAGTCAACTGGAATCATATGGCTTAAAAAATTTTGCGACGGCGTTTGTTCTACTTTCGGTGAGGAATTCCTTCGGGCACCCACCACCGTTGATTGTCAACGGTTGCTTCGTCTTAACGAAATAGTCCATGGTTTTCCCAGTATGCTTGGCAGCATTGACTGCATGCATTGGAAGTGGAAGAATTGCCCGACTGCTAGGAGGGGGCAACACTTAAGCGGCCACAAAGGCGGCGGCCCAACACTTATCCTTGAAGCGGTCGCTGACTACCGCCTATGGATTTGACATGCATATTTCGATATTGCCGGATCCAACAACGACTTGAACGTGTTCTATTCTTCACCACTCTTCAATGATGTTTTGAATGATGTAGCACCGGCGATCGACTTCACCGTCAACGGAAATGCATACCACATGAGTTACTATCTCGCCGATGGTATCTACCCAAGGTAGTCGACTTTCGTGAAGACGTTGACCAATCAGCAAGACCCGAGACGGGTTCTTTTTGCGCAGCGTCAAGAGTCTGCTAGGAAAGACGTCGAAAGAGCTTTTGGGGTCCTTCAAGGTCGATTCAACATTGTGAAGGCCCCGTCTCGGCTGTGGTACATTAAGAATATCGCCGACATCAGGTACACGTGTATTATCTTGCACAAAATTATTATACCCGACGAAGGACCGAGGGCGCCTATCTTTTACGACGAGGATGAAGCCGGAAGCTCAACCACGAGGTCTCTCCCTCGCCGAGGTGTGCATACGATGGTGGGCGAGAGGATCGAAACAAGAAACACAATGCGCGATACCTGAACCCACACTGAGCTACAAGAAGACCTAATCAAACACATTTGGACGAAATTCGACCACGAGTAGTGGATTTTTTTAATTTTTAAGATTTTAATTATGTAATTTTTAATTTTTAAGATTTTAATTATGTAATTTTTAATTTTTAGGATTTTAATTATGTAATTTTTATTTTTTTATAATTTGTAATAATATTCCGGGTATTTTTAATGCATTTTAATATTGTGGAAATATTTTTATTTAAATCGAATAATAGAATGGTGGGACTCTTGAGCATGTCCTTGCGGAAGAGCATGGATGTGGGTGTTGTGCTCTTGCCTAAAAGCAGGGAGTAAAAAAGTAATAAAAGTGGGTCCGGGCCCACATCCGTGCTCTTTGGCAAGAGCACTGATGGGGATGGTCTTATTGTCTTATTGAAAAAACTATATTTTTGGTGTATAAAATGATACTTTTGGTGCATAAAATGATATGTAATGTTTATAAAATGATAAGGGGTTGTTGATGTTTGTCGTTACTTTTATACTTCGAAAAATGACCGTCGCCGTTTACGCATGCGAAAACGACTATTTATGCACATTGCAAATACATTGGCAACCCGGGAAGAGTTCTTCCAAGAAGGGTTCGACACCGTTGGCCGTCCCAGTCACACGACGCTGCAGAAATGTACTGCAGCAATCCGTCAGCTTGCTACTGGACAAACGGCGGATGTGTTCGACGGATACCTGCACATTGGGGAAAGCACTGGGAGAATGTGTTTGATAAACTTTTGCAAAGGCGTCCGGGAAGCCTTCACCGACGAATTTCTCCGGAAGCCAAGCACCGCAGATTGTCAGTTTCTGCTCCGACTTCACGAAGAAGTGCACGGATTCCCCGGGATGCTTGACAGCGTCGATTGCATGCATTGGCAATGGAAGAATTGCCCTGTGGCATGGAGGGGATCATACACGAGCGGCCACAAAGGCACCCACCCCACCGTTATACTCGAGGCCGTTGCCGACTATCGGCTATAGATTTGGCATGCGTATTTCGGGGTCCCTGGATCGAACAACGACGTCACCGTGCTAACCAATCCGACCTCTCCACCGAAGTTTTAAATGGTAAAGCGTCGGCCATCAACTTCATCGCTAACAACCGGCAGTATAAAATGGGGTATTATCTTGTCGACGGCATCTATCCGAAGTGGCCAACCTTCGTGAAGACATTCAACAGGCCGGTGAACGAAAAACAGGCTCTTTTTGCGCAGAAGCAAGAGGTTGCTCACAAGGATGTGGAGAGAGCGTTCGGGGTTCTCCAAGCTCGCTTCAACATTATCAAAGTCCCAGCTCGTACGTGGTTTATGGAGAATATGGTCGACATCATGTATACGTGTGTAATCTTGCACAACATGATTGTCGCCGACGAAGGACCTGAGGTGGGAGATTGGTTCGACCCTGAGCTCTACCGCAAGTAGTCCGCCTCGCAGTGGAGTGCATCCGTCTATGCAAGATCGGTTGTCTATTCGGGCAAGGACACGTGATTCTACCGCCCACACCCAACTCCAAGATGATCTAATGGAGCGCATTTGGGAAAACTTTGGCAACCAGTAGAGTGCGCGGAAGAAATTAAATTATGTGTTTTAATATTTTTTTAGGATTTTAATTATGTGTTTTTTAAATTTTTTTAGAATTTTAAGTTGTAATTTTATTTTATTTAATGAAGTGTGTTTTTATTAATTGAATTTGTTGGAAATAAAAATAAAAAATGAAATTGAATGAATAGTTAAGGGATGAGATGGTTAAGAGACGGTTAAGAGATGGAGGGTTGCAGGTGTTGTCTCTTAGTTAAGAGATGGGATGAAAAGTACAGTGCGACCATGAATAGTGAAGAGATGAGACGGATAAGAGACAGCGTTGCGGATGGCCTTATGCTTTCTATGCTCTCTCTCTTAGTTGGACACACTTTTCTTTAGTTTGATAAAAAAAAATGAATTGGACCTTGTTGTTTCTTGGTCCATTTAGTGCTTGAGAAACAAGGTAATTTTTTAAAAGATGTAGACGAATTGGGATGTTGAGAAGAAGCTTATAGTTTGGAGGTTGGGTTCATGTATTAAAGCTTGGTGTCCGAAATTTTCATTTCTACCGAGTCAAGTGGGTGAAGAGCTTCCCAAAGTTAGAAGATGGCCGGGAAACAATCAGCATACAATCACTACTTAATG
The DNA here is from genome assembly GCF_004379255.2 of Salvia splendens. Taxonomy (NCBI): domain Eukaryota; kingdom Viridiplantae; phylum Streptophyta; class Magnoliopsida; order Lamiales; family Lamiaceae; genus Salvia; species Salvia splendens. Next base: position 10,029,656 of record NC_056043.1, on the reverse strand, counting down.
GTTGTATCTAAGGTGACTCTTCCTTGTACTCTTGCCTCTTTGATTTGTTGCTTAAGCGTTGGTCGTTGGAGCTTTGGGTGTTGCATTTGCTAGTGTTGTGCCCGGTCTTATTGGGTTGGGTGTATGTTATAGTTTACATCTTAGTTTTTTGTGCTTTTTGCTTCTTGAGCACGATCGGCTTTTTTCACCTTAGATGTTTGTATCTTGATTTGCTCACTCATTTTACATGTGGTTTGAGCCTTTATTTTATTGTATCGAATAAGGAACATATAAAGTAATAATATATACTCCATTTATTTGATGCAATAATATATATTCTCTCTGTCTCACGTTACTTGAGTCATTTCTTTTTTGCACTCGTTTGAAAGAATGATAATAAATAGTTAAAGTGAAGAGAGAGTAAAGTAAGAGAGAGAATAATGTAGAGGAAGTCTTCTCGTTCATATTCTCTCTCTTACTTTACTCTCTTTCCACTTGTACTGTTTATTACTCCCTTCGTCCCACAAAAATATGGATATTTGGGACGGCACGAGAATTAATGTATAATTGGTAAAACAAGAGAGGTAGAAAGAAAAAAAAAAGTAATTATAGTATTATTAGTGGAGGATTGGGCCCACTTTATTAGAGAGAAAGAAGTGATCAAAAATAGAAAGGGATATTTTTATGGGACATCCCAAAATGGAAAATGTCCTTATTTTTATTAGACAAATGAAGTAATATAATTTTTTCAAAACGAGTGCAAAAAATAGTGACTCAAGTAACGTGGGACAAAGAGAGTATATACATTCGTTCATAATAGTAGTATATCTTTTGCTTTTTACATCATGAAATATATTTTCATAGTATAACACACGGAATTACCCAATTATGAATTTTATATTTAATAAATGTACGTGCAGAACTTTAAAAAAGATGCTAGAAAAATTATTATATGTGTGAAATTCATAATTAAAATCACAAATTACTTTAATTTATTGTCAGTACTCTATGAGGTGGTTGGTGGAGTTTTTCATGGTTTGGTGGGAAAACAAAGAGTCTTGGTGGTAGTTGTAGATCTCCAAAACATTATCAACCATGTGTTCTAACAACACACTTTAAAAAGCTTTGAAAGAATTCCTCTAATATTAGTTTATAGGAGTACTTTTTCATATCTAGGGATGATAATGCTTGCAAAATTATTTTAATTTTTTTGTGTTGATACTAAATATTATGATACACATTACTTTTTATAACTCCATATATTGGTTCATTAATCAATGAATAATCTGATAGTTAGTGGGGAGCAGCTAGCTTTCTTTTTCTTTCGTCAGTTATCATTCTTGAGATTTTGTTTTAATAATAATAATAACACTCCATTTTATCCCGATGAAGGCATGATTATTAATTTTGATATACATTAAATATAGTATAATATTTTTAGGAATATATATGGTGACCTTGATATTTATTGGATAAATAATGCATCACATTCAAACAAAACAACATTAGCTAGGGTTGTGGGTAGGCCTTCCCCTAGTTGATATATATATATATATATATATGAGGCGCTTATTGATGGGTATTATTATAAGCATTATTGATGATTCTCCATCACATGGTAAGTTTCAGCTCACTAAATGATACTACCGTAATCTTATCAATGTATTTTTATTAATGTACGGTATTTCTTTTTAAGCCGTCTCATTACAGATCTAGTCATTTACCTTTTTAGAGAATTCAAATACATTTCATTTCTTTTATTTTATTCTTTCTCCTATTTTATTATAGTACTTTATTCTTACATTACTTATGTACTTTATTATTGCTTCTATTTAATTTATTCTCATTTCACTTAATTAAATAAATATATAGTATTTCAGTAGTTCTTAATCTCTGTGTAAAAAAGAAAATGATACAATTCAACCAGTAAGATACTTGTTATAGCTCGTGATTGAAGTAATTGATTAAAATAGGGATTTAGTTACTTGTTATGGCATGTAAATTCCGGATAGTATATTAGTTTTGAGAGTGAAAGGTTTCGCAAAGATTAAACCCCACCCGTCAGCCAAATTCAATTTTCGCTCGTGTGAACTCATTTGCATTCAATTTAATAGCAATTGTTCGCACGAGCCAAAGATAATTGACATAGTTACATGATTGATTTTTGGCCTATAAAATCTGCCATTGATCCACCCTTTTATGGAACCAACATCACCCCTTTCATTTATCAACCGTTTTCCCCTTAGATTTTACATCTTCAAATATCCGATAGATTATAGATTACTAACTCTAGATCTCCAATAATTTCTTATACGCATCAATGGATGAGACCGTACGAACATGATTTGGAGAATTCCAGAAAGCGGCTGGGAAGTGAAGATTGATAGGGTGAGTGGTGTCCATGCTAAGCTTGTCAACTGAGTAGTCTCCGTTGCTGTTATCTTTTGTTTCGTTGTCTGTTCGACCTTATAATTTGCTTGTGAAAACCCTAGTTTTACTCTCCTGCTTTATTTTTTGAAAATCTTTTATAAAGCCAAATTTTCTTTTTATATGGTTTGTTTTAGAGCAATGATATGAAGCTAATTAATACTATAATCGTGATGCAGGGCATATATATGAAAGAGTGAGATATGTGTACTAACTACAGATTTATTAATTTTGTTTTGTTTTACATCATCATGATTTAGTTTCCTAAATCTGTTTATATGAAAATTATTGATATAGAAACACGTTGAATAACTATTTTTGCAGTATAATGATGAATGATTCCACAATACTTTCAAATTAGTTTGCAATTGCAAACGAGCCTATGAATAGCTATTTTTTGCTCCCTTGAAAACAAAATTAGGTAAAATAAAAGTTTTTATTGGCCCTAAAAGCCTATTATACAAAAGTATAATCAAATTTATATCATGTTTAACATATTATAAGGTCGAATAGACAATGAACCAAAAGCATAACAAGGCAAGGACTACTAATTTGCCAAGACTTTGCATGGAAATCAACACCTTAATTCAGCAATGCAAGGAAGATATACATCTAAAGTTTCAACAGTCAAGATTGCGCGGTTTCTGCTTGATTAATTGACTGCTGAGATTGTACAAAATGACCAACTCAATAGTGCTCGTTCGCGCAACTGAACTCAACTCAATGGTGAGTAGAAATCAAGGTGCATGATCTTAAATATCCTTACAAGATATAATGCCTTTCAATCAGACTTCATTTGTTGAATTTGATCGTTTTTTTATAAGTCATGATAAGTAATGTTCTGGAGTGTGTTGTTCCTTTCATATAAATTACAAAAGTTAAAAAAAGACAATGTGGTTGTGTACTTTTGTTAAACAAGGAAAGAGATATTGTACTCGGAAATTAGGTTGAATCTTTTACCTTATTTAGATTGATGTAATTTGGACAGATCATTCTTTTTTTGTAGGGACTCCATTGCCTATATAAGGGTGGAGAATGCATGTAATTCAGAATATCAATGAGAACAACAATCCCAAATCTCAAATTACAACACTTTTGCTTCAAATTCAGACAGAGCAATTATATACTGTATGTAATTAAAGTAGGGTTCATAGTGGTACCATTATTGAGACGGGACAAATATAAGGTCATGTCGAAGACACGTGAATATGGTAGCGACCATTGAGTTAGAGCAGTGGTTTACTTGATAAGAAAAGACTTTTATATGGCTGTTTGCTTCGTAGATTAGAATTTGGTGTCCATTCTACCCATCAAATTAATTAAGAGCCAGGTGAATGAAGAATATATTTCAATAATTATTAGAGTGAGAATTGATGGGCACGTCATATTGTGAGATAGTGATACATACCAAACAAGAGAAGCCGGCCTAAATGATTAATCTGTTAGGAGAAAGAGCTCATTTAATTCATATACTAGTTGTTCTCACAACCAATGTGGGACATTGAATCCGTAATATTTGACCCTCCTTTAAGGGCCAACGTCCTCGTTGGTCACGACTGGTTCTTTGCCAGGTCACCACTATGTGGTCCACCACTCCAAGTTCTCGTTGGTGAAGACCACGTTGGTCATGGCGGATTCTTTGCCCGGACACCACTCCGTGGGTCACCACACGGAGTCGGCCCCAAACGTACTCGTTGGTCACGGCGAGTTCTTTGTCCGGCCACCACTCCGAACCGTTTGGGCTCTCAATGAAAACACCAATTGTATAGATCAAACATGAGAACTCGGCCCAAAAGACTAGCCTGTTAGGAGAGAGAGACCATTTAGTCTATGTACCATACACCAGTTATTCTCACAACCGTTGTGGGACACTGAGTCCGTAACAAATGTAGACCAAGATTCATAAGACAATGGTCTGAAATGGTTAGAAAGACTAGCTTGTTGCACTTTGAAGCTGAGTGTTTTGGTGTGAGGTTCTAGTTTAGTGTAGAATGTGTCGGTTCTCTTATTTATTATTATTTGCTTGTCTAGTTTTTTTTGTTATCTGCACATTTACCATGGTTCTATGTATGAGTACTTAATGCATAAATAAGGTTATTAATTTATTAATCATGATATTTCGTCATCTGCCATATGCATCATGCATTCACCCAAATTTTGTAGTAATGCATAAATAAGGTTATAATTTTAAGTGATAGAAATAGTAATATGATAAATGAGAAAAATAAGAGAGATGAAAATAAATACGTAGAAATTATCAAATTTGGACTGAAAAGGTTGTAAAAAATCATGGATTAAAATATGCCCGGTCAATGAATTTTGACCAAATAATAAATGTGACGAGACATTTAATTTTATGAAATTAAATGACATATCGTCGATCTACATTTTACGTAGATAAATGTAGTATATTCACTTTCTCAAATCCGATTTCCGGTGAGTGAGAAATAGTGGATTAAAGTTGGGCATAATTAGCTTTTAATTAAAGCTTGGAGTTGGAGCTTAGGGAATAATTAACTAGTGTTAATTACCCCACATTGGAGGATTAACACATCTTTTAATGTGTATAAATTAAGTGACTTTATGTTACTTAATAATTATAGTGGACCAAGATGGGTGAAAGAGCCCACACGCGCGCACACGCGCGTGCCGCCGCCCGCCCGAGCCCGTGCCCGTGCCCGTGCTCGTGGGCACGAGCCCGATCCCGATCCCGATCTTGATCTTGGATTTTGGTCTTTGGGTGGTCTTTGGGCTTGGTGCTTGGCCCAAACTATTCTTTTTAGACCACCGCCGAGTCAGCAATCCAAGTGGCTTGACACGTCGTCAAGCGAGGCACAGTCACGGCTGCCACGTGAGAAATCCACACACGGATGGCACACTCCTGCCACACGCTCGTAACCGTCGGCGGTTACGGATCTGCCATGATGAGCCTTCATGGCTTGGTTGACCCTGCATGGTGGCTCGGCCTATAAATAGGCTAGCCATTCCACTGCATTAGCTACTACATCATTCACAAGCATTACAGCATAAGCTCTCTCCCTCTCTGCATTGTCTTTCTGTCGAAGCTCTGCCCTCTCCGCCATCCGGTTCGCCGGAGCTCTGCTGATTGCGGTGCTGCATCAATAGAGACGTAGCCGTTTTACCTTTGGGGACGACACGCCAAACCGAAGAGCACTACCGGGGCGTATCTCGTCTTGCGGGAAGAGGCCTCATCGACTCGGCTTAAACATTATTCACGGTTACTGTTTCGTTTTTTGCACTTGTAATCTCATTCTAGTTCAGTTTCCTCTTTTGTATTCCTTCTTTTGGGTTGTATTACGCCCGGCTTTTATCTCTTGTAATCCCAAGAAACCAACAATCGCAAGACGAGATAGCTTGCCTTTGAAGGGATTTGGACCTTTTAAACTGAAATTAATAATTTCGAAACTTAAAACACCTTTGCTGGAGATGTCGACGGAATCTAACACCACTGCTGCCGCCACCACCGCCGCCATTCCATCCACCATGGCGACCACTGGACCGGTCAATACGTCGTCGATTCCGACGATGATGCCCACTCCCGGGCGCTATCCCTCTTCATCAACAACCCCTTGGGAGTTCGTTAACCCCCTTGGGCTCACTGGTGGATCCACCTCGAGTGGATCGGTTGGTTCCACTTTTAGTGGTTCCTTCGGATCCTTTAATGGATCGAGTGTTGGGACCTTCGGGCCTCACACGAATGCTGGGGCCTTTGGGTCTCATGCGAGTGCTAGTCCCTTCGGGGATAGTACGTTCATGGCGGGCTCTATGCCTAACATGAATGGTGGGGGCCCTATGCCCAACCATGTTGTTGGCTCCTTCGGGGGCAACGGAATTGGTTCCTTCCAAGGACCAACTGCGGCACCTTTGGCACCAAGAATGATGACACCTGCCGAGAAACCACCCAAGTTTGGAGGATCAGACTTCAAGAGGTGGTATCAAAAGATGTTGTTCTACTTGACAACATTGGGCGTCGCCAACTTTCTCACTGAAAACGAGCCGCCCGCACCAAGCGACCAAGAGACTAGGCTCGAAGTCATGGCGGATTATGAAGCTTGGAGGAAAGGAGATTACCTTTGTAAAAAATTCATTCTAAGTGCTTTAGATGATAGTTTGTACAATGTATACTCCAATGTAACCACATCTAAACAAATGTGGGAAAGCCTAGAAAAGAAATATAGCATAGATAATGCTGCAGGGACTGAACAGGTTGTAGAGTCCAAGTTTATGGACTACAAGATGGTCGACTCTCGACCCATCATGGAGCAAGTCCAAGAGCTCCAAATGATCATCCACTCCTTAGTGGCTGAAGGGATGACCTTGCCCGATAAGTTCCTAAGGTGCACGATCATTGACAAACTTCCTCCCAGTTGGAAGGACTTCAAGAGTTATCTCAAGCACAAACGAAAGCAGATGACCCTTGAAGTCTTGATCGTGAAGTTGCGCATTGAGGCCGATGTGCGCAAAAGTGATCAAAAGGCTAAGGGCTTCACCTCACTTGAAGCCAAAGCCAATCTGTTGGAGCGGGGCGGTCCCTCCAACAAACGCCCTCGCCCAAACCGTCCAAGTGACAAAGGGAAGGGAAAGCAGCCTTCAAAGAAGTTTGAAGGCGACTGCTACAAATGTGGCAAACAAGGCCACTTTGCAAAAGACTGCCGCAGCAAGAAGAAGAAGCCGGCTGCCCATGTCGTTGAGAAGGAGTTCAAGGACTGGGATGAAAACGACCTCATTGCTGTGGTCACTGAAGAGGTCAACCTTGTTAACAACAACAAGGGTGGCTGGTATATTGATACCGGCGCTACTGCACATGTTTGCGCAGATAGGAGTATGTTCTCCACCTACAACAACGTTGAAGGGAGAAAGATAAACATGGGGAATCAAGCCTCGTCTGAAGTCCTCGGAGTTGGTGATGTAATCCTCAAGATGACTTCTGGCGTCTCAATCACCTTGAAGGATGCGCTGCACGTTCCGACATCCGGAACAACCTAGTTTCAGGATCAATACTAGTGAATAAGGGTTTTAAACTTGTATTTGAATCCGATAGGTTTGCATTGTATAAGTTTGGGAAGTTTCTCGGAAAAGGTTATGTAACCGCCGAACTTTTCAAGCTTAGTGTAGCAACACTGCGTGTTCCAAAGCCATTGGCTAATAATAATAAAGCATCTACTTCCTCTTATTTGACCGAGTTTTCAAATTTGTGGCATTGTAGATTGGGACATGTAAATTCAAAAGCCATTAAAAGATTAGTGAATTTAGATTTACTAAAGGCTAATGAAGTAGATAATCAAGATAAATGTGAAATTTGTCTTGAAGCAAAAATGACTAAGTTGTCGTTTCATTCGGTTGAACGAAGCACAAAACCCCTTGAATTAATTCACACGGATGTATGTGATTTAAAGATGGTGCAAACTAGAGGTGGTAAAAAGTACTTTATCAATAGATGATTGCACAAGGTATTGCTACATTTATCTTTTAAGAAGTAAAGATGAAGCAATAGAAGCGTTCAAAAATTATAAGAACGAGGTTGAGAATCAACTTGGTTGTAAAATCAAAATGATTCGAAGCGATAGAGGAGGCGAATATGTAGCCCCGTTTGAGGAGTTATGCAACGCAAGTGGTATAATTCATCAAACAACTGCTCCATATTCACCACAATCTAATGGTGTTGCAGAACGCAAAAATCGAACTCTAAAAGAGATGATGAATGCACTACTTCTGACTTCAGGATTACCACATAACATGTAGGGGGAAGCTGTTTTGACAGCCAACTATATCTTGAATAAGATCCCTCTCAAAGGAAAGGATGTTACTCCTTATGAGTTGTGGAAGGGAAGGAAACCATCCTACAAATACCTCAAGGTGTGGGGGTGTTTGGCGAAGGTGATGGTTCCTCCGCCCAAAGAAGTTACAATCGGACCTAAGACGGTTGATTGCATCTTCATTGGATATGCACTTAATAGTAGTGCATATCGATTTGTTGTTCACAAGTCCGAAATATCGACTATAACAGTAGGGACAACAATTGAGTCAAGGAATGCCGTATTTCTCGAAAATACATTTCCTTGCAAAGACAAAGAAAAGGTCGTAACCAATTCTGAGACAAGAATTGAAGAAGAAGCCACTAGTTCTAAACCAGTGGAAGAAGAAGCCATTAGTTCTAAATCAGCGGATACGGAACCTGAATCGCGCAAGCGTGCAAGGCCCGATCCAAAAGATACAGTACTAAGACGTGGTAATAGAGTCAAAACACCAAAAACTTTTGGTCCTGACTACATTGCTTTCATGTTGGATGAAGAACCAACATCGATAAAAGTAGCCTTTGCTGGCCCAGACGGGCTGCATTGGAGAGAAGCTGTTCAAAGCGAAATTGATTCAATTTTGCTAAACCACACATGGGTGTTGGTTGATTTGCCCGAAGGTGCTAAACCTTTAGGATGCAAATGGGTCCTTAAAAGAAAGTTTAAGGCCGATGGAACAGTTGATAAGTATAAAGCCCGATTAGTAGTAAAGGGTTTTAAACAAAAGGAAGGACATGACTTCTTCGATACATATTCACCTGTAATAAGGATTACATCTATTCGAGTGCTTCTCGCTATTGCTGCATTGCACAATCTTGAGATTCATCAAATGGATGTAAAAACCGCGTTTCTAAATGGTGAATTAGAAGATGAAATATATATGGAGCAACCCGAAGGGTTTGTAGTACCTGGACAAGAGAAAAAGGTATGCAAGCTCGTAAAGTCCTTATATGGATTAAAACAAGCGCCATTGCAATGGCACTTGAAGTTTGATAATGAAATGTTATCAAACGGGTTTAAAATCAACGAGTGCGACAAATGTGTCTACATCAAGAGCACTAATAATGGTCATGTTATAGTGTGTCTATACGTTGATGATATGTTAATCTTGGGTAGCAACACTCAAGTAATTAACGATACAAAGGCCACGTTAAAGAGAAACTTTGACATGAAAGACATGGGTCTAGCCGATGTAATTCTTGGAATGAAGATTCTAAGGACGAATGATGGAATCATCTTAACACAATTACATTATGTTGAGAAGATATTGAATAAATTCAAAGCCTATGATGGCGCGCCGGTTAAGACTCCAATTGAACTCGACGTTCACTTGAGCAAAAACAAAGGCGAGCCCGTTGCACAAGAAGAGTATGCACGGGTCATCGAGTGCATTATGTATTTAACTAATTGCACTCGACCCGACATTGCTTGTGCCGTGAACAAGTTGAGTCGTTACACGAGCAATCCAAGCAAAGAGCATTGGAGAGCTCTTGTGAGGGTTTTGAGATATTTAAAACATACTCAAAATCTTGGGCTACACTTCTCGAGATACCCCCCGGTACTTGAAGGGTACTGTGATGCCAATTGGATATCCGATAATAGAGACTCACTTTCAACAAGTGGATACGTCTTTACTATTGGGGTGGTGCTGTATCGTGGAAATCCACAAAACAGACATGTATAGCCCGATCAACAATGGAATCGGAGTTCATTGCCTTAGATAAGGCGGGTGAGGAAGCCGAGTGGCTTAAGAACTTCCTTGAAGATATTCCATGTTGGTCTAAGCCAGTGCCACCAGTGCTAATCCACTGCGATAGCCAAGCGGCTATTGGAAGGGCAAACAATGGTTTCTATAACGGTAAGTCTCGACATATACGTCGACGACATAACACTGTGAGACATTTGATCACAACTGGCGTGATTACAATTGACTATGTGAAGTCAATAGATAATCTAGCTGATCCGCTAACCAAAGGGTTAAACCGTGATCAAATGAATAAGTTGCTAGAGTGAATGGGTTTGAAATCCACAAACTAAAGAATTATCATAGTGGTAACCCAACCATGATGACTGGAGATCCCAAGAACTTGGTTCAAAGGGACAACTAAGCTATGAGAGTTCATGAGAAACACTCAACTATATCTATTCCCTAGAGAGCAATAGAGTGTTGGAGAACTTGCCTAGTGGTAAAGGCCAAGTCTATGACTTCTAATGGTTCTTAAGAATCTCAAAGAGATGGAGTTCTCAAAGAGACCAAGTATGGCAAGGTACTTGAGTAAGAGTCACCTATATAAGTGCGAAGTGTGGTCGCTTCATAAAACGCACTTATGAATCCAAAGTGGTGTCCAAGACCGTAATGGACACAAAACGTGAGAACGGATGAGGTTGAGGTGTTTAAGCGTTAACAACATTGTCTCGGTGCACGCCGTGGGGGATTAGTTCAAAGCATCGCGCTACTAAGCCGCCTGTGTATCCGATGGTGTCGACTATGGAGGGTTCAAAGCCAACGACTACCTATCCTTATGCTTATATACCTCGTGAGGGTTGAGCTTGTGTCTGCATGCATATGCATTCGGCTATTTCCACTCATGTGGGGGATTGTAAAAAATCATGGATTAAAATATGCCCGGTCAATGGATTTTGTCCAAATAATAAATGTGACGAGACATTTAATTTTGTGAAATTAAATGACATATCGTCGATCTACATTTTACGTAGATAAATGTAGTATATTCACTTTCTCAAATCCGATTTCCGGTGAGTGAGAAATAGTGGATTAAAGTTGGGCATAATTAGCTTTTAATTAAAGCTTGGAGTTGGAGCTTGAGGAATAATTAACTAGTGTTAATTATCCCACATTGGAGGATTAACACATCTTTTAATGTGTATAAATTAAGTGACTTTATGTTACTTAATAATTATAGTGGACCAAGATGGGTGAAAGAGCCCACACGTGCGCGCCGCCGCAGCCGCCCGCCCGCCCGTGCTCGTGCTCGTGGTCGCGGGCCGCGGGCCTCAGGCCCGAGCCCGAGCCCGATCCCGATCTCGATCTCGATCTTGATTTTGGACTTGGATCTTGGATCTTGGATCTTGGTCTTTGGGTTGTCTTTGGGCTTGGTGCTTGGCCCAAACTATTCTTTTTAGACCACCGCCGAGTCAGCAATCCAAGTGGCTTGACACGTCGTCAAGCGAGGCACAGTCACGGCTGCCACGTGAGAAATCCACACACGGATGGCACACTCCTGCCGCACGCTCGTAACCGTCGGCGGTTACGGATCTGCCATGATGAGCCTTCATGGCTTGGTTGACCCTGCATGGTGGCTCGGCCTATAAATAGGCTAGCCATTCCACTGCATTAGCTACTACATCATTCACAAGCATTACAGCATAAGCTCTCTCCCTCTCTGCATTGTCTTTCTGTCGAAGCTCTGTCCTCTCCTCCATCCAGTTCGCTGGAGCTCTGCTGATTGCGGTGCTGCATCAATAGAGACGTAGCCGTTTTACCTTTGGGGACGACACGCCAAACCGAAGAGCACTACCGGGGCGTATCTCGTCTTGCGGGAAGAGGCCTCCTCGACTCGGCTTAAACATTATTCACGGTTACTGTTTCGTTTTTGCATTTGTAATCTCATTCTAGTTTAGTTTCCTCTTTTGTATTCCTTCTTTTGGGTTGTATTACGCCCGACTTTTATCTCTTGTAATCCCAAGAAACCTACAAAGGTTAATTAAATAAGAAAGAAATAATTCTAAAAAGTGAAAAAACAAGTCAAATAAATTTAAACCATAATTCATAAACCTGTTACGCTATTTATTTTCATAAAGTACCCACATATATATTCATGCATTCACCCAAATACAAATTTTCAATTCACTCTTATTTGCAATTTCATACACACTACCACACGCTTTTTTCACAAATGAGTTTTCACAGATGGTTTTCATCTTCTATTCACACACACTTTACAAAATAAATTTAAAATTTTACTTTTTCATTACCTTTATTAATATTCATAATATTTTCCATACACCCATAATTAAAACATGCTCATTAATACTCATTATATATGCTAGTCCACTTTGTAATTTTTAATTATTTCAAACAATAGATATTTTATATGATTGATTAAATAAGTATTCACAGACTTTAAGAATATTAAATGTGTAAAAATATAATACAATGTCAATAAATTTAATTTTAAATTCTACTCTACTTTTAAAAATCTATTTATATGATTAATTTCTTTGTTATCTAAAGTGAATCTGATACTGAAATTCTCATTATAAAGGTCTTGAAATTTATTAAAAAATATGTAAAACTTTGAATAATAATAGCAGTAGAAAAAAGAAAGTTACGTTGATTGTTTGGTATTAAGATGATTAGTCTTTAAAAACGAGTGTTATTAATAGAAATTATCAATGTTTTAAAAACCGGCAAAACTACTGGTTAATGGTTCAACCGGTCCAACCAGTTTAATCATTGGTCGAACCGTTATACTGTTGCAAATATATAATTAAATATACAATACACAAAATATTAAATTTACATATAATTAATAAGATATCAAAAAACATTAACCTTATATATCATAAGTTGTAAATAAATATTAAAATTTAATAAATTTTTTGTTGGTAAATAAAATTAAATATACTATTGATTAGTTCGTGTAGATAAAAAAATTTAATTATATATAAATAGATAAAACTATTGAACTCTATGTATAATCATAAACTCCTATATTGTAAAATATTAGTGATCGTTAAACTATAATTAAAATATAGGAACTATATATTGTAATTAACAATTTCTTAAAAGAATATATAATTAAAATGTATTACTCCATTAGTTTTGGTGGATTAAAAATTTATATATAATGTATTAGAATAATTAATGTTCATAATATTTCAAAATGATCATGTGGTGGAGTGGTAATATTGTTGGTTTTAAGAGATGAGGTCATGTGTTTAAAATTGGCAACAACAAATTTTAAAAAAAAAATTTGGAGAGTAAAAAACCGGTTTTCAGTTCACAGTTGGACCGGTTTGACTGGCTGGTTCCATCGGTTCACGGCGGTTTAACATGCTAGTTTTTAGGGGTAACCAGGACCGGACTACCTGCCAGTTCGCGGTTGAACCGATTGAAGTGGCCGGTCCGGTCCGGTCCGGTTTTTAAAACACTGGAAATTATGTTGACACACTGCTATCAATCTATCATCCTACAATGCCGACTTGTTCGATGTTTTCCGCACATTATTGGCTCTTCCTACGATCCATGTTTGAGCCCCACATCATCATAACATTGGCCTCATCATTGATTTAAGATGACTTAATGACTTTTAAGTTTTAACTATCCAAACTAAACTCAATATGAATACGAAACAACTCTAATACTCCATCATCAAAACATTGGCTTCACCATTGAGTGATACATAGTCAAATGCCATCATGTATATTGTATACACACTACATAATTTGTCTAGCTAGGTAAAGCTCGGTTGCTATATATTGAGGTCTTGCCAACAATTTATTTCTTAGAAATTCCTCAGCGATGCATGATGTACACATGTTCATTGGTAAATTCGTCGGTAAACTCTATGTTTCTATATTTATCATACAGACGTTTCTATATTTATAATACATCTGAAAAGAGTATCGTATATTTGAAAAAAAGTATAATAATTATAATATATTATTATTATTATTATTATTATTATTATTATTATTATTATTATTTGACTTTCACAACAAAAAACTTATCTAATTTTAAGGGCACAAAAATTGAGACGCAATCACTTGCGTTGGAAAGTTTTAAAAAATAACAACAATTTATGATGCAAAAGAAAGCGTCCCTAAATTAAGAAAAAATTAACTTAGTGTTTTGTTTTTTAAGACGTTTCTATTTGCGTTCTCTAATTTTAGTTGGGAACCAACAATAAGGACATATTTTAATGCATTGGTGGTATATTTAGAAACATAAATTAGCTTCCTTCATCGTATTTAAAAATGTTTTTAATAGTTTTTTTTTTTGTAGTGTTTAAAATTTAATTCAAATCAACCAAACTTATTACTCAAACTCACGAGCATGGGAAAACTAAATGTGGTTGTAGTTGTAGTTGTAGTTGTAGGTGAGACTCAAATTGAAAATGTTTTTAATAGTTTTTTTTTGTAGTGTTTCAAATTTAATTCAAATCAACCAAACTTATTACTCAAACTCACGAGCATGGGAAAACTAAATGTGGTTGTAGTTGTAGTTGTAGTTGTAGGTGAGACTCAAATTGTGTTAGATGGGATATCTTATACGATGTGATAATACATTGGGTCCAATGTCCAAACGAAATTAACCATCCACCAAGTTTTATTCGTAAATATAATTTATTTCGTACTATTATAATTTATGTTTAACTTTATGTGTGAGGTTGTCACTTTTGTCATTTAACTGAACATCCACTGGTATGCCAAAAACTCTTTCTGGTCCCTGCACTTTCCTTTATTCCCTTTTTTACTTTATTATCCTCACTAACTCGTAAAACAACACTACATAAAATTTCATCCCAAAATAGAAATGCTCCACTTAGAGTGGAGCGGAAGGAGTAGTATTTTCTCACATTACCCATCCCCCAATATTAAATTAATTAGTCAAAAAATTCTATTTATAAGTTATTTGATTCGTCGAATCTGGAGCACTTCTTACATATTTGCGTAGTTCGTTATTTTACTTTAAAAGGAAGCAAGATATAAATAAGTATAAAATGGTAAGATCACTTAAGTTCGGTTCATATATTCTATGCTGAAAATTAGTAATTTAATTCTAGATAGAGACAATAATGGAATGGTGGGACCCCTTGTAGTTTATTGGATCCACCAGTGAGTGTTCGTATTTTTTTATTGTGGAAATGTTTTTAGTAATTGAAGTATTTAAATTGAATAATGGAATGGTGGGACCCTTGAGTTTTCTCTTGTGGAAGAGCATGAATGTGGGTTTTTGTGATCTTGCCAAAGAGCAGGGAGTAAAAAATGAATAAAAATAGGTCCGGGCCCACTTCCATGCCCTTGCCAAAGATCATGGATCTGGATGCTCTTATTCGAATACAACCAAAATAAAACTATACTAAAATTTGTCATCCCTTAGGTTCACATTTATCTCATAAGCACGATTATGAGCACTTATGACCCCACTAATATGTTTAATAAATCTATCTGACTTATTCCATGACTTAAATCCTTTATTCACAAACGCGTCTCCCCCTGCATTAAGTCCAACTTCATTCTTGAACAAGTAGCAAACAAAACAAAATGCAGCATCTTCTTCCATGCTATATTCAAGCTAATCACATTTATCATACCATGAAGTCATAAATCGACGCGAACCTCCAATTTCTTTTCGAGGAAATTTATAATTTTTTGTTTCACAAGGTTTTCTAAGAATATAGGCTCTTCTAACTGCATCTCGCTCATGTGGAGGATATTCCATTATGTCTCTTCTTTTTCCAGGATCTTGAGGAACGTATTCAACATCATAAATCAATTCTTTCTCGCGTGATGACACACTAGCATTTGAAGGAGACACATTATCAATTAAAGCATGAGTGCTTGAAGCTGGAGTGTTTGAAGCAGGAGGATTTGCGGCAGAGTTTGAAGCAGGAGGGTTTGCAGCTGGAGAGCTAGAAGTCGGAGAGTTTACACTATCACGAGATTTTTTCTTTTTGGAGATAAATTGTCTAAGATCAGATTGTTTCCTCATTATTTTTATTTTTTTGCAAATATATTCAAAATCATTATAAACTAAAATTATAAATAATTGAAGCACAAATATTAACATTACAGCACAATACAATTAAGCTTTAAATTGAAACTGTATTGTACTCCCTTCGTCCGGCACTACTCGCACGTTTTATTTTCGGCACGGAGATTAAGGAACGAGTGTATAGCAAAGTCAAATATTACGGCTGTAGGTGAAATTTTTTACTAAAAATGGAAATAGTGCAAATAACTTGGGACGCCCAGAAAGAAAATAAGTGCAAGTAGTCCGGGACGGAGGGAGTAGTAAATTCTAATATTCTACTCTCTAAAATAATAAAGAATTGAGAATTACATTCTCATATAGTGAATCACGACTGTTTACATTCCCTAGACAATAAAAAATATCACTACTAGAAAATTCACATATTGTGACACGTATAAATGCAACTAGAAAACTATTATCCTGACACTTTAGGTGTAATGGCACTTATTGCACATGTGAGGAAAAAAAGTGTGATAACAAGCAAAGTGTGAAGATAAATCCTTCTTTATTACACTCCAAAGGTGCCATGAAACATAATGTGTAATGTCACTTGAAAATGCCACAATATAATTTCTTAAACTACACTAACTTTTGGACGAAAATTTACAAAATACCCCCATAAATTTTTATTATTACAATTTACCCTACATTTTATTTTATTTATTTATTTCACCTACATTTTTATAGAATTTATATTATTGTAATAGCCAAGACTTAGATTCTCGAGAATCATAAAATAAAATACTAGAATTTTATTAAAGAATGAATGAGTATTTTTATTTCTTAAAAATAGTACAAATACAATTTCGAGAATTTCACACTAATAAATTACAATCTTCGACGATGATAATACATGAAACGAGATCTGACAACTAGTTAATAGTACATGTGTTGAAACAAAGAAAAGAGAAAAGAACAAAGGAGATTTCAAAGTGAACTACTACAACCGAGAGTTCCTAGAGAACTTCCTCGGCCCTCAGCGCGAGCCGTCTCGGCCCAGATCAAGAGGGGTCCGATGGGCTGGGAGATTAGGGGATGAACCACGTGGAGCCAGCCTCTCGGTCCTACTCAGGATGCAGACCAAATAGAAGAAAATGTGCATAAGAGGAAGGGAGTTGGCAGCTCTCACCAAAGGGGGAAAGGGTAGACAATATCCTTTTCAAAAATGGAGAAATTGCTTGAGCTAAAGAAGCAAATACCAGCCAGCCTTTCACTCCATCAATGAGCAGCCCGTACCACCTCCATTCAGACCTGCTATTGTCCAGAAATCAGCCACCCAATACCTGCTCCTGAGCGCACCTGCAACAAGGGACAAAAATTCATAAATGAGATCGGTACTAGATCCCACAATAAGCCAAAAACAGTTACAGGGTGTAGGACATAGCTAGGACTCAGCAACTCTAGTAAAACCACGAGTACACCACCATAAGCCCCAAAATCAGTTGGGAAAGAAGCCAAAGAAACTCAGAGTACATGCTCTGCAGAGCTGCAGAGTAACGCAGCCAGCTGCACAGCCTGTGGAGTCTTTTTTCCAGCCAACACTCAGTTTTGCAGCTTTCAGTTACAAGAAATGTGTATATATACACATGCTGAACCTCTCGCTTCCACCCCCACACACCACACAAATACGTTCAGCAAGACAAAGGTTGGGGATTGCGAAGGATCGAGCAGGAGTAAGGAGCAGCCTCACTCATCAGTCACAAGAGGTAAATCCTCAAAATCACACTAGCATCATATAGCATAAGGGACTAGATAGCTAAGAGTCGAGGCTAACAGTAGAACATCACAGATAGCAACATCACCAAGCATGCTGCCTCTAATTTCAAATGGAACATTAGGCAAATTAGACCTTTCATACCCAAATGTGTGAATGAACGAAACTTAAGCTTCAAGTCACATATACAATCAGAGCATAACATCACAACATCACCAAATTTAACTACTCAGCAAAACAATCGAGCAAGACTCACTTAAATCCTCCAAAACTTTACCTCCCTGTGCTTGAATAAATAAGACGAGAGGGAAAGGATAGAGACTTAGCTTCTGCCCGACGAAGGCGACGGCAAGCCAGGACCAAGGCGGGCTGGGGGCAGTACCGAGTCTAGCCGAAGGCGCCGTAAGCTATCCCCGAAGCGGCTGATGCACATGCAGTAGAGGAAGAGGCGGCGAGGTCACGACCTCCAAGTGACGCCTCAACCCCATCCGTGACTCCGCCGCGAAAGGAAGAGGAGCGCCGCTGCCTCAGCAAGTTAGGCCACTGCCTTCCTGTGTTGAAGCGGAGAGGGCAAGAGATCGATGGGCGGTTGGTGTTGATTCGCCGAAGACGACGGCTCGGGATTGGAGAAGCCTCCAATATAGGGTTTGTGGTGAATTGTGGAAGTAAGGGGTGATTTGGGGGAGGGGATGGAAGGGAGGAGTTCCATGTTTTTTTTAATTTGGGCCCATTCTTTCAATTGGAAGAAAATGACTCAAGTGCAAATTGAGAATCATACAAAGAATGGATACGAGATATTATTAGTCAATATATCAATTTTCATTTTCTATTTAAATTTATATGTTAATTTAGGCTTAATATTTAGCATTATAATCATAAGACACGTAATGGAAATGTCATTAAGTAAATCCTCTTTTGACATTTATTTAAAATGCAGCAATAATGAATATTATAAATGTCATAAAATGTTGGTGTGATGATTGGATATATATATTGACATCTTTGATGAAGTGTCATATTGTAAGTGTGAGAATAGCTCATTTTTTTAGTAGTGTATAAAACTTTAATCTCAATTCTCAAATAATTTGAAATTATTGAACTACTCTATATAATTGTATTTGCATCAATTTTTCTTGGAAACTGAAATTGATATCGAAACAATCAAACAAACTTAATAAATTCACCCTCTTTAATAGCCATTAATTTACTAACCTTTTCAAAGTAGATAAGTTTGTTCATCCTTAACCAAATAGTTAGGGGATCGATCCCTGTCTTTGGGTATGGAGCAGCTTTAAATTCTTGGGCCAGCTGTCCTACCCTTTGAGGTGCCTACAAATCAGCGCGAAGCATAGTCACTGGGCCGCCGGTGGATACCCTTGGTAATTACCAAAAAAAATGTAGATAAGTTTGTGGTATCTCTCCTGTCTTTGGAGAACCGAGGAGGCGAGAGAGTACAAATTCTCTAAGTGCTCAACTGGCGACTCGGCGATTGAAGCACACCAGAGAGGTGGAGACGACGGATGCTGCACTGCACACAGTCAAAGCGGTGACTCGGAGGAGAAAGCTTTTGTCAAGGAACTCAATCGAATCTAGAGGTTTTAATTTGGGCAAAATTAATAGGGCTTGATTTTTTTAATTTCAATTTTTTTACCTTGTGTATTTATTTCCTTCTACAAATTTAATTTAAATCCGAATATCTTTCGAATTTGATCTCTTTTTTTTACCTTTGTGTCATTTTTATTTCCTTCTATCTCTTATGAAATATTAATTGTATATTAATAATTTTTTTCTCAAATATTTAGGGGTACAGTATCAATATATAATTAACAAAAGTAAAGAATATGTATAATAGTATTAAAAAATAAAAAAAATTTGAGGTACAGTTGTACCCTTGTACCTTACTGTATACGCCAGCCTAGATGGTTTTGGTTAGGGCTGGCAATTTTTGACACGACACGATAATCCGACACTAATCCGCATGAAATTATTGGGTTGGGGTCAAATCTTATTGGGTCTGTGTCCTTATCGGGTTGACCCATTAAGAACCCGATAATTTCAGGTTGGGTGCGGGTTGGATGCGGGTCGGATACAGATAACCCATTAAGAAATAATAATTTTTTTATTATTATTTTTAAAAAATGTATATTAATTTAATTTTTAATTTCTTGTAAATTGGTTTAAATAGTATAAAACGAATTTTAATCATGTAAATTAGGTTGAAAAATAAGGTTTAATCGTGTAATATCATGTTTTATTCGTTTAATATCGGGTTCGGGTCGTTATCCTGTCGTGTCAACCCATATTATATCGTGTCGATAACGGGTTCGTGTCGGGTGCGGATCGTGTTCGGATTTGAAGATAGCAGGTCGGGTTCGTGTTCGGATTTACAGTTTCCTTAACAGGTCGGGTTCGAGTTAGACCTTATTGGGTTGGGTCGTTATCAGGTTTGAAGAGTCAAAAACAGAATCGACGCGAGATTCACGAACAAATGTGAGACGATATTATTACGAATACAAAACAAACGAAGGTGATTACAACACACTATCACTTAGCTCGCTACTCAATCGGAGAATACAACTCGATTGTGGATCACTCACCTAGCTAGCTCAAGAATCACAAAGTGTATTCACTTCTCTATCTAGTTTCTTGAATCACACGAATATGGAGAAAAAAACAAGATGTGAAACTGAAAACTGAAGAAACTTATTGTTGTAACTGAACGAGCTGTTCAAATACAACGGTTGTTAGCCGAGCTTAATCGAGCTCGGTGTTGGAGAAGCTTAATCGAGTTCGGTGTTAGCCGAGCTTAATCGAGTTCGGTGTTAGCCGAGCTTAATCGAGCTCGGTGTTAGCCGAGCTTAATCGAGCTCGGTCACCTTGGCTGCATCCACCATCCGGCCAGCCAAAACTCCACCTTCACCAAAATTCCCTCATCTTCTTGCAGTCAAGTTAACCAAGTCTAAACAATGCTCGAACTTAGCACTTGGTAGGGGTTTAGTCATCATGTCAGCTGCATTTTCAGTCCATAGAGGCTTCTCTTCAAACAACAGACCTTATCCTCATCTCCCGGCCTTATGAATCCTTGTGGCTGCTCCATATAGATTGTCTCCTCCAACTCACCATGCAAAAAAGCTGTTTTTACATCAAGTTGTTGCAATTCCCAATCTCTCCGAGCCACAATTGCCAAGAGTATCCTTATTGAGCTGTGTTTCACCACAGGAGAGAAGACCTCGGTGTAATCTATCCCCTCCTCCTGTGTGAAACCCCTTGCAACCAAGCGAGCCTTGTATCTGATACTATCATTCTCAGAGGCCTCCACCTTTTTCTTGTAAATCCATTTGCAAGAGATAGGTCTTTGTTGAATCTGTGATCTGAGAACTAGGATCCAAGTTTTGTTTTTGATGAGAGAGTCTATCTCATCCTTCATAGTCATTTTCCATTTCTCTTTGTCTTTGCTGCCAATAGCTTCCTTATAGGTGCTTGGTTCTGAGATCTCCAACTCCTCTGCAACACACAAGGCATAGTATACAAAATCTGCATCTCTGAACCTTGCTGGTGGTCTGATTTCCCTTCTGGTTCTGTCTCTGGCCAGAGCATATTGCTGAACTTGTGGCTCTGGATCAGAGACATCTGGAGTATTATCAGTAGGCTGCTCATTCTCCTCATCTGAGGACATCATTGGCTCTTGGAAATCAACAGCATCTGAGGCTCTATGTTCTGGTTCAAGTTGATCAAAACTGACCCCAGCAGGTTCTGGAGTTGTCTCTGTCTGCAGAGTAGGCTTGAATGGCATAGTTGACTCATCAAAAATGACATCTCGACTGATGATGACCTTTTGATTTCCTTCTTCTGTGCACCAAAGTCTATATGCCTTAGCACCATCTTGGTAGCCAAGGAAAATGCATTTTAGTGCTCTAGGTTCTAGCTTTCCTTGCCTTGTGTGAGCAAAGGCTCTACAACCAAAAATCCTAAGCTTCTCATAACCTCCTAGGCTTCCATACCATCTGCCATCTGGAGTATCAAAACCAATGGCTGAGCATGGACATTTATTGATCAATTTGGCTGCTGTGGAGACAGCTTCTGCCCAGAATTTCTTAGGCACTCCAGATTCAAAAATCATGCATCTTACTCTCTCAAGGAGAGTCCTATTCATTCTCTCCGCGGTTCCATTTTGTTGTGGATTCCCCGGAGCTGTCCTATGCCTCTTCACTCCCCTTTGCACACAGAAGTTATCAAATTCCCTTGATAGGAACTCAAGCCCGTTGTCTGTCCTCAGACACTTCAAGCCATACCCTCTCTCAACTTCAACTGCCTTGTACCATACACTGAACTTGCTGAATGTGTCTGATTTCTCCTTGAGGATCCATACCCAAACCTTCCTGCTATAGTCATCTACTACACTCAAGAAGTACCTTCCACCACCTATGGAATTAACCGGGCTAGGACCCCATAGATCACTGTGACAATAATCCAGAGGTCTTGTGGAGTTGTGCTTTCCTGAGCCAAAAGGCAATTTCTTTCCTTTTCCCAGCAAGCAAGACTCACACATTTTTACACTCTCCCTATCATCACATGCAAAAACGCCCTTTTTGATCAATTCTTTAAGCCCTTTATCACCCACATGGCCTAATCTCTTGTGCCACAACACCAGATTCTGTTCCTCAGCAACATAGGAATCTCCCACAATGACCTCAGCCTCCAGATAATATAATCTATTTATCCTAGAGGCTGACATAACAATAGCACCACCATTCATAATCCTCATACTCCCACCAGAAAATACACAAGAAAATCCTTTCATTTCAAGCACACCAACAGATACAAGGTTCCTCTTAATAGTAGGTATATACCTTACTTCAGTCAGCAATTTAATAGAACCATCATGCACCTTAAAACGAATATTACCAATGCCTTTAACAACACACACCTGGTTGTTGCCGAGCAAGACTGATCCCTGTGCTTCAGTCAGGTTCTCAAACCATTTCTTGTGGCTGCATATGTGGAAAGAGCACCCGGAGTCCACGATCCAAGAGTCTGCAATGGGCTTCTCAGTCACATTCATGACCTGAGCCGGCTCCAAATCTGCTGCACAGTCAGCAGTGTTCTGATCAGAGTCGCCATTAGCTTGCTTCTTCTTTAAGGCCCAGCAATTTTTCTTGATGTGCCCAGGTTTCTTGCAATAGTTGCAAGACCTGGACTCCTTCTGATCCCACTCCCTTTGGCCTTTTCCTTTCCATTTTTCAGAACCCTGCCTCTTCCATTTTTCAGGTTTCTTGATATTGGCTTTCACGTTCAAGCTTTCCCCAGCCTGATCACGCAGTCTTGTTGAAGAACTCTGAAAATCCTTCAATTTCAGGGCCGAATACACCTCTTCATGGGTGATCTTGGAGTCTCTTCCAAGGAGTATAGCGTCCTTGAATTGTCGAAGCTCTTCGGTAATGAATTGAGAAGCATAAGTGCTTTATCTTCATCCTTGATCTGCTCATCGATGTTCTCCAGATCATCCACGCATTTACCAAAATCTTCGAGCTGCTCCAAGATGCTCTTCGCCTCTGATATCTGGAAGGTGAAAAGCTTCTGTTTCAGATGAAGGCGATTTGCAAGAGACTTCGTCATATAGATGGACTCAAGCTTCCTCCACACTGCCGCAGCGGTCTCCTCCTTCGAAACCTCCCTCAGGACTCGATCGCTGAGACTCAGGATCAGAGTGCTATATGCCTTTTGTTGAAGTTCTTGAGCCTTTGGATCGACCTTTTCATCCGCACCCTTGGCGGTGTCGGCCTCCCCATTTTTGACGATTTCCCAAAGCCGTTGTTGCATCATCACGGCCTTCATCTTCAATCTCCATAGACCGAAGTCAT
This sequence comes from Salvia splendens, assembly GCF_004379255.2. Classification (NCBI taxonomy): domain Eukaryota; kingdom Viridiplantae; phylum Streptophyta; class Magnoliopsida; order Lamiales; family Lamiaceae; genus Salvia; species Salvia splendens. Next base: position 10,006,079 of record NC_056043.1, on the reverse strand, counting down.
TCTTGCCCGTAAACTTCTCCAATTCGAATTTCGCCGTAGACATCGCGCCGATTTCTTTCCTTTTCCCACAGACGGTGCCAATTTGAAGAGTCAAAAACAGAATCGACGCGAGATTCACGAACAAATGTGAGACGATATTATTACGAATACAAAACAAACGAAGGTGATTACAACACACTATCACTTAGCTCGCTACTCAATCGGAGAATACAACTCGATTGTGGATCACTCACCTAGCTAGCTCAAGAATCACAAAGTGTATTCACTTCTCTATCTAGTTTCTTGAATCACACGAATATGGAGAAAAAAACAAGATGTGAAACTGAAAACTGAAGAAACTTATTGTTGTAACTGAACGAGCTGTTCAAATACAACGGTTGTTAGCCGAGCTTAATCGAGCTCGGTGTTGGAGAAGCTTAATCGAGTTCGGTGTTAGCCGAGCTTAATCGAGTTCGGTGTTAGCCGAGCTTAATCGAGCTCGGCCCTCAATAATGACTTGGGCCGATGGTTGGTCCAGCCACACCAAAACCCAACAAGGTTGACCCGATAATGACCCAATCCGCACGATTTGCCGGCCCTAGTTTTGGTGCCTCTCATTCATCTCAACCGTCGGTCAAACCCTTACTCTATAAATCTGCTCAAACAATCCCACATTCATCATATCTTCTCCTTTTCATCTTTATTTCACTCTTTTTTATTTTTTTTGGCCCCGCATTATTTTTCTTGCATTTGGTGAAGAAGAAGATGATGAGGTGAGTGGTTTCCGTGCTGTGCTTGTCCAGTGAGCAGTCTTCGCTGCAGTTAACCATTGGTTCGTTGTCTGTTCGACCTTGAATTATTTTGGAGTATCAATTAACTTATTACTAATCCCTCTATTACGGGACGGAGGGAGTATATTTTTTTATGGTTACTATTTGTGCAGTTATCTTTTTTTTTATTTCCAAAAATATTAGTACTAAATCAAATCTGACAATGTGGATTATCAAGTTGAAATAGTATTAGTTTATCTTACAATGTCTTGAAAAATCTGGACTATTTAGTTAGGATGCTAATTAAATAACAGAATTAGTAAACCGTAAATTTTTGAGGTGTATTGGCATAGCATGTTGTACATATTCACACAGACACTACATGCTCTGCTTTATATAATCCAGTGAGGATGCACCTATAATTAGTTTAGTTATAAATACAAATGAAGTAATTCAATCATTCAAGTCCACTTTCTTACTTAGTAAACAATTTTGTCGTTAATTTAATGATTTTACAGTTAGTGCTGTTGAATATATATGGTATAGTATCAATTTTTGTTCTTCTTCAAGCATTAACCTTTCAAAACCTTATAAATTTGGGTCCATTTTTGAGTAATTATGGCAAGAATCTTAACGGCTTTTTCTCCTGTTTTCCTCTTTTTTGGTAATATGTCGTTTCTCATACCTACTTTCCTTGTAAATCAAAAATAACTTGTGTGGGGCAGTAACTTTTTGTTCTTAAACAAACAAACCAAATATACTAGCAATGAGAATGGGATGTGGTTTCCAAATTGGGAGAGCAAATCACATGAGAATTACTACTATTAGAGAATATTGTTTTGAGATGGTTTTCAAGGTGGAACAGACAACGCATGAATGGTACAACAAGCATGGACTGATGATTGGCCAAGACTCTGCATGGAAATCAACGCCTTTACAATCTAGGAGTACTACGTCCCCAACGAGTATGAACTATTCTTTTTTCGTTCGTCCCTAAAAAGTATGAACTTTCTAAATTTTAAAAATTCAAACAACATACTACTACACATCATTTTTTTTGCAACTTATACCATTATAATAATATGAACATCACTGTTCACTAACATTATTTTCACTACCCTTTCTCTCTCTCTCTCTCTCATTTTTTCTCTTATTTATTAAAATTCGTGTCGAACCCATTGTTCATACTCTTTGGGGGGACGGATGGAGTATTTTTTTTTTTAATTGCGCGAATACAACTTTATGGTGTCTGCCGTAGTGCAGGGCACTGCAGTCTGCCTTCGCGCATCCAGTCCAGTTGCAGGTGAGAAGTTAAGTATGATAAATCTTTTGGGCTTTATTTTGTTAGTTATTTGGGCTTTTGTTTATTCGCAATTCGAGCCCAAGCACTTCGGCTTTGTTTTAGTATTAGTTTATTAGTCTTTCTTTTATTAGCTCATAAACCCATTTCCATTTATATGTTATATTTTGACCAGACTGGAAATTAGCACGCATCTATCTTTCGTCATATCTATTTCAAATAAATGAAATTTATATTTTTACTTTTTTAGACTAATTCAATTAGAGTTCAAGATATAATCAATGTCTCGAATTATTTATTTTCATAAATAAATAACGAAATAGATGTATTCTAAATGTAGGAAATTTTAAGTATGAATCATTATATTTCAACTTTGCTATTTCAAATGTTGAACTCTTAAAACACACATATATTTATGTAAATGTAAGAGGGAAAGACTAAATACAAATTTTTCTTCCCATAATATGGATCAGCATTCAAATAGTAATTAGCCTATAAGGATGACATTTAAACTCTCTAAAAAGATTACCATTGGTTTGTTTTCGGAAGAGCTTCAGATGAATACTTTGCATGCCTCTGACAAACACGAATTTTGCATGTTTTTAAGGGCTAGATTTGACTAGTTTTAAATGTCAATTATGCAAATTATTTTCTTAAATTGCATATATTATACATTTAGTATTTTGAATGTGTTTGTTGATAAATGATAGAAAAAGATAGAAAAAAGATGCAAAAAGGTCAAGGTGTAGCAGCCTCTGTTCGAGCTCATTCTGCCAGCAAGTTTGAAGTCCAATCAGTGCTCACTACATGTCATTCTCTTCGAAAGAGCTTCGCGTGGATACCTTAAACGTCTCAATCGGAGTTCTGTAGAGAAAGTTATTATAATTCTACGAACATTGCGCAATGCAGTCAAAGCTGACAGAAATTTGAGCGGAAATTCAAGAAAGAGAATAAATTATTAAATTGTGAAACCAAATCTCTCCCATTTCTTGTAGGGCACGAAAATAACCAAGACTAACCCATTTTCTAGCCTATAAATACTCATAAACCTAATTCATAATCCCGATCTCAGAGCCTCCAATCCTTCCCCCTCTACACATTCTTCCATTCCATCTTCCACATATAATTCATCCATCTTCCATTGGAGCGGAGCTCTGCAGATCCAGGCAAGAAAAGACTGAAGATTGAAGATTCAACCTTGGGTTTTATCAATTTCTTTCATGTCTAGTACTTTTATTTTTTTTACTACTTGTCTATGAGTAGTTAAACATCATTTGTAGATTTTTTGGTGAAAACTATTATGAATATGTTTTGATTTATTGAATTGAACATTTTTCTAGCTCTTGTGATTATTTTGCTTGTTCTTATGCTTTTATTGTTCTTTTGTCTGGCCAACTTGAGAACTATGTTCGTTTAACTAGATTAATCGAGGGATAGCTAGTTTTACGTGGTAAAAGGAACAAGTACAACACATATGTTTATCTGCACTCGAGAGGGGATCCTTTGTGAGGGCTTGAGTCTTAGGAACTGAAGGAGTTAGAATCTAATCTATTGGAAGTAGACTTTGATAGTTAGAGTCTAATCTACTGAATAGGTGCACTCGAGAGAGGGCATATTCTAGAATCGCGACTTTCCTAATAATTCTGGAGACACATAAAGGTAAAGTTCTATGAGATTAATCATCACTATATCATAGTAGTTGGATTCTAAAATTCTACATTCTTTTGTCTGCTTTGTATTATTTTATTTTTATGCTTTCTGTTTTTTTTTGTTTGTCTAGTTTATAAAATTCAAAATCAAAAACTCAGTGTCTGTAAATAGTATATGACGCTTAGTATATGATAGTCAGTTGCAATCTTATTCCATGTGTTCGATATCCCGGTACTGACCTTTAGCTATACTAGTTCTACCCTGTTAACTTGCAGGTATTTTTAGTGCTAATAAATAGTGCATCAAGTTTTTGGCGCCGTTGCCGGGGAATATTATTGATTTAAGCGATATTGTAGAACGGTTGATAATACTAATTTAGAGTATAATATTTTGTATAGTTTTATTTTGATTTTTTTCATCTGTATTGCAAGGGTTGCTATTTGAGGAGAGCACGAAATACAACAATGGATTACCCTCCGCTCCGGTACAAAAGGCATCCCAAAGGAAGTCCCGAGAATGGGGGCGAACTTATGAGCTTCAAATAACGTCAAGCTAAAGACGTTAACCAAACGCTTGTTGGGAGGCAACCCAACATCGTTATTTTTTTTCATATTTAATTTTGTTTTAGTTTAATGTGTTTTCTTAGTTTACTCTCGTCCCTACCTACTTTACAAACTTATTCTTAACTTAGTTTTGAATAAGTTTGGGGGAATGAAGTGGTGGACCGTGAGTTTAGTTGTTTTTGCTTATTTTTATTAGTTTTATTTTATTTAATAAACCCGAGGTGAATCTTGTCATGAGCATAACATAGAAAATTTAGAAATACTCATATTTAGGAACATCAGACCGAGTTGCCTATGATAAAAATTTTGTTTATGTGTTGGTTGAGTAGACTTGATGCATTGATTTGAAAGTTTTATAAAAAGGTGTATAATTAATGAATTGCTTGTTTACCTTGAATCATGCTTATACCTTGTGAGACTTGAGCTATATTTTCTTTCTTATGTGATTTATCTGCATTCATGTATTTGTTTCTAGAACTTGCTTCTGGTCTGCCTAAGTCTATATGGTGTTTAAATGATAAAAGAGGACGTTAGGCCATTCTTCTTAGCTACTTTATATATCCAAATTTATGACCTTATTCAAAACATTTTTCCCTAGCTAGCCACTTTGAGCCTTTAAAGCCTTTTTCTTTGGAAGCTAAATAAAAGGGAATATCCATACACTCTTGGTGAATTTTAGTTTATATTTTGTGAAAAGAGTTGGAGAGATAAGGTAGAAAGAAAAGTAGTGTGCTTACTTGTGAAAAGTGCATAAACATCTGTGGTTTGAATGAGATAATTGGTTGTGCATAGAAAGAAAAAAAAAAGAAAAGATGTACAAAAGAAAAAAAATCAAAGGAATTTGGGAAGTGAGAAGAAATTCAGACAAAGTCTAGAATTTACTGTGATTTGATTTGTTGGTGGGGTGCTAAGTTTGATGTATTAGAAATTGATCACTTTTGCTATGTTTGGGTTTAGTCACTTTTTAGCCATATTTCATCACCTTACCAAAGAGCCTACATTATAACCTAAAATAAAGACCTTTCGGATTTTTGATTTTACTCACATAAAGTAGAGGAGGGATTAGACTTCGAGCAAGCCTATGGTAAACTTTGCATGTTGCATGATCTGAGAGCATACACTTTTTCCAATATACACTTTGAGAGTGAGTGATAAACACACTTCTAAACACTTGTGAGCGCATGTACTTCAAGGTGATCAACGAGCTAGTAATGAAAATGCACTAATAAGCTTTGCTTGATTTGATTTGTATTCTTGTCAAACTCTTTATTTCTTGTTACAATTTTTGAGGCAACTATGAAGTTTAGTTCTTAGCACCCGTGTTTCTTTATTAGTTTTTCTCTTGTTTTGTTTGAGGACAAACAAATAATTAAGTTTGGGGAGTTGACAAATACGGATTTTGCATATTTTTAAATGCTAGATTTGACTAGTTTTAAATGTCAATCATGCAAATTATTTTCTTAAATTGCATATATTATACATTTGGTATTATGAATGTGTTTGTTGATAAATGATAGAAAAAGATAGAAAAAAGATGCAAAAAGGCCAAGGTGTAGCAGCCTCTGTTCGAGCTCATTCTGCCAGCAAGTTTGAAGTACAATTAGTGCTCACTACATGCCATTCTCTTCATCTTCGAAAGAGCTTCGCGTGGATACCTTAAACGTCTCAACCGGAGTCCTGTAGAGAAAGTTATTATAATTCTACGAACATTGCGCAATGCAGTCAAAGCTGAGGGAAATTTGGGCGGAAATTCAAGAAAGAGAATAAATTATTAAATTGTGAAACCAAATCTCTCTCTTTTCTTGTAGGTAGGGATGTCAATCTGGCCAACCCGTTCGGGTTCGGGCCAACCCGTTCGGGTTGTCTGGCCATTCAGGTACGGGCTATTCGGGTTATGATTTTTTTCGGGTTATAAAAGTTCGACCCTAACCCTAACCCTTCGGGTTTCGGGCTAACCCACCGGGTTATTCGGGCCAATGCGTATGTTTAATTCTTTTAATACTTTCAAAAAATAATATATACATATTTTTAATTAATCATTCAACAATGAAATACATATTTTTAATTTTCTTTAATATTTTTAAAAAAGATTAAGTTATTTAAATTTAAATAACTTATTCATTACATAATTATTTACAAAATATCTATCAATAGTATGTTTATGTTTATGTATTTAAAACATAAATCAACACTTTGTTTCAAAATTCAAACATAAATCAATTCGTAGAAAATTAAATAAAATTTTCATAACGTGAGAGGTGCATCGTAGATGTAACAAAAATATTTTAAATTGTTAAAGAGTGAATTATCATGATGCTAGCTAACTGGAGTAACTCTAAGTTTTCTTGAATTATGATTGGTCAAATTTAATTTATTCCAGCTGTAAATAAGTCAAATAATAATTTATCTTTGTTTTAAGAATCATCAAAGTACGCATAATTCAATGACGAAGCGGCGTCAAAACACTTTGCACTATTATATTGGAAATATACTAAAAGAAAGCTTTTATATACGAGTATTTATGAATCCATGAACCACATGGTGATTTTTTTTCGTGATCTTATATAGTGGGTTGGCGTATTTGGATTTTGCATGGTTTTAGAGGGTTTTCTTGGATGATTTTGATTATATTTTTATATTTTGGTATGTTTACATGTTTGTTGAGAAATGATAGAAAATTGATTAGAAAATGTACACAAAATATGTGGATGTGCAGCAGCCTTGTTTGAGTCAATGTTTCCCACGATTTTGAAGTCTGATAAACCTCTAATACATATCATTCTCTTTGTCTTCGAAAGAGCTTCGTGTGGATATATTGCACGCCTCAATCGGAGCTTTGTAGAGAAAGTTATGACCGTTACAAAAACTACTCGCTGTGCAGAAGCCTTCAACCCGACAGGCCGACCCATAACCCGAACGGGTCAGCCTGCCTAACCCGACAACCCGAATGGGTCAGCCCGAATGGCCCGATTTTAAATTCGGGCTGCGAAATTACAACCCTAACCCTGTATTTTTATCGGGTTATTCGGGCATGCCCGCGGGTTCGGGTTACATTGACATCCCTACTTGTAGGGCACGGAAATAACCAAGACTAACCCTTTTTCTAGCCTATAAATACTCCTAAACCTAATTCATAATCCCCATCTTAGAGCCTCCAATCCTCCCCCCTCTACACATTCTTCCATTCCATCTTCCACATATAATTCATCCATCTTCCATTGGAGCGGAGCTCTGTAGATCCAGGCAAGAAAAGACTGAAGATTGAAGATTCAACCTTGGGTTTTATCAATTTCTTTCATGTCTAGTACTTTTATTTTTTTTACTACTTGTCTATGAGTAGTTAAACATCATTTGTAGATTTTTTGGTGAAAACTATTATGAATATGTTTTGATTTATTGAATTGAATCTTTTTCTAGCTCTTGTGATTATTTTGCTTGTTCTTGTGCTTTTATTGTTCTTTTGTCTGGCCAACTTGAGAACTATGTTCGTTTAACTAGATTAATCGAGAGATAGCTAGTTTTACGTGGTAAAAGGAACGAGTACAACACATAGGTTTATCTGCACTCGAGAGAGGGGATCCTTTGTGAGGGCTTGAGTCTTAGGAACTTAAGGAGTTAGAATCTAATCTATTGGAAGTAGACTTTAATAGTTAGAGTCTAATCTACTGAATAGGTGCACTCGAGAGAGGGCATATTCTAGAATCGCGACTTTCCTAATAATTCTGGAGACACATAAAGGTAAAGGTTCTATGAGATTAATCATCACTATATCATAGTAGTTGGATTCTAAAATTCTACATTCTTTTGTCTGCTTTGTATAATTTTTTTTATGCTTTCTGTTTTTTTTTGTTTGTCTAGTTTATAAAATTCAAAATCAAAAACTCCGTGTCTCTAAATAGTATATGACGCTTAGTATATTATAGCCAGTTGCAATCTTATTCCTTGTGTTCGATATCCCGGTACTGACCTTTAGTTATACTAGTTCTACCCTGTTAACTTGCAGGTATTTTTAGTGCTAATAAATAGTGCATCAGCCTCAATCGTAGTTCGTTGGAATGAATTATAGCTAATTTACGAAAGCCGCACCTTGAACCGTTCAATGAGGCAGCAGAGCCTCCAAGCGGGCCGGGTGGCCTCCAAATTATTTCACTCGAGCCTAGTCAACTCACTGATGTCTTCATCTTTGAAAGAGCTTCACGTGAATTATGGAGAGAGTTATGACCATTCTACGAAACTCGCGCATTGAAGCGTCGAAGGCTGGGTCCAATCTACGAGGCATGCACGAGTCCCGGGTGGCTACCTTCTTAAGGCCACCTGGTCTGGGTGAGAAGTCGGCCATGGCGCGTCGAGTCTAGACACGTCAAGCAGGCCGAATGGTGCCCATGTCCAGGCCACCAAGTGATAGGGACCTAGACTTTTAATTATATTCCCTCCGTCACACAAGAATATGCACTATTTAATTTTTAGTCCGTTCCACAAGAATATGCACTTTCTAAATTTGGAAACTCTTTTCTCTCTAAAGAGGTGAGACCTATTTTCCACTAACAATACTTTAATTAATTTTTCTTTCTACATTTTTCTTACTTTACAAATTATGCATTAAACCCATGGTCAACTAAAAATGCATATTTTTGTGGGATGGAGGGAATATTCATTTTTTATTGTTTCATTGTGTAATTATTAATTTATTACCTTGAGATAAAAAAAATTATTATACTATCTAAAATTCCAATTTCCCCGTCTTGAATTGGACCAACGTAGATTAGACATGGGCCTAATACCTCGATGCATGGATAATGATCAAACTTTGATTTTGAATCTGATTTGGGCCATGAGGCAAGAATACATGCGTACATGGAATCCACCTTAATTACACCTATCGCGAACTCACGTGTTTCTATAACTAATGTTATCACCGTGTATACGTGACATAAGATTTTCAAATAATAAAGAAACATTATAAGGTTTATTGAGGTTTCAAATGCACATACTATATATCACAGTATTATGATTATAAAAAAAATAATTGTAGAATAGATGTTACTGAATAAAATAAAATAAAGTTAAATAAACAATAGACATATAAATTAGTGAAATTATGAACAATTAACAAAAAACACAAATGTAAAAGAAGATTGCAGCTGAGAATTGTCATTAAGATGCTTTTTGAACTTTATTTGCTAAAATAAATATGCTATAATTACACCCTAACGGGTTTTATGGTTGAACTTTTCCTCCACTTCGCGTCTCACCTGACGCCTCATATCAATCAAATCAATCCGTAATATTCTTTCCTTCCTATCTTTGACATTTATTTCTTCCAAGATCAATTTCTTTTCTATGAAAAACCATCATTTTGGCTTGATTTTAATTTTCTAAGCTCGTGAGTATTAGTCTTAGATCTCTAGAGGTATCAACATGAATGATTTCATTTTCGCCTTTTTATTTGTCTTTTATAAAAAAATTATTTGTTATCGTTTAGGATCTGCACCCATTGAATAATTTTGTGTGTAATTTAGCAAAATACAACGCCTACAAACATAAATCTATAAAATATACTTTTTACATAATTTCTTCATTATAGTGTTTAGGGCATCCTTAGTGGGGCGGACGATAGGCCGCCCGATGCCTCGAGCACGCCATCGTCCGCAACTGTGGGTGCGCGGACGACAGACGATGCGTCGTCCGCTCCCTAAGCTTAGTCCGTGGACGAAGCGCGGACGATAGGGCATCGTCCGCCCAATGTGGGCGACGCGGACGATGGCGCGGACAATGCAATGCGTTTTTATTTTTTTTCGAAATTTGTCTATTTAAACCTCGATTGTCATTCTATTTTTCATACGAACATTTCTCGCATCTCTCATTTCTCTCATCTCTCACATTTCTCCATCTCTCACAAACCAAAATGAACCACGACAACGACCGGAGTTCCTCGGAGGACGGTAGTCCGACCTTGACTCGAGCCTTAAATGCAGCCGTGCAAGACGCAATGGCGGAATGCTTAGTCATAATGCAACGCGAGGAGGCGGAGGCGGCGGCGGCAGCGGCGGCGGAGCAGATCCCCATGCCTATTCGATGTCGGACGTTTGTCCTCCGCGAACACGCCGCAGCTCACGAACGTCTATTTGCAGACTATTTTGCCGAGCAACCACGGCGGGGCCCGACTGTTTTCCACCACCGGTTTAGAATGCCTTGTTACCTTTTTCTCAGCATTGTCCAGATGTTGGAGTCACGTGATGAATACTTCCCATAACGGGAAGATGGCATCGGCAGATCCGGACTTATGCCGTTGCAAAAGTGCACAGTTGCACTCCGTCAATTGGCCTACGGCACCAGCGCTGATGTTCGACGAGTACCTCCACGTCGGGGATACAACAGGCCGCGAGTGCCTAAAGAGATTTTGTAGGGGAGTTGTGGAGGCCTACAGCGACACATATTTGCGAAAGCCGACTGCTGTAGATTGCCAGTGCCTAATGAGAATGCACGAGACGGCACACGGCTCTCCTAGGTTGCTAGGGAGCATCGACTGTATGCACTGGGAGTGGAAAAATTGTCCGACGGCGTGGAGAGGCCAATTCACTAGTGGATACAAGGGCAGCCACCCGACGATGATCCTCGAAGCCGTTGCTGACCATCGGCTCTGGATCTGGCATGCTTACTTCGGTGTAGCCGGGTCGAACAACGACATCAACGTCCTCAACTCATCCACCCTCTTCACCGAGCAATGCAATGGCAACGGCCCGGCCATCGAGTTCACTGCCAACAGGCGCCAATACCACATGGGGTACTACTTGGCCGATGGCATATGCCCAAGGTGGCCTGTTTTTCTGAAGACGGTCAGCTGCCCAATTGGTGATAAGAGAGTTTTATTTGTGCAAAAGCAGGAGGCGGCGCGGAAGGATGTGGAGCGGGCATTTGGTGTGCTCCAATCACGGTGGGCAATAGTGAAAGGGCCAGGGAGTCTCTGGTTCAAGGAAGTCCTCGCCGATGTCATGTATGCGTGCATAATCTTGCACAACATGATAGTCGAACATGAAGGTAGGAGCATCACCGATTGGACCGATAACGAAGGTGCATCTAGCTCCTCCAGCACGGTGACCCCGCCCCCGCTCAAGGATTACCGACGGGTTTCAATGAGGTTCTATCTAGACAGACCTCAATGCGCAACCAACACGACCATGCGCAGCTCATGAACGACATGATTGAAGAAGTGTGGGCTTGTAACCGCCGTCGTTGGGTTTACATTTTTTTAAATCGTATTGTAATGTATTAATTTTATAAATGAAATGAAGATTTTTCCCAATTTTTGTAGTTATTTAAATATTCAAATAGAAGAAAATGCTTAGGGCGCGCCTTAGGGCATCCACTACGACGCGCCACCGTCCCGCGTTCCGTCGTGGAGAAACGGAAAGCTCGCGCGACGCGTTGCGACACACCGTCCCGTCCCGAGCCCGTCCCGATCCCGTCCCGTGGCCCGTGCCTGCGAGACACGGGACGGGCTGTCACGCCACGCGCCCCTGCGCCATGCGTGACGCCCACTCGCCGGCCCGCGAGTGGGCGTCGTCACGCTGACGCAATAAATCAATTTTTTTTAAAAAAAAATCAAATTTTAAAAAAAATGCTTTTTATTTATAAAAATTGTTTTTATATTTAAAAACAATTTTTACAAATAAATAAATACAAGAAATTCGTAATAGCCCACATATATTTGATGGGCTTGCGAATTTATGAAAGTCATTCTTAGTTGCTTCTCTTTTATAGAGACAACCTTGAATGTTTCCTCTTTCGATGTGGGACAAAGTCATTCTTGGTTGCTTCTCTTTTATAGAGACAACCTTGAATGTTTTATGTTCCACTTTCGAAGGGAACAAAGTCATTCTTGGTTGCTTCTCTTTTATAGAGACAACCTTGAATGTTTTATGTTCCACTTTCGAAGGGGACAAAGTCATTCTTGGTTGCTTCTCTTTTATAGAGACAACCTTGAATGTTTTATGTTCCACTTTCGATGTGGGACAAAGTCATTCTTGGTTGCTTCTCTTTTATAGAGACAACCTTGAATGTTTTATGTTCCACTTTCGATGTGGGACAATGTCATTCTTGGTTTCTTCTCTTTTATAGAGACAACCTTGAATGTTTTACGTTTCACTTTCGATGTGGGACAAAGTCATTCTTGGTTGCTTTTCTTTTATAGAGACAACCTTGAATGTTTTATGCTTCACTTTCGATGTGGGACAAAGTCATTCTTGGTTGCTTCTCTTTTATAGAGACAACCTTGAATGTTTTATGTTCCACTTTCGATGTGGGACAAAGTCATTCTTGGTTGCTTCTCTTTTATAGAGACAACCTTGAATGTTTTATGTTTCACTTTCGATGTGGGATAAAATCATTCTTGGTTGTTCTTCTTTTATAGAGACATCCTTGAATGTTTTATGTTTCACTTTCGATGTGGGACAAAATCATTTTTGGTTGTTTCTCTTTTATAGAGACACCCAAGAATGATTTTGTCCCACATCGAAAGTGAAACATAAAATATTTAAGGATGTCCATATAAAATTGTATTTTAAATTATGTCATTTTTATTTTTTAAAGATTTTAATTATGTTTTTTTTTAAATTTTAAGTTGTATTTTTATTTTATGCTGTAATGTTATTTTAATTTTAATGAAGTGTGATTGTTTTAATTGAATTGTGTTGGAAAAAAAATAAAAAATGAAATTGAATGAATAGTAATTTAAGGGACGGAGCGTTGCAGGTTCCGTCCCTTAGTTAAGGGATGGAGGAATAAAGTACAGTGGGGCTCTCAAATAGCAGTTTAAGGGACAGTGGGGGGACAGCGTAGTGGATGCTCTTAGGGCGCCCCACTGCAGGTGGAAGGGCAGGAGGATAAAATGCTGACGTGGCGGTGCATATGGCGGGCTTTAGGGCGCCCCTTAGGGCGCCCCACTGTGGATGCTCTTAGGATGATGATCAAGATATACACATTATTAGTAGATCGTTTAATTATTACTATATCGTTTGAAATAAGCTTTCATATAGTTTAATTTATTTGGATAAATTTTATATATTCAGAGTTACGATTATCAATTAAATGAAATAACTATTATTAATAATGTTGTAGTTTCTTCACCTGAAATATCTGCAGAAAAGAGAAAGACCAGTGTATGAAAGTTTAACACTAAACAATAAAATGGCAGAGTGAGAAATAAAATGCTAATGGACTTGAATCAGTCTCACTTGAACTGGTATTTATAGATCTACTTGTAAGTAGTTTTTGCAATTTATTTCCCATAGAAGAGGCTCTATATATATTGATAAGTTATTTGATTGCTTTGGTTGATTAGTAGTGTAACCAGCTTTGGAATGCATCATTTCTCTGATTAACTGTTGGATTAAATATTTAAATGCAGTTTCATAGAAGTAGAAATAAACCATACTCCCTCCGTCCCTGAAAATTTGTCACTTATTTCCCTCCGTACATGAGATCCACCTTAATTACACCAATCACAAAATCACATGTTTCTATAATTCTTTAAAGAGGAAAAAAGGAACATATACGAAGAGGAGTAAAATGATTTAGGTGTACAGATATTATTTTTGTTATTTCAATCAAACACAATTATAAAGTTATTTCTCAACTTTTTTTTCTCTCTTCCCTTTTATATGTATACGCAAAAATTATTTTTTTAAAAACTGTACTAGCAGTATTTTATCCAACCGATAATTAAGAGTGCAACAAATATTTTTGGTATCCCCATGCAAATCACGTGACAATGCATCAATATAACCGCAAAATAATTTTTTAAAATTTTTTCGAAGATGTGGATTCATAAATATTAGATAAACCAAAGTAAATTCACTTTTGAAGATTTGTTGTACAAGTTGAGTGATTTTTTACCTATATATCGTGGCATTAAATGGACAGTCACACCTAAGCATGCACATACCGAACTGGCCCGGCAGTTAACCGGTGGTTCCGAACCGCCGATTCGTGAACCGGAACCGGAATCGACACCGGCGGTTTGAACCGGCCGGCGGTTTCGCGGTTCAAGCGGGCCGGTTCAGGTTCGAGAAAATGACAAACCGTAACCGGCGGTTCAACGGTCCCAATGGGCAGATTCCGGCTAGGGGCGTAGGGTTGTAGGCGATGGATGCAGAAAAACCGACGGTTTCTGACGTAAACCACCGGTTTTCGACGGTTCCGATGCTTTTTCAGGTAACAGAGCGTAGGTGGCAGTGTATAGGCCTGAAAACCAGTCAGAAACTGGCGGTTTACGGCCAGAAACCGCCGGTTTCCGTCAGAAACCGTGGACTGAACTGCCGGTTTTGGTCGGAACCACCGGTTCAGGCGGTAAACCGGCCGAATTTGAAATTTTAATTTTTTTTATTTCTTCCAATTTTAGTCCTATAAATACCCCACTTCCCCCATCATTTTTACTCACCCCATTCTTGTGTTAACAAGGATTTCCTTCTCAATCTTCATTTCTCTATTCTCTCCTCATTCTCTCTAATTGCTCAAGTTGTTTACTAGTTACTACTTACTACTATATTTGTTGTTTTGTTCGTAATTTACCATATATTCAATACTTCATATTCCATCCATACTACTTTCATTTATCGCTATGTCTTCTTCTCGTGGTGGACCGGGACATGGTGATGGGGGCAAAGGAATTGCCCAAGATCAAAGTAGTCGTCCATCAAAATCAAGGCGACCTAGTCGTCGAGAAGTTATGGAAGAGGTTTCCCGAGCGGCGGCTGAACGCATGCAAGTAAGTTCTAAAAAATTATTTTTACAATTCATAATTTCATAAGATTGAGTTTTTAAATTTTTTTTGTGTTCCTACTTATAACTTCAACTTATATAATATTTATAGATAGAAGAAGATCATAGGATGGCCATGCTACTCGCTGAAATGCATCAAGGTGGGGGCCGGGGTGGTGGTTCCCAACAACAAGATGACGAGTACGACGTGTCTATATCGTCGGACTCAGACAACAATGATGATAGATCTCATTCTCGTATTTCGTCTAGCACCTGCGGAAATGAGGAGATGCCTCCTCCCCCTCCACCCACTAACACTACAAAAGCTTTGAAATCTTATATTTTTGTTAAACACTACAAGAAGGTCCCGGTGGTGATTTCAAGTCCTCATGATCCGCACTCTCAAGAAGAGACATCGGTGTTTCATGCATATTGTAACTATTGTGATAAAGTCTACAAATTTGCGAGTGGTGGGGGATATGGCACCATCCGTCGTCATTTGGTGACAAAGCATCCGGTAGAATGTGGCACTACCTCTACCAAAACCCAACTAAACTTCCAACCTGGTGGCTCAGGTTCGTCAGGTACGCCGCTTTTTAAATATGATCAAAAACATTTTGCTGCCGTTATGACTAGATGGGCTGCAATGAAGCATTTTCCATTTAATGTTTAAGATGATAAAAAATTTGAGGTTACTATGCAAAGTGGTTTAAACGTAGCTATCAAAAGAGTAGGTCAAATGACCGTTCAACGATCTACCGTTAGACAATGTTTAGAGAAAAAAGTTGAATTATCACGTTATTTACTTAATTTGGGCCACAAAGTGAACATTTTGCTCAGATGTATGGACGGATTGTTTTAACCGGCATTCATACATGGGCATTACGGTTCACTTTGTGGACAATAGTTGGACTTTGAACAAGCGTTTAATTGGTTTTAGAGAATTTGAGACACCACACACTGCACCCGAAATTACTTCTTTAATCATTCAAGTTTTGAATGAGTTTCAATTATGCAATAAGATATTTTCTATTGGTTTTGATAATGCAACTGCTAACACTGCAAGTATTAGTGATTTATTGCGGCTTGTGCTCCGGTTATTGGAGGTAAGTATTTTCATCAAAGATGCATATGTCATATTTTAAATTTATGTGTACAAGATGCACTTGAATTATGGCAAAAGCATGCTAGTCCTATTAGAACTGCAGTTAGATTAATCCATCAAAAGCCAGCTATTGGTAAAGCCTGGAAGAAATATTGTCATCAAAAGAATATAAGATATACGAATTTTACTATGGATGTGTATCATAGATAGAATTCGACATATGATTGTCTGAATTCTACTTTGACGCATAAAGATTCTTTATGTGATTTTTATAGAACCTATCCCGTTCATGATTTATATCTTTCACATAGTTGTTGGGAACATAGCGTGGCTTTATTTAAATTGTTCAAATATTTCAAAAATGCAACTGTAGAATTATCAGGTGTTTATTATTGCACTGTTGTTCGTGTTTTAGAGCATTGCATGTATATATCACTTGGTTTTATAACTGCAATGAAAATGCTTACTCTTCACCTGAATTGATGTGTGTTTTATATTATATGATTGAGAAATGACTTAAGTATTTCAGTGAGATTCCAACGATATTTTTGATTGCAAAGGTCTTTGATCCAAAATGGAAATTACCCGGTACCTCTAAGATTTTAGATTTTTATTATAACAATTGAGTTCTATTGATCTTAGTCCACTTAAAGCATTGCAATCGGATACCAGTGACGAATTCGGAGTAGACCTCTCAGAAACATTTCAAATAAACCTCCCGAACCGGTCAATTATCCAACAAACCTTCGAGTTTAACTTGCGTGCTCTCTACACCGAATATGAAACCAAGTAAAACAGTACCCACCAAGTCAGAAGACCTCCCCCTTTGGCTTCGCATTTCAAGCCGATTATGATGACCCCGACGCGCAATCCCAATTAGCCGACCTATACAGCTACAGCATTGGCGGAAGGTCTTCAGGTATGGTAAGCGAGTTAGATTTATATTTCGATTTACTCTTTTTCTTTGGTGATGAAGGTCCTACTCCTCCCGCCCAAATCGACGTCCTCGATTGGTGGGGAACACACGAGAAAGATTTTCCCATACTTGCGTCAATGGCCAAGGAGATTTTTTCTGTTCCGGCTTCCACTGTCGCCGTCGAGTCCGCTTTTAGTGTTGGCTTGCGTGTGTTGGATGAATCAAGAAGTAAGCTATCCGTAAAAAATATGGAAGCCGTGATGTTACTTGATGATTGGGCCAAAGCTGACGTCAGAGAACAAGGAAATGATTGGGATGATCGTCAGGAGGGATCATAAGAAGAATTCACCGGAGATGAATCGTAGGCCAACCGTCAAGTGTCAACCGCCGGCCAAGCCAAATAGGTAAGTAAGGTAAGAGAACTACGTGGGCTTTGATTTCCTAATGCAAATGAGCATTGGCCATTGGGGATACATATGCACCTCAACTTAAATTTTAAACTTAAGTTGAACTCAAGTCTTTTTTCCTTTATTTCTTTTTTTCCCATTTGTTTTTACTTTAAAAATATGCAAATACAATTAAATAATTGTATTTGTATATACTCTAGTCGATGAAATAGATTTCTCTATAAGGCTAAATCCGGGAAACTTTTGACACTTCTACTATAACTGTTGATTGTTAGACAAAACTCAACATTTAAAGTTGAATTGCTAAAGATGTCTTCAATTTAGTTATGTAGAAAGATCTCATTCGCCGACTAAGAGTATATATACTTATAAAATTATTGTTCAGAACTTCTAAGTCTTTTTTGTAATTTGTAATTAGCTTCGTTGTTGACTAGTAGTCTCGTTGTATTAAAATTTTTATTTAAGACTCCAAGACCTCAAGGTTTTTGTGATTTGTAATTGTTGTAACTTGTAATCTCAATAAAATTGCAACTTTCATCGTGTCTTTTTGAATTTTATTTACGCACATTTCATAGATAAACAAAAAAAATGCAAAAAACAAAAAAAATTTGACGAACCACCGAACCGGCCCGGAACTTGCGGTTCAGGCCAAAAACCGACGGTTTTGTACCGCCCCGTAAACTGGCGGTTTTTTGAACCGGAACCAGAACCGCCGGGACCCTTGGCGGGCCGATTCCGGTTCATGGGGATGATGAACCGTGAACCGCCGGTTCATGAACCGGAACCGGCGGTTTACGACCCGTGTGCATGCCTAGTCACACCATCTCGACCTCGAGTCTTCCTTCACTCTCAAACTATTTTATTACATCATTATTAATTTATTATTACCCGAATCAAACATGGACAACATTTTGTAAGCGGAGGGAGTATCTAGTAAAATATTGATCTCAACTCAAAGAAAAACAAGTTAACTTTAAAGCAGTAGCACTCGGACTATTTAAGTTTCTTAATTGCTCTCATTTTACCTTGGCTAACCCCAAGTAAAAAATGAGAAAAAACTGAAATTATCATTAAAAATGTGAATATTAGTAGTATGAAAGAAATGCGATAATATTATGAGTATATTTTTGTTTTAAATGGAACATAAAAGATTAAAAAACGAAGTCGGTCTTGCAAGAAAGAGGGTATGATATAGTAACAGAGCACGTTTATTCGATGGAATCTCACAGCATACCGCCTCTTTAATTGTGTATTTGTGTTCACCTACTCACTCTCGCAGCCGTTGGAAAATGTCGTTTTCCACCTTAAAGCAAGTTTCCTGTTGCATCCCTCCTGCCGCCGGGCCAAATGATCCGCTCTCCAAAGTGTCTAGACTCACAATGATCAATATACAAGCTCAACCTCCTCAGGTTCTATTTTCCACTACTAGCTCAACTTTCCCTATTTTTCCTTGCTCAGCTCTACTACATTTTTTAATCCTAATTTGAGTTATTCTACTTAACGATCATGATCGCTACTTCTAGTTTTGTTTGTTTTGTATTTAATTGTGTGAATTAAAGCCATAGGTTAGGTTGTTGCAATTAAATGACTGTTTATTTTGTTATAGTAGATGACTAATTGAAGAAATGGTGAGCTTGCTTCACCAACAAAAGTTAATTATGGATTATTTTTATTAATCCATCCTATTGCTAAAATAAAACGTCCTAGGGATACTGGATCTATTGTAGTTACTAGATCTAGATAGACCTAATTCTGCTATTCTTCACATTTGAAGCATGAAAGGTTTCTCAAGGAATTGTATTGTATGTAGTGGTTTCCTAATTAGAGAGATAGCAGAGAGGAATCCATGTTGTGCACGTGAACCTAGGTTTCAAGATTAGCAATTTTTGTATATATGTTGACTGAGATGATGAACAGAAAAAACTTGAGTTTATGTGTGAAACAGGGGGAAATGTTGAGCTTGAGAGTGGATGATCTGAGTTTTTGTCTTATACAGATTATATGTGAAACAGGGGAAAATGTCTTAGAAAGGCTTGACACCACTTGCCTTACACACGGCTCTTAAATTGTGGCCACTTCTCTTTTAGAGCCCTAGAAGTCCATCCATACTTTGAACATCTTCACTGGCAAAACGTGCTAGTTTTTACACGATTGTATGTAGTAGTATGTTGTAGTGTTTCATTAAGACTACACTTAAAGACCTCTGACTCCGACCAATGTTACACCAAATGATCATTGCATTTTACCAACTTCCATGATTGAATAATTATTTGACTTAAAATGTGTTTCTAGTGATGATAATACACATCTTCCTGTTCGGATTTTACACCAAAACTGCTATTCCAAATGTCTTTTGAGGAAGTGAATGTTCTAACGAAAACTTGTTAAGAATGAAATAATAGTTCTTAAGTATATTTATCAAGTGTCATAAACGCTTCTAGATTTCGCTTGCTGTCAATCTATATTTCATATTCATTCTACCAGAAGCATTACTACATTAGACTGCAAGTTGTTTGACATCCAATAGTAAGTAGACAATTATCTTTTCCAGAGTGTACTATCTAAGTTCTAACCCCAAAATTGTCAATCAAGGTAACTTTCCTGCTCTTGAGTCTTTGTTGTCATGAGAAATTGGAACTAATCATCAGAAAATATGTAATGTGTGTTCATGGTTGTTGTCTGCATGTGTCTTTGCCATTCAAATAAAAGTATGGAATATGGATCAACTTCTAAATTATATATCTTCTAGTTATATGATAGTACTAAACTATACGTACTCCATACTACTCTTAGCTCAAAAAATATGGTGCTTTGGATCTACTTCTGTCTCACGTCCTCGGCATATATATCTCATCTCTTTGATGCAGTCTGGCTGGCTGATGGCTTCTGGCTCTATCTTGTTCTCATCTGATGTCATATTAAGGCTGAAGCATGTAAAGTTCTTGTATCATTTGAGAGAGAGCCAATACTAGTACTTTTTTTTCCTTTGAATGGTAGACTAGCTTGAGTTGAGGGGATGTTTAGCATGTCGATCAAAGATACTATCATCTCTATTACTATCATTTTGATTGTTGAATGATGTTGTCTGTCTTATCTATCTTGCTCTCTTATAGGTGAAGGGAAAGGAAAAATTACTCGTACGGAAAAGCTTATCTGCTACATCTAGACGAGAAATGATGCAGTTAACAGCTGCGTCTGTAGGTCTTCTCTCTCTTGTGTTACCGCCATCTGCTGAAGCTGACACTGGAAATGCGATCATGGAGATATTTGGAGAGCTGGGGCGAAAGATTGGTCTGATAAAGCCAAAAGATGAAGGTAAAGAAGAGAAACCAAAAGATGAGTCTGAAGGCAAGTCAAAGGTACAGAGTGGCGACACAAAAGAAGCAAAGCCGAAATCAAAGGATGAGGGCGAAGCCAAATCAAAGGCACACGACAGTGGCAAGGAAGCCCAGGCAGAGATAAATGTTGAAAAGGAGCAGCCAAGCACACCTCAAGAGTCCAAGGTAGCTCCAAGTGAAGGGCCAGTGATTCCGGCACTTCCCGGTATCATAAATGGTAAAGCTATCGAAACCGCTCTCCCATGATTGCATTTCAGAAATCTTAGATTTACCATTGTTGTATCAGTAGCATTGTGTTTATGCTGACATTTTGGCTCTCCACTGGATCGCCAAGTTCGTTATAAAGACATTCTATTGTTTCTTCTTTGGCAATCCATTAATAAAGACATTCTGTTTCTTCTTCTTCTTCTTTTGGTAAACCCCACTTCTTTGTTTCGTTTTGTTTTGCTTAGAGCATCCGCAATGGCGGACTTCGCCGCGGAATTCCCACGGATGTGCCGGAATTCCGTGGCGGACGTCCGCCATTAGGCACGAATGGCACGGATACGGAATTGAGCTGAGGACGTCGCAGGTCCGCAGCCTTCCGCGGAATTTCGCAGGGACGTCCGCCATTGCGTCGAATCCCGCGGAATTCCGCGCGGAATTCCGATTTATTTATTTTTTGTAATGTCTATATATACGACTAGTTGAATTTCACTTCATTCGCACCACTTGTTTTAACAAGTTTCTCTCTCTCTAAATTTCTTTTATATAATAGTAATGGCTGGTAGTGGTAGTGGGCATCACGAAGACCCTATGGCTCGGATTTGGGCACATGTGTGGGAGGCCGCGGCGAGAGAGGAACAAGCGGCCTAGGCGCCGGCGGTGCCTCGACCCATCCATCGTCGCACTATAGTATCCCGCGACCATCTCGCGGCCCACCGTCGGTTGTACGATGACTACTTTGCGCCGGAGCCACGGTTTGGGGAGGACCTATTCCGGCAACGGTTTAGGATGCATCGGCCGCTGTTTATGCGTATCGTTGGCGCTTTGGAGCGTCGATGCGGGTATTTGAGGGTGCGGGAGGATGCAGCGGGTAAACCCGGCCACACGCCGATCCAGAAGTGCACTGCAGCAATCAGGCAGTTGGCGTACGGAGGTGCGGTGGACATGTTCGACGAGTACCTCCACATCGGCGAGTCGACAGCCCCGCGGAATTCCGCTTAACGCCGCGAAACTGCGACGTCCTCGGGGGAATTCCGTATCCGTTGCGGGCATGCACAATGGCGGACGTCAGCGACGGAATTCCCGCACGCCGGTGGGAATTCCGCTCCGACGGGTGCCATTGCGGATGCTCTTAATTAAGATTATTGAAATATAATATATCCCTGTCGCTGAAGAATATGTACTTTGGGTTCGGCATGGGTTTTAATGCAAAATTGGTAAAGTAAGAGAGAGGTAGAGAGAAAAAGTAAATAAAGTATTGTTAGTAGGGAATGGTTTCCACTTCATTAGAGAGATAATAGTTTTTAAAAGTACATATTCACGTTAGATGGATTAAAAAGGAAAGAGTGCATATTTAGGACGAGGAGAGTAATATAATAGAATAGAATAAGATGAATTTTGTTTATGATTAGTTTGATTTTGAATTAAATATAGCTAGATAGTGGGATTTCTAATTATTTATTAGGATTATATATTTTTCACTCATATTTTGTAGCTTAATCATTTTCAAGTAGTATATTATATACACATAAATGTTTTATGTGATAATCGAACATAAATTAAATTTTATTTTTAACAAGTGATAAATAGTGATGGTATTTTCAAATTCTTATTTTAGTTTTAAAATGCATAGTTACATAGGTATCAATAAATTGGTTTATTTGTGAAGTGATTTTCTTGGGATTACCCTACCACCTAGTCACTAGGTACGTGTGTTTGTGGCAAATATGGATCTTGATAGAGTAGAAAAAATCGAATCTTTTGTCTAATTACTGCAGAGTTGGAATTTTGTTTTATTGATTCTGATAAGAAAATGATGAATCTTACAGTTCACAGTTGTACACTTACCTCACAGCATTCACAATATTGGACGACCGCGACGGACGAGCGGCTTGTGGACGACCCGGACGACGAGCGACCTGCGAGCCGCTCGTCCGTCGCGGTCGTCCCCTATTGGGACCGGCGAGCGTGCGATTGACGAGCGGTCGTCCGTCCGCTATTATGGTCGACTGACGGACGAGCGGACAGAGTCCGCATATTTTCATTCTTTTTTTCAAAACTCTATATATACGGCTTGTTGCACTTCATTTCATTTGCACCACTTGTATTAACGAATTTCTCTCTCTCTCTCTCTACTCTAATTTCTATTCAAGATAAATGGAGCACGACAGCGACTCTCCAGCCATGAGCGAATCGCAAACTCCGACGTTTCCCATTGGAGGTGGGGGAACCGCCTCCGCCATGGCTTGAATGGGAGGGAACGCCGCCGGGATGGTCGGACTGATGCCCCAAATGACGTGGATGATGCCCGGGTACTACAATATGTACCCTTGGGCCGGGATGGCAGAGATGATGCTCCATATGGCTGGCATGAGTGCCGCCATGACGGGGATGAGCGGGATGATACCCCGGATGATGCCCCAAATGGCAGGCATAAGCGGGATGATGTCCCAGACGGGGAGCGGGATGATGCAGGGGATACATATCCTTTATTTTTGTTAATTATATATTGATATTGTACCCCTAAATATTTGAGAAAAAAATTATTAATATACGATTAATATTTCAGAAGAGATAGAAGGAAATAAAAATGACACAAAGGTAAAAAAAAGAGATTAAATTCGAAAGATATTCGGATTTAAATTAAATTTGTAGAAGAAAATAAATACATAAGGTAAAAAATTTGAAATTAAAAAAATCAAGCCCTATTAATTTCGCCCAAATTAAAACCTCCAGATTCGATTAAGTTCCTTGACAAAAGCTTTCTCCTCCAAGTCGCCGCTTTGACTGCGTGTAGTGCAACGTCCGTCGTCTCCGCCTCTCCGGTCTACTTCAATCGCCAAGTCGCCAGTTGAGTACTTGAGTATTTGTACCCTCTCGCCTCCTTGGTTCTCCAAAGACATGAGAGATACCACAAACTTATCTACTTTTTTTTGGTAATTACCAAGGGTATCCACCGGCGGCCCAGTGGCTATTCTCCGCGCTGATTTGTAGGCACCGCAAAAGGTGAGACAGCTGGCCAAGGATTTAAAGTTGCTCCATACCCAAAGGCAGGGATCGATCCCCTGACCATTTGGTTAAGAATGGACAAACTTATCTACTTTGAAAAGGTTAGTAAATTAATGGGTATTAAAGAGGGTGAATTTATTAAGTTTGTTTGATCGTTTCGATATCAATTTCAGTTTTCAAGAAAAATTGATGCAAATACAATTATATAGAGTAGAATATTAGAATTTACTACAATACAGTTTCAATTTAAAGCTTAATTGTATTGTGTTGTAATGTTAATATTTGTGCTTCAATTATTTATAATTTTAGTTTATAATGATTTTGAATATATTTGCAGAAAATTAAAAATAATGAGGACACAATCCGATCCTAGATAATTTATCTGTAAAAAGAGAAAATCTTGTGATAGTGTAAGCTCTCCGACTTTTAGCTCTCGAGCTGCAAACCCTCCTGCTTCAAACTCTGCCGCAAATCCTCCTGCTTCATACACTCCAGCTTCAAGCAGCAAACACTCCAGCTTCAAGCACTCCTGCTTTAATCAATAATGTGTCTCCTTCAAATGCTAGTGTGTCATCACGCGAGAAAGAATTGATTTATGATGTTGAATACGTTCCTCAAGATCCTGGAAAAAGAAGAGACATAATGGAGTATCCTCCACATGAGCGA
Organism: Salvia splendens; assembly: GCF_004379255.2. NCBI lineage: Eukaryota > Viridiplantae > Streptophyta > Magnoliopsida > Lamiales > Lamiaceae > Salvia > Salvia splendens. The sequence goes on along the minus strand of NC_056043.1, from coordinate 9,981,414 downwards.
GATGTAGTTAGAAGAGCCTATATTCTTAGAAAACCTTGTCAACCAAAAAATCATAAATTTCCTCGAAAAGAAATTGGAGGTTCGCGTCGATTTATGACTTCATGGTATGATAAATGGGATTGGCTTGAATATAGCATGGAAGAAGATGCTGCATTTTGTTTTGTTTGCTACATGTTCAAGAATGAATGTGGACTTAATGCAGGGGAAGACGCGTTTGTGAATAAAGGATTTAAGTCATGAAATAAGTCAGATAGATTTATTAAAGATATTAGTGGGGTCAGAAGTGCTCATAATCGTGCTTATGAGAAATATGTGAACCTAAGGGATAACAAATTTTAGTATAGTTTTATTTTGGTGGTATTCGAATAAGAGCATCTACATCCATGATCTTTGGCAAGGCCATGGAAGTGGACCCGGACCTATTTTTATTCATTTTTTACTCCTTGCTCTTTGGTTAGAGCACAACACCCACATTCATGCTCTTCCGCAAGAGCATGCTCAAGAGTCCCTCCATTCCATTATTCAATTTAAATACTTCAATTACTAAAAACATTTCCACAATAAAAAAATACGAACACTCACTGGCGGATCTAATTAACTACAAGGGGGTACAAATGTATCCCCAAAATTGTGACTAGCCTAGGTAATATGCTTACTTTCCTAGCGCTAGACCCAGGTTCGATTTCCCTTAAGCGCGTTTTGGCCATTCTATTTACATTTTTGTTCTGTATGATTGACTATAACCATTTAAGTAGTACTACTCCATAATATTTATGTTTCTAACTAATATATCATTAAATATAATAGTTTATTACTTGCTTTTTCATTTATTTCAGTTTTGTTACGTATGAATGTATTATAGGCTGTAATAATTTATTATTTATGTTTCTAACTAATATACATTAAATATAATAATATATTATTTGTCTTTTCATCAAATGGGGTTGGATATAATTTTTACTATTTATGTTTTCAGTTACAATCATATTTGATTATTTATGGAGTAGTAATACATTTTGTTTTATTTAAAATTTTAAAAACTTTTTCTGAACTTATACAAAAATTCTATATTATAAAATAATAATAATAATATTTATTTTCAATAGTGAAAATTTTCAACTAATATAACACAAAAAGTTATTTTTTATACTATATAATAATTTGACTCACTTGAATATAAATAGTTGAGATAATAAAAAAATTTGAGATGATAGAAAAAAATTGATTGATTATTAAATTTCTAAGTTAATGTAATTATTTATCGTACCCCCAATCCAAAATTTCTAGATCCGCCATTGTCGGTATGATATTGTGTCATACCGCAGTTTTCGGTAAGGTATGCGGTATGACATTCTCGGTAAGGTATACCGTGCTGACCAACCCCTAGGCTTAAGTTAATGTGATTTATCAAGGTTTACGGTTCGGACGGTATGGCGAAACCGTAACTAGAACTGAAACCGCTATTTTTAGAACCGTGGGCTAGTTCAGGTTTTAAAATTCCGGAACTAAAGTTACGTCGGAACTGCAAAAAAATCAGTTACGTCGGAACCGCAAAAAATCACCGAAAAGTGGGAGGTCGTGGGGACCCTGCCAAACCAAACAATTAATTTTGACAGTGAAGTGGGCTATCATAATCCACTCAAGCAGAATATTTCTCTTTATTGAACAGGAGCGCCACTCTTTATTGATTAAGTAGTAAATATTTTTATTACTCCCTCCCTCTATTCCGTTCCGTAGTAGATGTCACACTTTCCTTTTTAATTTATCCCACAAAAGATGTTACATTTCCTGTTTTAGAAAAAGTTCCCTCTCATATTAATTATAAAATTTTATTTTCTCTCACCACTTAACATACAAAATAACATTTCCTAAAATCTCATGTCATCTCCCAAGTGTGACATCTACTATGGGACGGAGGGATTACTATCTAATCACCTGATTAACTTCTTAATCATGCTTAAAAAGATTCGAATTTGGGAGCATATGTACGTACGTGCACGTATGACTTATCAGAACTTTTTTCTTTCATAAAAGACAAACTAAGTAAAATAAAGTACTTCCTTCGTCCTATAATAGTTGTCACACTTCCTTTATAGTTTGTCCCACAAAAAATATCACATTTTTTTTAAAAGAAAAAACTCCATCACATATTAATATAAATATACTATTTTATCTCTACTCTAATATACAAAATAATATATCCTAAAATCTCATGTTATTATCTAAGTGTGCCAATATTATTTTGAATTCTACGTACATATTTTTGTTAACATGATTGAGATATGCTCTAATGGGTCCCATAAGAAAATATTAGTGGGGTTTGCTATTCAATTCTTACCGCTAATATATCCAATTCACCTTTTTCTTGTGAAAAGAATATGAGTTGTACTATCCGTACAATACATCGTAAAGATTGACAACTTGTTGCTTTCGTTGTTAAATAGGGCACATGAATCGCAATTAATGACTTAATACGTTTATTATTATAAAACAAAATCCCCTTTGTTCAATAATCAGGTAGCACTTTTACTTTACTTTTTCTTCACTTTAATTATTTATAATTATTTTTTCAAAATGAATGCACAAAATGAAATATCTCTATTACTATGGAACGAAGGAAGTACTATTGAAGAGATTATTTAGTTTCAAACATAAAACATCCAAACACCAGGGTAATTATAAATATTCAAATTAACTAGACTAGAACAACGGAAAGTGATCAATTGCTAACTCATTTTTTAATTGCTACTACAACTAATTTAAGACCATTAGATTTTAGAAATCTTGTGGTCTATAATTTGCCATATGTAATTTCGTTTTTCATTTTTAAATATTAAAAAGATAATAACAACTATTAAATTTAGGGTTTATGAACTCAATGTCAATATAGTGTATAAAATATATCACCACGAAGATATGAGAATGTCAACACAATTTCGTATTGACATTGTGCAAGCATTATATTGACATATTACGTAAGTTATATTGATATTACCTACTTCTTGAAAAATACAAAAAATTATGATTTTTATTCGAATTTTGACATCGAAACATATGCACGTAGGATCTCGTTGGAATCCTTATAAAATTATCTTTAATTTGATATATGTTATGCGAAAAAATAATTTAAATTGAGATAGTTATCTATATTTAAAGTTTTGAGATATTTTTTAAAAGTTAATTATAACAAATTTGTTAATTGATATTAATACCCTTATTGAAATTTCATGTACATGGTATTGATACTCGAAGTTGAATAATCTTGGCCCTTAATTTAAAAATCTAATGCCTATCATTGAGTTGTAGTTAGCAACTTAAGGGTAAGTTAGCAATATAACACATCCCTAGAACAATTATGTTTATATAAAGTAGGTAGCATGACAATTTTATCTTTCACTCTCAATCATTTGTTTGTCCCTATTCAATTAATTTCCACACGTTCCACGTTCCAAAACACTACTAAATCCTACTCCCTCCGTTCTTCAATAGGAGTCATATTTAGTTATGATACGAGTTTGAAGAAATGTAAAGAAAAATAAGTTGAATAAGTTAGTGGAATATAAGTTACACTTATATATATTAGTTTTATAATAAAATGTGTGTGAAATAAGTTGATGGGATATGAGCCTAAAAGTGAAATAAGACTTTTATAGTAAGACGGACCGAAATGACAAAATAAGACTCTTATTGTAAGAATGAGAGAGTAATTAAGCTAGTTATCATTAGGTTTGAATAACTAGATATTCTAAAATTTAGTGTGAATTTCTAGTTATTTTAACATTGTGCAAATTTCTAGTTATTCCAATGCATTGCGAATTTCTAATAACACTGTGCGAATTTCTAGTTATTCTAATGCAGTGCGAATTTCTAATTATTTTAACACTGCGAATTTCTAGTTATTCCATTCGTAAGTATGTAGTGGGTTTCTATAGAATTCTCTCTGCGATAGGAGGCGACGAAGTTGGAGTAGGGGACAGCGGGGGAGTAGGAGGTGGCGGTGGAGGCCGCCGTCTGTGTCTGCGCTACATGCACTTGTTGCTCGGTTGCGGGATCACCCTGGCGGAGGGTTTCACTTGTATTTAGAAGCTCTCCCCGTCGGAGGGATGTACTTGTTATCTTATCTCTATCTATCCAAAATAAATTCATTTCTTAATTACCGCTTTTAATTATTATTGCATTGGTGGTGGAAGCTTCATCATGAGGGGAGGAGGGGACGGGCTCGGAGGAGACGGGCTTGGAGGCGGTGGACCCGGAGGGCAATTGGGTGGAGGGGGGGAGCAACGCAGACCTCGCATTGGGGGTCCAAAACGTCACGGACTTCGCGCACGGCACGATCAGGGACTCCGTTCTCCCCACTCCGAGATAGACTTCGCCCATGAGTGAAGATGGGAGGATCAAAACTCAGTGAAAGCACCAGTTGATTAGGGTTTAACCCCTTATCAAGTAGGAAGATAGGAGAAATTCGCGAGGAAACCCCTTATTAAGTAGGAAGATAGGAGAAAGTCACGAAGAATGCGCCTCGTCGATCAATCTGAATGTTTAGACTTTGAATGCAAGAAAATAAAGAAGTTAAAAGACAAATAATATGTGATTTTATTCATTGATTTCCAAAGATAACAACAGTAGTAACTATATATATAATACTAATACTAACTTAATAAGAAAAAAATCAAGATATGCAAATCCTAATTTATCAAACTAAATAATACAACTAAATAATGAAATATTACATATCATAATATTTCACCTTCACAAATTGAAAGTCACGTTCGTGCATTAATGTGGAGAAATGGAAGAAACGAATTAGTTAAATTCTTTAGAATCAAATATGCCACTTGTCCAAGAATTTAGTCACATAATAAATTGTGTGTACTACTACAAAAATAAAACCGGGTGCTCAACGCCAAAATAATCGGCCAAACCCTCAACCATTTTCCTCATCTTATTTCAATTCGAATGCATCGGGTAATTAATCACGTGCTTGTTACTAAATCCAGATAACACTAATTTATCTTATTTTTATAGCTTAAATGTGGATGGAATGTTGATAAACTCGTACTTCTATTTGGTGCATAATCAATTAATGCAAAGATTTTAATTGTTTTATTGTTTAAATTTTAATTTTATTCCATTGATTTAGGTTGAAATGCGCAAAACATTTACTCCTACGTTTCAAATACCTATACACCAATTTTTTTCCCATGGTCTCCCATAGTAAAAGTGTAAAACCTCTCTGGTCCTATTAAAAGCAATTTATTTAACGTGAAAAAAGTACTTGTTACTTATTTTTCAATTGCCTTGTACCACTTTTAATTAGATGTGCATCGACAAACTAGGAAATGTTTTAAATAAAGCTATATACACTGCACCTATGATTTGGATGTTGTGCTTTGATTTGAGACGACTATTTGTTTTTCCATTATAACTTATGTTTTAATTTTCATATTATATCCGCATACGTATTATATATGAATCAAATGAAAGAGTACTGAACTGACCTCCTTTGAAATTAAGACATAAACATCATAAGATATCCCAATTAATTCAATAGAGGGTATCAATTATCAAATGCAAATATTGGGGGGAAATCATCAAATTACACCCATCACTCTTGTTCCACATATAATCATAAGCCTATGTTTCTACAATACATGGCCATATAGAATTAGGTAGTATCCATCACTCGGGCCATACCAAAAAAATTAAAACACGTATTATTTATTTGAATATAACATGGACGTAAAAACCATAAATATGCACATATAGGTAAACACAAAAGACTCTTGACAATGTGGTGTGTTTTTAATGTGTCACGTGAACAATATGTGGTCTAAATTTGAATCCATAAACTACCTACATTTGAATCCATAAACTACCTAATCCAGGATGTTTATACCATCCCACCCATATATCTATTCAGATTACAACAATGAAATAATAATGTGCACCAGGTCGAGGTCATGCACACTAAAAGGGCAAACTTAATACTAAATAATTATAAAACTATTCAGTTTGTATAATTATTTTAATACAGAGCATAGCTAATATTTACTAATATTATATGAAATATTTTTATATTTATTAGATCAAAGAGTTGTTTTCTATTATAGAACTACTAAAAAGCTAAAAAAAATAGTAAATGAATAAAAGGCTCAAACCAAATAATGGTGAATAAGAGTTCAACAACAACACCCAACAAAAGTACAAACCAACAAAGACCAACGAAAAAACCAAGTACCAACGTTAAACCAAAAACAATAATAAGCATACTATTTATAATAATAAGTTAAAATTATTTAAACAAAATCACTAATATTATCAATAAATAAAGCATAAATGAAAAAAATATAGACCCAAATACGGAAATGTTCTCGGATGGAATTGAACTCAGTACATCATGACGAAGAGGCACAAATCCGAACCAACTGCACTAGCAATGCATATACTAACTGTTGCATATATATATATATATATATATATATATATATATATATATATATATATATATATATATATATATATATATATGGTCCTGTTAGGTTGAGATTATTTACCTAAATTGAGAAATGAGATGCAATATCAGCCACTAATCCACAAGATTAACTAAATGTCAACAACTATCACATTATGTCAACACGGGGGTATAAGTGTCATTTCGTGTTTTAATGGGGAAGAAGAACTGCAGCCCCAAAATCAGTTTCCAAAACCACGACTGATCCTTGGAACTTGTGGAGCGGGTCGTCGGGGAAGAATATCTCGGAGAGGCGGAGGCGGAGCTTCTGAGAGGTGGTTTTGGGCGGCGGCGGGCAGACTCTGTGAACCTCCAACGACGGAAATGGCGGCATTGTTTCCCCTCCTAGCCGGCTGAGTCTCCGGCTGCCCGCTCCCCGCTGTTTCGCTTCTTTCACTCTTTTCTCCGTCGAGAATGCCACATTCAATTTCTCAGTCTCACCGTCCGCGCCGTAGTCTCTATTTCTCTCTCTCTCTACCCGAATTTGATATAATTGGGGAAGATCTACTCAGCTTATGATTAATTCATTTCATATTGATTGGAGATTGCTCGCTACGTTGTTCAACTAAACTAATTGAACTGAGTGATGAATATCTCCACATTTTGAAAAATTAGGGTTCTTAGCTTCAGTTGTTTAATGTGTATTTTCGTCGGTTTTACAAATTTAGGGATCTTAGCACCAATTTGGTGTTGATTTGCTGACAGCAGTTTCTGCAACCTGGCTTTCTGCGCTGCAATTCCAGCCCTACTAGTTAGTGGTTTTTCAGTTCCTGTAGCTATTCTGGGGAAACTCTAATTCAAGTCAATGTTAATGAAGAACTCAATTTCAAGGATAATGCAATTGTGAAATTATATTGATTTTTAGGCAATGGTTGTAAAATGCAATGATTTTGTTTCTTTGATTGGATGTGGTGACATGCTATACTATCCACTGTTTTTCTCCATTGAATGCCTTCAAGAGAGTTGCGGAATCACTGGAGATGCTAATGGATTCCACGAGGGAAGGGCTGCCGGACACCATGGCTGTCGTTCGATTATCTGCGATGGAGATCATCGACTTGACAATGGAGCTCAGTGACAATGGTTCTGGTTGAAGCATCGATTGTAGCTGAATCGGTTGAAGCGCAGATCGAAGAGAATCGGCGTTCCACATCAGCGGTGGTTCCGACTTCTTCAGGTTCAGCAATTGATTCAAATTTTAAGTATATTGCTTCGATTTTAGTGTATTAAAACAAATCTGGATTTGTTTTCTTATGAATTCGATTTCTACTGAATTTTTTTGTTGATTAGCCATGGTAGAATCGCAATTGGAAGCATCACCTTCCAGTTAAGGATTTGTTTAAATTTTTAAGATTATTGACATTTCATACAATAGCTATTGACATAGCTATAATAACAGTATATGCTTATTTGAATAGTTGTTAGGATGACTGTAGGTTGAACCAGAAAGAGTTATTGATATAGATTTATTGTGTTTCATTTCATACAATAGCTATTGACATAGCTATAAAACAGAGTATATGCTTGTTTGAACAGAGTATATGATTTGTTTGACATGGCTATTGACATAGCTATAATTGGGATGCTTCGACAGCAAAGAAGAATTTCATTTCTCAGATAGATAATGAGATTCAAAGAAGACCAGATTTCAACTGGAGAAAAATTGATTGGTAATAAGATCTCACAATGACATTTACCTAAGAATATGAACAGGTGTTCTTTGGATATAATTTTATCTTTAATGTCATTTTATCTTTCATGTCATACATGTCTTCTTCCTAGTTTGTACAAATTTCCATTACTATCTTGTAGTATATTGGATGAAGAAAAACACCATTGAGATAATAGATTACAACAAACCACATAAAAATATGGATCTGTTCGTGAAGTATGACATTGATATTGGTTTAATGGTATGCTTTTATCTATGTTATTGACATATTCTCTACATTTGGTTGACATAATTTCTACATCATGTTAAAATGCTTTGTTTGTGTAGTTTGATTTAGTTATTTATATATTTTGCAGAAAGATATGTTTGAAGCATACTTCATAGAGAAGAAAATGTTAGATATTTCAGAAAATATAAACAAGTCTTCAATCAACTTTCCGCCTTTAGAGTGGGCCACAAGCACGAACAAAGAAGGACCGTGGTGTCTATTTGATGAGGCACATGGAGACCTATGTTGGCAAAAAGGGCAGTGAATGGGATATTGGCTTCTCTGCGCGTAGTGTAAAGATTCCCCACATACTCAGGGGAAGGTATGGCTACACGATGATTTCATCAATTTATAATAACCAGAGGTAGCCGATGTTACAACTGGCTCATGATTGGATAGAAGCAAACATGGACAAATTGCTTGAGCTAAACAACAAGTACACGGAGTTGTTTAGTCGTAGAAAAAAGAAGTAAACAAAAAGTGATATTAATGTTTGATGTTAACTTATTTTTTGGATGAGTTTTAAAACTGTTATTGTGGATTCAGACTTTTGAACTTAGCAGTTATATCAAATGTTAATCAGTTCAACAACTTGATTGAAATGTCAACAACTTATACACAAATGTCAACAGCTTGAATAAAGTGTGTACAACTCAGAAAACAAATCTTAAAATTAAAAAAACAAAATCATACAATAGAATGTCAATAGAGAGCAAAATCAAATATCAACAACTAATAAGAAAATGTCAATAACTTGTAGTATATGTTAACAACTAAAAAACAACTCTGATAGTTGTTGACATGGCTTGTATGTCTAGTTGACATGACTTATAATTGTTGTTGACATGGTTTCTATGTGCAGTTGACATGGTTGTATGTGTAGTTGACATGGCTTGTACTTGTAGTTGACACGATATGTACCGTAGTTAACATGACATGTATGTGCCGTTGACACGATATGCACCATAGTTGACATAGTTATATTAGTTGTTGACATGGCTAGTATATATAGTTGTCATAATTTTTAATTGTAATTAACCTTAAAAACATGAATTGTAATTGTAATTACCCCTCCAGGCAGGACTGGGGTAGCCTGGACGCCCTTATCAGCGAGGAGCACAGAGGCAAGCCTGACTCCAACTTGTATTGAAATGTCAACAACTTATAACCAAATGTCAACAGCTTGCATAAAGTGTGTACAGCTCAAAAAACAAATCTTAAAATTAAAAAAAACAAAATCATACAAAAGAATGTCAATAGAGAGCAAAATCAAATATCAACAACTAATAAGAAAATGTCAATAACTTGTAGCATATATTAACAACTAAAAAACAACTCTGATTGTTGTTGACATGGCTTGTACGTGTAGATGACATGGCTTGTAACACAGTTGACATGGCTTGTACGTGTAGTTGACACGATATGTACCGTAGTTGACATGACATGTATGTGCCGTTGACACGATATGCACCATAGTTGACATAGTTATATTAGTTGTTGACATGGCTAGTATATATAGTTGACATAATTTTTAATTGTAATTAACCTTAAAAACATGAATTGTAATTGTAATTACCCCTCCAGGCACGATTGGGGCAGCCTGGACGCCCTCATCAACGAGGAGCACAGAGGCAAGCCTGACTCCAACTTGTATTGAAATGTCAACAACTTATACACAAATGTCAACAGCTTGAATAAAGTGTGTACAACTCAGAAAACAAATCTTAAAATTAAAAAACAAAATCATACAATAGAATGTCAATAGAGAGCAAAATCAAATATCAACAACTAATAAGAAAATGTCAATAACTTGTAGCATATGTTAAAACTAAAAAACAACTCTGTTAGTTAAAAAAGAACAATTATGTCTACTTTCTGCCACAACTCCTAGCATTATGATCAGTCACTTTATAACACTTTCCACAACGCCTATGAAGTTTACTTGCTTTTTCAATTGCTTTCTCTATGCTTGACTTAATCATGCTTTTCTTGTCACTTGCACCTCCCTTTGTACTAACCACATCTGGAGCATGTGCAGTTATTTCTTCAGGTACAGCAATACTATATATGTTCTTGATGGAATCATTTTCATCAACCGATGAAGATCCAGTAGTGTCATCAGTAAAAATTTCAGGACCAATACCCACAAGCAAATTATCCAAAGTAACGTCCATGACACCTGTTACCAATCTGTAGCTTGTCATCTTCGTTAGAACCAGCAAACATATAACATGTCAATATCCTATATAAATTATATGAACACTAAATCTGTAACATGTCAACAGCTTATATAGTTTATGTCAACACAAAATTGAAATATACTAAACATGAGTGTTTTTGTTAGATACAGAGAATGTCGTCGTCCTGTTTGAGCAACATATGACAAATAAACTGAAATATCTATAGGAAATACTTCACATACCTTTGATATTTGTGAAAAAGCCTTTACAATTTTTCTTCTTTTCTTGCATCTGATTTAGGATCATTTGAACATCCACTTCTTCCAGTTTCTCTTTAATATCACGAGAACAATTCCTAACATCATTCAACGTACACCCAACAACATCATAACCACCAAAAAACTCCTTTAATAAGTTTAAAGTTGAAGTAGGACCGATGTTAGCTTTGGTGCAATCTTCAACAAACTTATGATGAACATCATTCATACTGCGATTTCCTTTCATAAATCGCTTATGATCTTTGTCAACCATAGCATGATTGTGTTCCTCAATGAATTGATGCACAAGATAATATTTAACACCACAATCAGAAAAAAAACTTGAAACTGATCCATGCTCCACATCCATACCTTTTTGTGTCACGTCTACGTTTCTTCTTTGAAGTTACTTCATCATCATCTGACACGTTCACATCCTCAGATATACTTACATCAACATCCAACGGATCAACTGTATGAAAACCTTGTCTGTTGCAAACAACATACTGAAAAAGTAATAACACCACCACTAGACCTATTTCCAAATCTTCGACAATCAAAACAAGCTTCTTGTGCATACTTTTCATAAAAGGAAATTCCCTCCTCAAGTGAAGAAAATTTTTGACCTTCATAATGCCTCAACTCAGCGTTGCAAATTGGAATAACAGATCCTACAACATAATGGGAAAATATGTCAACAACCTAAAACAGATAATGTCAACTAGCATATCTTAACTGACCCACACCAGAATCCAGAATCAAAATCTCAAAATAAACAGCACCAACATATCAGACATCCTATCATGGACTCTCAACCCTACCCATAACCCCTTCCTCCACCAACAAACACCACAGCATGGGTTCTTCAGCCAGGGGAGGGTGCATTTTGCATACAACTATTTTGTATGTCAACAAAATGTCAATATAGCTACATAGAATATTTAACAGGTAACATACATCATGTCAACATATTTGCATTTATGTCAACAGAACATCAATTCAAACCAGAACATAATGTCAACTAGCATATCTTAACTGACCCACACCAGAATCAAAATCTCAAAATACGCAGCACCAACACACCAACACCAACATCTTAGCCATCCTATCATGGACTGTCAACCCTACCCATAACACCTTCCTCCACCAACAAACACCACAACAGGGGCTCTTCAGCCAGGGGAGAGTGCATTTTGCACACAACTATTTTATATGTCAACAAAATGTCAACAAAGAGTATAACTATATAGAATATTTAACAGGTAACATACATCATGTCAACAGATTTGCATTTATGTCAACAGAACATCAATTAAAATATCAACAACTATGCATTTATGTCAACGGAGTATAATTCACCAACAAAGTACACAAAAGTCATGTTAATGAAAACCAATCCAAATTACCTTCACCATTCGTCAACTCGACTAGTAATAAGATGAAGAATCCATCAGATAACACCTTAGGTATTGATTACGATTTGAACTCGAAGCTAAAGATGAAAAGGCAAAAAAAAACTGATTAGGAACAAATTCGACTGGGCATCAACAAATAAAGCATAAAAACAGAATCAAAGTCGATAAAATCAACCTAAAAACTTCAGATTCAACCAAACTCCGTCGAATTAGTCATTTTTTTCAAAAATTGATATGCTGAGGAATCGTCGGATTAGAGATCGTTGAAATCGTCTGTGTTCTAATTTTTGAATCAATTGAATCAAAAAGCGTTGGAATCAGAGAGATCTCACAGAAATCGCCAATCTCACAAAAATCGCGATTGAAGACTGAAATTCAATTAAATTGGAATACAACACCAGCTTTTAGAATATTACTGTACACAATCCATGGAAGAACAATGACTGTTTAAACTAAGTTCATGAAGCAATTCTTATCTCCGTGTCTTAGCTAGCCTATTTATGAAAATTAGAAGAGAATGCAGATACTGCCAAATCCAACATTAGTATACATCTTCCATTCAAATGTCTCTGAAGATGTTTGGTAATTAACTCCAACCAAATATTCAATTAACTCCAACAAGTTATTATCCAAAAAATAAAGCAACAATATTTGAAGATTTTAAAACAAATTGAACCTCTCGGCAACGAATTTGCTGAATTGAAGATTTGATGAACTCCAACAAATTGAAGATTTGATGAATTGAACCTCTCGCTGATCAAATTGAGAGCGAAACCGAACACGTCCACGAATTCAACCTCCGGCAACGAATTCATTGAAGCTAACAATGCAGATTCTGACGAGATCGCAGATCTCCATAAAAAAATCAGCGATCTCAAGGAAGAGAATCGTAATATCATTCAAGGAAGGCTGCGAAGAAGGAGAAGAAGAAGAACAACAGAAAATAATTGGCGGAGATCGCGTGCTGAGAGGAGGAGGTTCGCCTCAATGATCCCGAGGAGCAGCGGCGTATTCAAGCCGAGGAGCAAGAGAGATTGCGAGTCGAAGAGGATGTTTGACGGTAATCAGCAGCAGCGATATGGCGGCGGCAATCGCCATTGTCGTCGACGAAATTAGAGGGATAAAGATGAAGATGGAGGGCTGATTAGCGGTAGTGATTTGGGAAAAAAAGGATTTTTGGGAAGAAGAGAGGGGGATGTGAATTACCATTATACCCTTTCATAATAAATTAATTTAAAAATATTTTTTGTGTGGCAAAATCTGGACCACTCATTTAATAAAAATGAGTGGCTGAGATTGCATCTCATTCCTCAATTAGCTTAAAAAATCTCAATTGATCATGGACATATATATATATATATATATATATATATATATATATATATATATATATATATATATATAGAATTTATGAAAATGGGTGAAGGGCCAAGGGCCCCCCAGGCCCTAGTAATGCTTTCGGATTGGCGTGTCGTCTCCAAAGATAAAACGGTTTCGTCTTGTTCGTTGCAGCACCGCAGACAGAACAAGCTCCGACAAACTGGATGATGGCGAGAGCAGAGCTTCGACAGAAAACTATGCAGAAAGAGAGCTTTGCAAATGATATGCTTGGTGTTCTTGTGTATAGCATAAAAGGGATGCATGTGTATTTATAGGCCAAGTCCACATATTGGGTGATGCTGGAGTCAATAGCCATTATGTGTGGCATGATGGCTTGACTGTAACCGTTGGAGGTTACAAGCCGTTACGGGAGCTGAAGAGATATGATGCATCTGGACACGCTACACGACGAGATTCATCGTGGACCTTTTGGCACGCGATGCATCATGACCCATTGGGGACCTTTTTGTCACTCGCTATGCGTCGGGGTCCGTCGTGGACCTTTTGGCACATGGCACACGACATACAGCACACTGAGCATGGGTCATGTCACAGGACACGGTGGCACCGAGCCCGGCTCGCGGCCGCAGCAAGGCAGCATGCGCATGTGGGTTCTACCGCCCATCTTAGTCCACGATCATTATTATATGTAATAATTCATCTTATTAAATACATGTTTAATAAGGTTCTCGCCACCAATATCTGATAATTAAAACTCTTAATTAATACTACCTTGATTTTATCTCATAGCTCTTTTATAGCTCACAATTGTGACAAACTTTATTCATAATTTCGCACTCACCGGGAATCGATTTAGAGAAAATGAATATACCACGGTTATTTACTCCGAAAGTAGATCGGTGCTATTGTATTTAATTTTATAAAATTAAATATCATGTCACATTTATTATTGGTGAAAGTCCATCGACCAAACACGATTCCAATAATATATAAATAAATACATAACCTTAACTAGCGATCCTAATCAAATGATAGTTTGACACGACTATATAGCACTACACAACTAAAAAGCAAGTAGTAGCTATATTTTAATTTTTTCACGAAATTTCTTATTTTCTCAAGAAAAAGCTTACCCCTAAGATCAGTTGTCTAAATTTGTTTATTAAAAACATTTATGAATTCATCATTCATATATGTTTGCATGATTCCCTAAAAATTTGCTTTTCAATCAAGCTCCAATATTTAGATACATATGCATTCTCCACCTATTCCTCTTTGTGATGCATGCAACCTTGATTGTGGCCGAGGGAAAGGCGTGTCTAACATGTACCTTAACTTTTTAAATCCATCAAAATTCAGATTAATACAATTATTTCAAATTTTAAACTCTAAACAATAGTGCATTGCACAAGTTATTGCATGCAGTGATATATATGGTCTCTTCTTCAACTTAATTTATTTTGTCAATCATGCAGTGATATATGGTCTCTTCTTCAACTTAATTTATTTTGTTAATTGACAAAATAAATCCAAATGAGATTGTGGTTTATGTTTATATCCTCTAATTATTTCTCGTGAATAGTGAGAAAGCAATTGTATTATACTCCTTCTGTTCCATTGAAGATGACATACTTTTCTTTTTGATTTATCCCAACCAAGATGATCTATTACTTAAAATAAAAACACCTTTATTTCTACTTTATTTCCTCCCTCTTACTCACTCTCTCCATTTAACACACAAAATAAAACTACATAAAATCTCATGCCGCCCAAGGAATTGAAGGGGTCATCTTCCTTAGGGCGGAGGGAGTAAGAAAAAGTATACAATTATTGGAATTAGCTGTAGAATGCATGCAATTACACACTAATAAGTGGAGTACACAAATCAATAAATCTAATAAAGTGGGCCATCCACATGCAAATAGTGAGTTTGCCTTATAGTTTAAGCCAAACCCCTCAATACTCATGTACAACACACATAAAAATTATAACTATTCCAATTCCCTACTAAATTCCCCCTATTATTTCTCCAAAATTTCCCCTCCCCTTTTTCCAATGCTTCCATGCACCTAACAAGCACCTTTCCAACACACTTCTACAAATACACACATTTTATCATCACAATGATCACTCAAACCATGATGGCTAGGTTCAAAATCTTGCACTTCACCATTTTTCTTGGCATGATCTCAAATTTAGTGGAATCCCAACAAGCAACACATTCAAGAAAGCTTCTTGATGAAACCCCTCCCGAGTTGGAGAACAAATGCCGTGGCTGCCCTTGCAACAACCCTTGCAACCCGCCACCGTCTCCTCCTCCACCTCCACCCAAGAAGCAGCCGCCACCGAGCAACTACTGCCCGCCTCCTCCTAGCGGCGGCGGCCAGAACCCACCTTACATATACATAAACGGTCCACCCGGGAACCTGTACCCGGTCGACCCGTACTACTCCGGTTCGGCTCGGAGCATCTCCTCCGGTTTGATGCCATTCTTAATAAGCGCCGTTACAGGGCTGCTAGCTTTCTCGTGAAAATTTGAAAAAGATTTACATTCTTAGGAGGTGAAAAAGAACTCCTAGGAAATTTTCGTTAAATCCGGCAATATTGTTTCACTACTTCAACTTGCTATAATGCTTACGATTTTCTCTTATTTCAATGCTATTGAATAATGATAGCTGTCGATTTTTTTTAATGGATATTATCTTTCATATTCGGCCGAACATTAATTAGTTTATGAATAGTATTATTGATTAGATTTTAAGAAAATTAGTGCTTGATTTAAAATTTTAAGGGTGAATCCGTTGTTCATGGACGTTACGCATTATCCACCAGCTTGTGTTTCGAGTTTCCACTAATCTCTAGTAAGTGTAAAATAAATTGAACTTTGTTTTTTATGGACTTTTTGGACCCACCATTAAACTATTAGTTGGGTTTAGGCTTGGTGTCTTAATTATCATGCATTATTTTCATATACTGTATATATCATTGCAATTGATTTTTTTAATAATGAATTAATGATATTTAATTTCCATTCTTCTATTAATTCTTGTAGAGGAATAACTAACTAAATGGAATTGCTTGAGTTTTTTATTTGTTCATTATGAACATAACTAAATGCTAAATGGAACTAATTTAAACATACTAATGGGAATTATTGGATCTTGCAAAAAATTAAAAGAACATAAACATAACTAATTAAAAGAATTGGTTCAAGTAAAATCAATTCCCAGTTTTTTATTTGTTCAATATGAACATAACTAACTATTATTAAAGTAAAACACATTTATTTTTAAATTTTTCAACTAATTATGGGCCCCCTTTGATTAAAAAATATGCTTGCATGTATTGAGGGGTGAGGAACATGCGTTTGAAAGGTTTGTTGCTTTATTTTATTTTTTTTTATCAAACTTCGAAGTTTATTCCTTGATGGGTGGGTTGGGGATGTGATATTCTATAAATCTTTGGTTTAATCATTCTTATGGAGTTTGTTGGCAATTCATTGGTAAAAAAAATTAACAATTATATATTGTACTATTAAAAAATAAAAGTTGAACCAAAATTCATAATTTTGGTATTACGAGAGATCCAAGTTAATTTTAATTTCTTAATTTATTCTAGAAATTCGATGACCATTTCGACTATAAAAAGTGTTGAAAACAGCGGCGGATCTAGGTGGGGTCGGGCGGGGTCGGCCGACCCCACCGCCGGCCAACTAAGACCGGGGGAGCTCCACTAGTTCCGGCCTTTGAAGTTGCCGCCGACCCCCCGGTGCATCGGAGCGGGAAAGAGAGCCGTCACGATTCTTGGTGTCATGTGTGTGCGAGACGAGAAATTCATAGACAGAGAGAGAAGTTATTTTAATATTTGAGATGGGGGATTTGAAAAATTGAGTTGCAGAGAGTGAAAAAATTAACAATTATATATTGTACTATTAAAAAATAAAAGTTGAACCAAAATTCATAATTTTGGTATTGCGAGAGATCCAAGTTAATTTTAATTTCTTAATTTATTCTAGAAATTCGATGACCATTTCGACTATAAAAAGTGTTGGAAAACCCCTATTTCAAAAACTTGTTCAAACATCTCTTAAAACATCTCATAAATAAAAATATTAGATATGCGTAAATTGAAGATCTATAAATAAAAGACCAACTTGTTTCATATTTCTAAAAAAGTGAACTATAAAAATGGTCTTGAGATTTTGCCGCTTGCATGGTTCTTGTACTTTAAAAAATATCATTTGTGATCTCTGAATTTTGATGTTTGTACGCTTTTTTTTATCTTGTTGCACTTTTTAAATTTTTTTACAGACTTAAATGCCCTCTAAACCATGAAGAAAGTGTTTTTTTGTTTTTTTATCAACTCATTTATGTTGACATACATTAATTTCTCTCTCCCTCTATCTCTCTATTTTGCATTTAAATAACTTTATTTTTGTACCTTCTTTATTAACTGATTTATGTTGACACACTCAAAATTTTTCGATTCATTTACTAATTCATCTCATCATCAAAACTAAAGGACCATTTTTATAGTTCACTTTTCTAAAGTAAATTTAGAACATTTCTTTAGATACAAACACTTCAGCTGAATTTAGTCAAAACATTTATTAAGGTACACATACTTCAATTGAAGAACCGATTAATAAATAACAGACCTACTTGCCCATGTCCCGAACTATCCCATCACTATATTTAATTTTTAAAAATAGCACAAAAAGTCTCCAAAACTTGATTGATCAATTCAACATTTCATAGAAAGTGCATCAGCTTAGTGCTTACGATTCGATTGTTGTCTCATTTTTATTGTTTATCAGTGGGAAAGTGAATAGAAAGTTCACCTACTTATTCCTTTTCTGGATTATAATTATTTATTGAATATGTGGCTTTAACTAATTAGGTTTAAGAAAATTAATGACATCTTAAGGGCCTTTAACTAATTAGGTTTAAAAAAATTAATAACATTTTAAGGGCGTTTGGTAGTTATGTTACAACAAGTTATTAGCTCTTCTCCATCCCAATTAAGATGACTCATTTATTTTTCGCACGTATTTTGGAAAAATTATACTAATAAATATAGTTAAATTGAAGAGGAAGTAAAGTAAGAAAGAGAATAATAGTCTCCTCTATATTATTACCTCTCTTACTTTTATTTCTCTATATTTTAACTATTTATTGTCATTTTTTCAAAATAAGAGCGTAAAAGAAAGAGGTCATCCTAATTGAGACAGAGGGAGTACTTATTTTAACCTTAGTAATAGCTCGTGCTATTTTTATGGTCCGAGGAAGCCCATCTTGAAGCTTTTGTTTCACCTAGATTATTAAGTCACAATTTTTGTGGGTTAGCTAATCGTTTTAGAAATTGAACCAAGATAATGGAACAAAATTACTAATTTTGTCCTTCAAATTTTCAATTTTCAATTTTCAATTCTCAATTCTCAATTCTCAATTCTCAATTCTCAATTTATGCATATATAATTTAAATTATTTCTGTCAAGTGCTAGTTTATACGTCTGTGTTTTTGTGTTTGCGAAAATGGGAATAGAGGTCGTAATGATGAAGCAAAATGAGCATTGGATCAGACATATTATAGTAGAATATTTCATACCCAAGAAATCAAGATCCAGTGAAAGGATTTTATATTCGGATTAGTACCATAAATTTCGGATTTGGGCCCTTCTTCGTCAGACATAGGAAAATATAAAAGACATTGCAAATTCTAGGATCTAGATTTCATGTTTATGAGCCACGACTATACTTCTATAATTGAAAGTCCAAAATACTTTTTACTATCCCTTATATTTATTTCCACTCAAAACTAGTACTATTTATTTACATCTTTCATCCTCTTAAAAATATGAACTTTTGAATAGACACAAGTTACATGATTGGAAAAATACAAAAACATAGAAAGAAAAAATAGTTAAATTATTTTTAGTTGGGAATGAGTCTTACCTTATTACAAAGAGAAATAATTCATAAAATAGAGAATTTATAATATTCAAGAACGGATTAAAATTAAAATAGTTCATAGTATTTTAAAGGAACATAGAGAGTAATTTTTATTAAACTTGAAGTTCATAAACAATGGGCACACTAAAGAATAGGACGAAGGGAACCTATTTTTGATGTTTTGGAGTAATTAATTTGATGCGCTTGTATTCTCTCTAAAAGTGGTTCTCACTCAACCATGTGATATCAAATTATCAACCTTTTGCGATCCAAAATATTTGCTCTGTTATTCTGTATATTGATAGGCTCGGTCAGTTGTGCAGGCATTTTAATACTTTTTATGCTTGTGTGCGTGCTCACTTAAACTGGCCAAGAGAGTACCTAGGCCTAGTCTTATCGTTGTGCCTAAACCTTGCTATTAAAACCTTAAACATCTTCTATTAGCTAGTACTGTATAGGGGAGTAAGGATCGATCCCATAGGGATGAAGCGGACATGCATTTTGCTATGATCATTTGAGAAGATTGGTTTGCTACCACGCTTTATGAAGTTGAGACTAATATAAGTGTACTGAAATGAAAATAGAGAACACAACTAAACTGACCAAGAGGTCGGGTGCTAATCAAGATGTGTCATAACGTAATGAAGACATGCGAGAATAAATGAAACTTAACTATCGGTGCACCTGAAACAAACAGACATAAAACAAGGCTTACTAAAACTAGACTAGACAAAAGGTGAAAGCAACATGGGACTGATCCTAACTAACTACCTAATGCAGAAAATCTGAAAAAGCGAAAGGTTAAAATGCATAAAGCATATTTTGGTCCCACTCATGGATCTAGGTATTTTCTTCTTCAACAAGCAAAACCAATAGAAATCAACAACTTCCATGGATGAATCTTAAAGCTCTAAATGCAAGATCTAAATCGAAAACCACAAATGAAAGCAGAACAGACTCGGATCTAAGTGAACTGGCTAACAGGCAAGGGTGACGGAAATAGAACAGAACCAAAAACATGCTTAACTTGCAACTACGTCGACTGAAACATGTAAAACACCGAGAAACATTTAGATCTACTTTAACTAAACGAAATCGAAATAAACAACTAAATCTAGGCTAGATCGGCGTAAGAAAGGAACGAAACAAACTTCATTGCTTGAAATAGAACGAGATCTACGGTGCAAAGTAACGAAATACGAAATCAAACACGATTCAAGAAACAAAACAAGGTAGATCCAAGTCTTAGCTACGGAACTCTGAGAAACTAAACTAGAACAAAAACTAAGACTGGAAGTGGAAAATGAAAGCAGGTAAACGGAATGTCTTTGCTTTTGAACGGTGGAATTGCTGCTGAAATGGCTACGTAGGCTGGAATGCGAGTGCTAACTGACATCTCCTTCGGCAGATGGCCGAAGACTTGGGTTTGGAACTCGAGACATGGCAAAAAAGGAAGGTGACGGAACTGAGAACTGTGAGTGGCTGATGAATAATGGATGGTGATCTTCATGTTAATGCTCCTATTTATAGGGTGGTATGAACAAAATCCCTAAGGTTACTCATTTTTTTACTTGACAATTTTTCCCTTTAGGGACTCCTAAGTTGGTCTCCTTTTCATTCCGATTTCCAGGTGTAGCCTCTTGACTAGTTTGCACAATTTTTTTGCTTTTTTTGCTGCTTTTTCACTTAATTTGCTTTCAGCTTCCCTTGTGTGAATTTATACTATTTCGTACACATTTAACAACTAATTTGCGCATATTATCTGTTAAAACACGATAAACTAGCTAGTAACCAAGACACAACGAAACTCTGTCATATATCTTGCAATATTACCAAATCAAAGAATAAACCAAATATCAAAAAGTTTATTCCCTCGTGCAGATTACAATATATTTAGAGTTCATTGCTTAAACATTCACAAACATTGACCCAATCTTGGTTATTTACAAATTCCATTAACTATTGCAATATATAATAACACAATTTTTATATTTCTAACAAAGTAGATCCCAATACTAGTGTCTAGCATGATACTGTCATCAAAGTGATAATTTGGCTATAATACACAGGGGTGGGTAAAAATATCAAAAAAACGGTACATCGCTCGTATCGTACCGAGAAATATTGAAAAATTATTGAATTTTCTGTATATCGTAACTTTCGGTACGATACGATACCGTATCGTAAGTTTTCGATACGTTAACGATGTGAATTTCCGTATACTGTGGTATACTATTGTATATCGAAGATACAGTATTTATCGATATTATTGGTATACCAAATATATTGAAAATGTCGGTATATACCTTATATACTAATATATATTGAAAATCAATATAATGCGTATTGAAATTATATTTTTGGGTATATAGGTATTCGAAACGGTACGATATTTCGGCATATCGTACTGAACTTCGGTATACCAATCAGTACGATATACCAAAATATCGATACGGTAAGGGTATTGATATTATCCATACCAAAAGTTCAGTATACCGAAATTTTCGATACGGTAACGGTATGAAATTCTTTCATACCGAAACTTTTGATACGATATACGATACAATATTTTTGATACGGTGCATCGCATCGTCCCAGCCCTAATAATACGCATCGTCCAAGTGCCACAAAATCATATCGTCTCAAGTTTTATGGTCATCGGAAAATCTCTGAGTGCATCTAATCTAACAATAATTTATCGGTAAAACATATCTAGAGGTTAATGTGATTCTTCATTATTGATTTCATGTTTTTGTTTTTTTCAGGGATTTGCCTCTTGTAAGAATTCAACACACAAAAGATAGGTTATTGCAAAAAGTAGATGAGAGAATGTGTGAGAAGTGAATCACCTTCCATCAATGCAAACAAGCAAATTAGCAAACCTAGACATTTTCGCTATGACAACAACTTACATTGGCTCCATAAATCCAACCACGTAAAATAGGAAATGCATACCTTAAATTAATGAGACATTAAAACAAGAATTAGATAATCTCAAAATTCAGACTCCGTACTCTAACTTATCATGAAAGTTTTAAAAGTCAAAACAAATTTTGCCAACACTAACTTTAACCTTTTTCATGAAATTTTAAATGAAACAAATTGAGCCACATCTCCCTACAAATTCTCAAAAATCTCCAACTCAACTATGATTAGAGCAAACCTAGACAATTTTAACTATGACAGCAACTTACATTAGCTCCATAAATCCAACCACATAAAATAGGAAATGCATACCTTAAATTAATGAGACATTAAAACAAGAATTAGATAATCTCAAATTTCAGATTCCATCACTGACACTAACTTTAACCTTTTTCATGAAATTTTAAAAGAAACAAATTGAGCCACATCTCCCTACAAATTCTCAAAAATCTCTTACTCAACTATAAGTAGAGGCCATGATAACACTAAATTAGATTTAAAGGTTTAAATATGTAATGGACCTCGATGAAGACAAATCCTCAGCATAATTCAATTCAATAAGGCGTCTGAATCTTAGTGACACACCAGATGATCACCAAAATTGGCTTCTAAATTAGGCACAAAGCTCTATACAATGGAAGATCAAATAATATAACCCACATCAAATTTTAAAGCACAAATGTTCTTTATCTTCAATCAATGCATGAAATCTCGACAATACGTGATTTAACTATTTAGGTCAAAAATAGTACTACTATCTTTTGAAACATTTTCCATTTTTGAATTTTTCCATTACAAATAAAATATTTCTTGAAATAGAAATAACATAATCTTTACTTTATCATCTATCTTATTTTACTATTTATTCATTAACTCATAAAAAAAACATGGCGGACCAAGAAATTACCTCTCACATGTAAAATTATAGAAGATCGCCTTTAAGATCAAACAATTACATCAAATTGAGTGTGATTGTATGTCTGATTGAATCTACTATGCTAGAAATATCAATGAATCTAATTATTGCTATTATTTCTTAGTAAACTTTTTTTTTTAGCTACTAAACTCTATTTCTTAGTTCAAGAGCCCTCTTAGAGCATCCACATTCATGCTCTTATCAAAAGCATGGATGTGGACCCCCACCTTTATTCATTTTTAATTCTCTGCTCTTCCGCAAGAGCACAACACTCATATACATACTCTTCCGCAAGAGCATGCTCTAGGGTCCCACCATTCTATTATTCAATTTAAATATTTCAATTACTAAAAACATTTTCACAATATTAAAATGCATTAAAAATACTCAAACTACTATTACAAATTACTAAAAAAATAAAAATTACATACTTAAAATCCTAAAAATTAAAAATTACATAATTAAAATAAAAAAAAATTAAAAGTTACATAATTAAATCCTAAAAATTAAAAAATACATCCGTGGAAATTTAAAGAAGCCTAGTTCGATGGCAGTAAGGCAGGTAGCCACCTGGAATTCGCGAACCTTGGGTAAGAGGAGGGGGCGAGATACGTATCCGGCGAAGGGAATGGCGAACCGCAGAACCAATCATGGTTCCATCAGCGGGAGTTGGAGGGGTGTTCGCCGGAGCCGGACATTTTTGCAAGAGAGAAAGAGTGAGAATTTAGAGAAAATGAGATTGATGAGAGAGTTGTTTGGTGTAGTGTGGTGTGATTTTTTGTGTTGAAATGGGGGTATTTATAGATGAAAATGTGAATTTTGGGGTAAAAATAATGAAAAATAAATTAAAAGTGGAGAAAAAAACGGATATATTTTATTGTGAAGTGGAAAAATATTTTTTATTTAAATCTGAAAAATCAGATTTTTCAAAAAAAAATTTAAAAAATGAAAAATGCCAACGGCATTGCCGTTGGCGATTCAGCAGCCGCCACGTCGACGTGCTCTTCGGCACGGCGGTGCTCAATGGCAAGAGCACAGCGGCGAGCAGGGTACTCGTCGTGCCGACGGCACTGCGGGTGCTCGTTCCAACGAGCACCGCTGCGCATGCTCTTACTTGAATTTTCATTCGGCACGGCGGATGCTCGTTCCAACGAGCACCGCTGCGCATTCTCTTACTTGAATTTTCATATTAGATACTAATAGTAACTTATTAAAATAGAACGTTCAAATAAAATGGGATAGACTACTGAAATACTGAGATGTAGTAACTGAGGGCACTATTATTTAATCTAATCTAAACGAGCACTGCTGCGCATTCTCTTACTTGAATTTTCATATTAGATACTAATAGTAACTTATTAAAATAGAACGTTCAAATAAAATGAGATAGACTACTGAAATATTGAGATGTAGTAACTTAGGGCACTATTATTTAATCTAATCTTTCTTTATTCATATTCAATTAAAAAGGTAGGATTGGGGAAGTCATAAAAATAAAGATAAAAATATATTTCAAAGCAAGGGCACTAAGATAACAAGTTATCCATACAACATAAAAAAAGAAGACACTCCAAACTCAAAAGTGGCCCTCAATCACCCTTTGCTTTACTTATACCCTATCTTTTTGGTCTCCTTTCTATCATGATAAAATTTATACTATAACTCAAAAGGATAATCCTCACAAAAATTTTACTTAGTCTTCACTCCTCATCACGTTGCATCTCATCTCTCTTTTACTTCAATCACAAAGCACACAACTATATTCAACCATGGCTACCTCCACACTTCACAAGCTATCCTCAACACTAGTCTTTCTCTCCACAATTCTCAACTTTCCGGCCGCCACGACGCCTCAGGAGTGCCCGTATCCATGTTACCCTCCGCCAATAGGCCCCGGAGACAACCCTCCAGCGACCACGATGCCGCCATCTTCCACCACCATGGCTCCTCCAGCTTCTTTCTCCCCTCCATCCCTCTCCACCAATCCTCCCGCCGGAATCTTCCCGTACGATCCGCCAACGCCTAACTCTTACGGCGGTGCTCAGCCCCCGCCGGAGCCTATATTATCGTGGTTTCCCTATTACTACAGGAAGCCGCCACACCAAGATCAGTCTTCATCAACTGTTGCTGGAGAATCAATTACAACTATCCTCATCAGTTTCTTCATTTTTGGTTTCGGTTTTTTTGCATTCTAAATAGCTTTTTTTTTGTTTGAGGTGTGTGACATTGCTAATGGTTACTTAGATGTTCTATTTTCACAAAATTAAGGTATGTTAATCCATTTTGTTTGAATGTGTTTGTTATAATTAGTACAATCCAAAAGGCAATGAAATCAACATGATCATTCGAATTGTAGTAATAACAAGATATGAAATGGATTTGACATAAACAGATCTACAACATAATTTTTACCCGAGCACATATCATACGTATGCATCAGATTATCCTTTTTTATGAATGAGATCAATTACTCATTCGTCGTAAGAGAGGCGAATATTATCTTTAAAAGAAACTAGCTAGGAAATTTATTTTGGTATTACTATATTCTTTATGTTGAGAAAAAGGGAAGTATCAATAAGCATTAAAGAAGAATAGAGTTCCAAGAATGGAGTTCCAAGAAGCATTGAAGATGTGCATGCATTGTTCCAATAGTAGTGTAGTTCCATGAATATACATTTATTGTAGGATCTCAAAAGTCACCAACATCCCTATAAATATATGGGTGTTGAGTACTATTTCATCATTCAATCAAAATACAATAATCTTCTCCCATTGCTTTCTTCTCTAAATATGTTGTCTATACCATTTAACATGGTATCAGAGCGGGTTTGGACTCAGATAAGGTATCATCATCGTCCTTGATACCTTTCTCGGCCCCTTCCCGTTTTTTTGTTTTTCCTTTTTCCGTTGTACCTATAACCATAAGCCAAAATGTCAAATGACAACTATATAGTAACCGAAACCTCAGATTCATCTATGGCAGATGAATTTGCCCGGCAATTTGCCAACTTTATGCGCAATAGTTTTGCGATGAACCAACCAAATCCACCAGAAACAGCTGCCATGCCATTCAGAATTGACACGCAGCCCCTCCACATTGGTGGGAATAAGTTGAATGGAGAAAATTACGCCCTTTGGTCCGTATTGATGAAGACGGCAATAAGCGGTTGGGGAATGGTATCTCACGTCACCGGAGTGCCTCATTCCCCACCGCGAACCGATCCAGCCTTCATACAATGGGAACAAGCCGATCACTGTGTGATCACTTGGTTAATACAAAACATTGAGCCTCGACTGGTCACTCGAGTTTCACAACATCCGACGGCAAAGCATATATGGGATGCGTTGGCCGTCACATATGGGAGCGGAAGAGATAAAATCCAGGTGTATGATCTTCAGTTCAAAGCAACCACACTAAGACAAGGAAGCAGTTCATTAGAAGAAATATGGAGCCTGTTGGGAGAGATCTGGATTTCAATCGACCAAAAACAGACGAACCCAATGAAATGTCCAGAGGATATGGAGATTCATAACAAATTCATACAAGATCAGAGAGTATGTCAGTTTCTCTATGCAATTGATAGCAAATATGAAACAACCAAGAGGGAGATACTGAAAATGGACCCGCTTCCCTCCGTCGACTATGCGTACAACCTGATTCAGCAGGAGGAGACACGACTCCGAGTGTTACAACAGGCAAACACCGGCGGAGCAGCTGCCATGGATGGAATTGGAACTGGCCTCGCCATCCGAGGGTGGCAGAACCCTACCGGCGGCTCTCGGGGTGGCGGTCGCGGCAGCAACGGTGGTGGTCGCGGCAGCAACGGTGGTGGTCGCGGCAGCAACAGTGATAGAAATCTGCGAAGTGATGAAGAAGACAAGTCAAAATTGGTGTGTTCCTACTGCAAACGGAAAAGACACACAAAAGATTCATGCTTTGAACTAGTTGGATATCCAGATTGGTGGGAAGAGAAGCACGGCAAGCCGCCGCAACCGCAAACACACTGGAACCGTGGCGGGCACGCCGCCGCAGCAGTTGGAGGCGACGGAGGCAACGCCGTGCAGGGGGTCGCGCAAACCGCCGGTGCTGTCCAGCCAGGAGGAAGGACCAGAAATGAAGCTGCTCAGTCGGCGAACACAACCGGGGCAGCAAACTTCGTTGCCAGCGGAAGTGGGAGTGTAATTCACGATTGGAGTGAAGAATTGATGAGGGGAGAGGCGGCGCCCGATTCAGGTAGATTAGGGTTAGGGGGCTCTTTTAATGGAAGCCCCCAAATCTTTGGGAAATTGCAGGTTTTACCCCACCAAAATTCTCAGTCACAATTAGCCCCCAAATCTCCTGAAAATTCCATAATTTCCCAAACCACTTGCCAAAATCAATTTCAGCCTCTCAAGAAGCTTGGAGTTGTGTGTGCAGTATATAATGGCCATGAGAAAAATGATAAATGGATTTTTGACTGTGGGGCAACCGATACCATAACATATGATGCCTCAGACCTTACCAACCTTCAGAAACCTCTAAAATCTCATATCCAAACTGCCAATGGGGAATTTACGGTGGTTGAGGGGGCTGGAACCATTAACATTTCCCCAACTTTGCAGTTATCAAATTGTCTATATATTCCTTCGATGTCTCATAAGTTATTATCCATTAGTCATGTCACAAAGGAATTGAATTGTACGTTACTAATGCAGCCACAATTTTGTCTGTTGCAGGATATCCGAACCAGAGATATAATTGGGCGTGGCACTGAACGTGATGGGCTTTACTATGTGGATGAGATAGCTCAAAAAGGGACTTCCACGGATCAGCTGGCCGGAAAGCTTGGCTTTGGCATCGGCGCTTGGGTCATCCATCTATCGGTTACTTAAAATTATTATTTCCTAGTATTATTCCTAAGCATGACATGTACTGTGAAACTTGTCTTTTATCCAAAAGTCATCGGAACTCTTACCCATTAAGTAATACTCGTGTTGAAACCCCATTTGCCTTAGTACACTCTGATGTTTGGGGGCCCGCACCAGTTATTGGGGGGCAAGGTTTTCGATATTTCTTAGTTTTTGTGGATGATTGCACTCGCATGACCTGGATATATTTCATGAAACAAAAATCTGAAGTTTTGTCACATTTTACCCATTTCTATAACCTTATCCAAACTCAGTTTCACAAAACCATTCAGGTCCTTCGATCAGATAATGGGGGGGGGAGTTCGTTAATTCTACCATGAAACAACTCTTCCAAAACAAAGGCCTTATACACCAAACCACATGTGCTCATACTCCCGAACAAAACGGTGTGGCTGAAAGGAAAAATCGATCTCTCCTCGAAATGACTCGTTCTATGCTTATAGAGGCAAAAGCCCCGAAACACTTCTGGCCAGAAGCCATTGCCACCTCAGCCTATCTCTTAAACCGATTGCCCACAAGTATTCTCAAACACAAAACTCCTCTACAAGTCTTGTCCACCTTCACAAAAATTCCTCCGCCCTTGACTCTTGAACCTCGCGTCTTCGGATGCTCCGTTTTTGTCCACATTCCTAAACATGAAAGAACTAAACTATCCCCTTGCGCTATCAAATGCGTTTTTGTAGGATATGGGGTAAATCAAAAGGGGTATAGGTGTTTCGATCCAAAGTCCAACCGGATGTTTGTTACAATGAACTGCAACTTTCTTGAAACTGAGTACTTCTTTACCCATCTTAGCGGTCAGGGGGAGAGTTATGTTAGGGATAACAATGATACGGACCCGCTAAGTTGGATCTCAATGCCACTGTCAACGCCAAGCAATCCTGATGCGGATCTATCAGAGAAAACAGTAAGCAATTCCGCTGAGCAAGTCTCTGATGTGGTAGAGTCCATCGTAGAAAGTGGCATCGCCTCAAATATTTCTCCGTTAAGGTTATCCAATGTAAGTAATCCTGTGGATACAGATAATTGTTTGGCTAACACTGTAAGTGCAGAAGAAAATTCAATTGAGGCTGAAGAAAGGGAAATTGAGGATGTCGAGGTCGAAGGAGTTGACCCTGACACTGGGAGGTACATACTTCCACCAAGGTCAAACAGAGGAGTTCCACCCAAAAAGTATACGCCAGAGAGGATTGACAAGAAAAAGCGGTACTCTGTTGTGAACCTAGCCAAAGGCCATTTATCAGAGATGGCTCGGGCTTTCGAGAATGCACTATAAGAGGAAGAAGAAATACCACAGACATGGGAAGAAGCTATGAAATACAAGCATTGGAGGGAAGCAATGAAGAAAGAGATTGATGCACTGATTCGAAACCACACATGGGAGAAATGTGCTCTACCAGAAGGGAAGCGACCAGTGGGTTGTCGATGGGTCTTCACTATCAAAAGAAGACCTGATGGCTCGATAGAAAGGTACAAGGCACGACTTGTCGCAAAAGGCTATACTCAGACATATGGAGTTGACTATTCTGAGACCTTCTCTCCAGTAGCTAAGATAAACACAATTCGGGTGTTGTTATCCATTGCTGCTAATAGGGACTGGCCATTACACCAGTTTGATGTGACGAATGCCTTCCTACATGAAGAGTTGAAGAAGGAAGAAGAAGTTTACATGGAGGCACCCCCAGGTTTTGCAACAGATTTTAAAGCAGGTGAAGGGTGCCGATTGAGGAAGACCTTGTATGGATTGAAGCAATCTCCAAGAGTATGGTTTGGGAAGTTTGCTGGGGCAATGATTAGCTATGGATATACACAGAGCAATTTAGACCATACGCTATTTTTTAAGAAGCAGGGTGATAAGATCACATGTTTAATCATATATGTTGATGACATGATTATTACAGGTGACGACCTAGAAGAGATTGAGGAATTAAAGAAAAATCTTTTTCAGGAATTTGAGATGAAGGACTTGGGGAATCTCAAGTACTTTCTTGGGATTGAAGTGCTAAGGTCAACCAAAGGAATTTTTCTGCGACAAAGGAAGTATATCTTGGACATCCTAGCAGAGACTGGCCTACTGGAATGTAAACCAGCAGACATTCCTCTGGCAGTTAATCACGGATTACAAATCAGAGAAGGAGCCAAGTTGGCTGACCGTAGTCGATATCAGCGACTAGTCGGAAAACTCATATATCTCTCGCACACTAGGCCAGATATTGCCTATGCAGTTGGGGTCGTAAGTCAGTTCATGCATAAGCCGCAGACAGATCACATGGAGGCAGCACTTAGGATTTGTCGGTATTTGAAGGGAACTCCAGGGTATGGAGTGTTGTTCGCTAAAAATGGGCATCTTGAGATTCATGGTTATACAGATGCTGACTGGGCAGGGAACCCAAACGATAGGAAGTCTACAGCAGGCTACTTTACCTTTGTTGGAGGTAATTTGGTAACATGGAGAAGTAAGAAGCAGAAGGTGGTGGCTCTTTCGAGTGCCGAAGTAGAATTTCGTGGGATTAAAAGTGGGTTGACCGAGATTTTATGGTTAAGGAGATTGATGAAAGAGATTAATCTCCCTCCAAGCAAGTGCCAGTTGTATTGTGATAACAAAGCCGCTATAAGCATCTCACAAAATCCAGTACAACATGATCGAACGAAGCATGTGGAGGTTGACAGACACTTCATCAAAGAAAACATTGAGAATGGGATTGTCGAACTCCCTTTTGTTCGCTCTGAGGATCAACTTGCCGACATCCTAACTAAAGCAGTCAACTCAAGGAGCTTTGAAGATGTGCTTTCCAAATTGAGTTTTGGAGATCCCACCACTCAATTTGAGGGGGAGTGTTGAGAAAAGGGGAAGTATCAATAAGCATTAAAGAAGAATAGAGTTCCAAGAATGGAGTTCCAAGAAGCATTGAAGATGTGCATGCATTGTTCCAATAGTAGTGTAGTTCCATGAATATACATTTATTGTAGGATCTCAAAAGTCACCAACATCCCTATAAATATATGGGTGTTGAGTACTATTTCATCATTCAATCAAAATACAATAATCTTCTCCCATTGCTTTCTTCTCTAAATATGTTGTCTATACCATTTAACAATTTATAAATACCAAAATATTTCGAAAATATTGGTTTAAAGTATAATTGAGAATATTATACGAACTAAGTTGGATGGTAGTATTAATGTTGTAATAGTAATATATAGTATATTGTAGCAATATTCGTATCTAGACAAAAGAAAAGGAGAATTAAAGCTACTATGGCCTATCGTCTTTTTCACTTTGCAAATTCCAAAGGCGAAACAAATTTGTAGAGCACTTCTGTTACCATTTATTCTGTATATTCTTCGTGAACTCTTTAGTAGTGTGATAGAAATATGAAATACAGACCTATTCAGCATGCATCTCAAGGTGTACAGGAAAATAATTAGTAAGAGTAATTAATAATAATAACAAAAAGTGGCTAGTTGCCGAAATAAGTGTGTAATTAATATGCAATAACGATGCACCCTTTATCATAGGCACTACCTTTAAACTTAATCTAGCAATTAAATTTCCACATTTCTAAATTTTGTGGAAAGTTTGTCGGACAATGGTTTTACTATAATGAAACAACAGAGTGTTAACGCAGAAAAAACTGGAGATGTTGTAAATGCCAATAAAGGTCGTTGTATTGTAATTGAAATATTATGAAGTCATAAGGATGGGAACAACACATCCCCCAAGTGGAAAAAAAGTGGAAAGACCATTATTCTCCCTTGTCGTAAGCCATTTAACAAAAGAGGGGAGGAAAAAGGATAACCTTTTCCGGAATTTTTGTGTAGACTAAATTTTTATTTATTTTTTTTTGTAAGTGTAGAGTATTAAAAGTAAAGGCTTCCGTTTTATGGCATCTGCCTAGGGGTGTGCATTCGGATTTCGGTTTGGTTTTTTACTCAAACCGAACCAAAATTGAAAAACCAAATTTAGTTCAAAACTCAAACCGAACTGAACCCAAAAACCAAAAAATTGAAACCGAAAAAACTGAAAATCAAACTTAAAAAAATCGAATAAACCGAAATTTAAAAAAAAATGAAAAACCAAAAAAAATATAGACTATATATATATATATATATATATATATATATATATATATATATATATATATATAGGGTTTTGATCTATGCAAAACTGGATTTAAATACAGAAACGCAGAACAATATCATAATTAGGGCACTTTTAGGTCATAATTAGGTAATTTGTAGGTCATGCTAACAAAGCATGACCTAAAACGATCTTAGTATGGCATTAAATCCAAATATTATAATATGACCTAAAATTGCTTAATTATGACCTTCCGTGTTTTTGGTTAATTATTAACCATTAGATCATCTAATCCTAGGGCTGAGATTTGGTCTGCATTTCTGGATTTAAACACATACTTATTTTAATCATCTCCCTATATATATATATATATATATATATATATATATATATATATATATATATATAGGGTTGTGATCAATTAACATTTTTTAGCCTAATTGAGAATTGAGATGCATTATCAACCACTCATCTTTATTAAATGAGTGGTCTAGAATTTGCCACATGGAAAATATTTTTAGATTAATTAATTATGAAAGGGCAGAATGGTAATTTTATGGTATATTTTATTCAATAAATACTTTTTTAAATTTAAATTTTATTTTTATTTTTTATTTTTATTTTTTATTTTTTTTGTCAACTACACACATATAATATCAACTACATATACAATTCATGTCAACTACACACATATAATGTCAACTACATATACAATTCATGTCAACTATACACATATAATCTCAACTATTTGTACAATACATGTCAATTACATGTTAATAATATAGGTCGTTGACATGAAAATATTTGTTGTTGACATTAATTATTTGTAAAATGTTGTTGTTGACATAATAGTTGACATAAATAACGTTTGTTGTTGACATTGTAGTTGACATAATGTCTATGTAGTTGACATCGCGCAAAAATGACAATTATGCCCCCTAGTTGACATAATGTCTCCGTAGTTGACATCGCGCGAAAATTGTGAATGAGTGGCTGAAAATGCATCTTAGTTCTCAATTAGGCCCAAAAATCTCAACCTAACATGACCATATATATATATATATATATATATATATATATATATATTAAATTAATAGAATATATATAATACATATGATATAAAATATATTAAAAGAATATATATTATATAATATATTAAATTAATAGAATAAATATATATAATATTATATTCAAAATATAATTCGGTTTTTCGGTTTTTTTCGCCCGAACCGAACCGAAAAATCAAACCGAACCGAAATATTTTTTAAAATCGAACCGAACCGAAAAATCCGAACCGAATTTCAAAATTTCGGTTTGATTCGGTTCAGATATTCGGTTTTCCATTTTTTTTGCTCACCCCTACATGTACCTATTAGAGCATCTCCAAGGGGAGAGGTAAATGAAGATGTAAACTCATATAACTACCAAATTTACCTTTTTTCCAAGAAAAATCGAGGTATATGAGAAAGTATTATACCTTTTACCATTCTGAGGAGTTATCTTTACCTCTCCATTGATGGAGAGATAAAATCTTATAACTACCATATTTGTCTTCTTTTCATGAAAAACCATTCTTTAAGGGGGAATGTATTTGAGAAGATATTACACTTTATATGGTTTTTAATGCATTTTATACTATTATTTTATTTTTAAAAAATGATTTACCTTTCTATATACATTTTTTCTTTCGAATGTGTTATTTTGGAAGGGTATATTTCACTTTATAATAAGGTAAATAGATGATATACCTCTTTCATTTACCTCTCTTTGTTGGAGATGCTCTTTAGTTTTTTCGTTATCCTTTATAAGCTACGCCACAATTTTAATCCTAATTAATCAATGATAGTGACTAGTGAGGAATATTATTTTCAGTCATTTATTCCATATTTTCTTACGTTATCCCAAAAATATACTCCCTCCGTCCCATAGTAGATGTCACCCTTTCCATTTTAGTTTGTCCCACAAAAGATGTCACATTTCCTTTTTTGGAAAAAGTTCTCTCAATCTTCGTTCATGGCCAGAGATATCGCAAGCATCCGAAGGCTTGCAACTGAATTCAATAGCTGCAATGTTGGAATATATCCTCGCTTGGCATGCCCGACTCGAGACCCGATTGATTGAGCATGAGCGTAGGGAAGCAGCCACGCTTCCAGTTCACATGCTACCAGCCGTCGCCGCCTCCAAACATCGACCAGCTGCCGCCTCCATACACTTACGCGGATTCGTACGCGCTGCTGCAAAGTCTCTACGCTGAACCACTGAATCCACCGCCATCCTATGTCCCTCTACATCAAGCGTATTCCTACCATGAACAGCCTTGTTGGCAGGTTCCAGCCGTTGTCCCGCAGGAGCCCTACACCTACTCGGATTCATACGCGCCGCTGCAAAATTCCTACGCCAGATACCATTCGTGGCAGTATAACTACCAACCCACAAATTTTACGTCCCAACCGCCTCTGCCGCAATCAGAATACCCGATGTAGCCCCCACAGGCGCAGCAGCCCCCCTGCTCGCACAACTGCTCCGCACCAGCGCCTCTGCCTCTTGTTGTTGCTGTCATGAACGCAACCCTGACAGCGTCTCAGGAAAAAGTCGAGGAGCTATCTAAGTCACTTGAAAAAGCTCTGGCCAAACAAGCAGAAGAAAGTGTTGACCTAACGGACTGTGAGAGAGACTATGATATGCTTCCAATAGTGGTAGAACTCTCAGCACAGAATTGCAAGGGAGATGTGAGGCAAGCAGTTAAACCCCAGTCTCAGCCGAACGAGCTTTCTATCAAGGAGGGACAAACCGAAGTGAACACATCTGGTGATGAAGTAAAGAATGACATTGCCTATATCTATGTGGATTTACATGCCGCTAATGCTACAAGTTTTGATCATCAATCATCATCGTTCGACGACGATGCATAGTGGATTCCTCCGCGCAATAAGACGTCATGTTTGGGCATTCTTGAACGCTGGACAAATGTCCTGTTTTAGCGTTGGATTTTGGCAACCACATTGGTCCTCCTTTGATGATTTTTGTGGAAGATAATGAAGGGAGACACTCAACTATTTGGTGTGTGTTTGATTGGTTGAAAAGGATACCCAACATCCATGAATTTATAGGATTGTTGGGGACTCTTGAGATACAATAATAAATACATTCTTGGAACTAGTTTACTATTGAAACTAGATATTATAAATGTTCTATTCTTGGAACTCTTGATGTTCATTAACTAACAATATGTAGTCCATATTCTACAATTAAAAAACCGGCTAGTTTGATACGCCCAGATTTTGCACGATTTGGTCCGTTTTGAATGTCAAAGTTGCATAACATGTCCATTATTTGCGTATTTTATATATTTTGTTATTTTGACATGTTTTGTGAGAAATGTGCATATTTGAGCCTAAAAAGGGAGTCAAAACGCGAAGTAGGAAATCTGGAGATTCTGGGAGCGACCAGTGACCGCCGCAACACTGTCGGCGACCGCCATATCTGTAGCGGTCCGTTTCGGAAAACTGGTGCATAGAATGAAGACACCCCCAGCGACCGCCGGGCAATGCGTGGCGACCGCCACCTAAGAGTCAGAAGCTTCGGATCAATGCATGGCGACCGCTGGCCAAGGTGCGGCGGTCCGCCACAAAAGAGCGGCGAGCAGATTTTCTCTAATTTTCTCTCCAAGATTTTCCATAATTTGCAACCCTTTTCCTTATTTGAGAATGAACGATTTTTCCCCTATAAATACCCCTCAAGCTTCATCATTAGGGATCCTATTTTTGCAACATATTTTCTAGAGATTAAAAGTTAGAGTGCTTCATTGTGCAAGGAGTCGAAGAAGGATTCAAGAACATCAAAGCTACAAGGATTCAACCTTTGGTTTTTATTTGCTTTACTTTTATGTTCCAATTGTTTTCCCTACAATCTATGTTTTTAGCTTATTCTATCATGTGTAACTAAATTCATAGGATTCTAGGGATGTGTTAGTAACGACTTTAGTTATACAATTCCATTTTCAATTTAATATCCGTTTTATTTTTACTTTGTTTCTTCCTTAACTTTGGGGATGTCAATGTAGCCCGCAACCCGTGGGCTGGCCCGAATAGCCCGCCAAATTTATAGGGTTATGGCTGAAAATTTCTAGCCCGATAAAATTAAAACCCGATTAGCCCGCACCCGATTAACCCGTGACCCTTTAGGGCTAGACCCGAAAACCCGATGGGCTAGCCCAAAAATCCGATAAAATTTCTATTATTCTATTTTTTACTCCTAATTCGACACTTTATTGATTAATTTTATAATATAGATAACTAAAAAAATAACTTTCAGTTTTATATTAAATATACAAATTATATATTAAATTTTTATTAATATAATAATTGATAAATAAATTAAAAACTTCAAATTCACTTAAAAAAATATTTAAATTTCTAAAACATGCATTAAAATTTCACGAAATATCTCAAATATTATTATTTGATCATGTTTATGATTAAGTTTGACCATATATCTTAAATTTATCATAATTAAATATTTTACATTTTATGAATATAACTAATTTTCATCATTATTTATTGGATTGATCGCATGTTAATCTTATTGGTAGCAACTCGATTAACCCGCTGGGCTAGCCCGAAACTCGACCTTTTAGGGTTAGGGTTGAAATTTTACAACCCGAAAGAATTCACAACCCGATTAGCCCGCACCCGATTGGCCCGCAACCCGAGTAGGGCCGGCTCGAAACCCGATGGGCCGACCCGATTGGCATCCCTACTTAAGTTGTTGGATAATGCTTCACGTTTGAGTGACACATTCTGTGATGAATTAATATAACTTGCTACATAATCGTGAGAGGAGGTTGGCGAGTTAGATCCACTTAATAGACACTACAATTAGTTTCCTTTAAAACGACACTGTTAATTGAGAGTGATAACTTTTCAAGGGTCTTAGGAGCTTTTAAGAGTTACGTATTTAGGATTGACAATCCTAATGTTTGTAACCAACGTTGTCATTCATGTTTTGATGTTCTGAAGTAGTGTGCTCGATCTCAAAACAAATAGTAATGAATTTACCGGAATGTTGTGCAATGTATTTTGATTTTTGAATGTGTGAGTATTAGATAACAGAGAAGTTATGAGATTAGTTGTATCAGTTAAATGAGGATTTAATGAAATCGAATATAATCTCACAATGACTAATTAAACAAAAACAAAGACCTAGTAAATAAAATTTAATTACTTGAAACATGCGTGCATGTTCTGCCTATTTGACCATTCATATGGTACTCACTCTATTGGGCGCAAAATGCTCTTATAGCGTAATCAATGATCTTCTCATGTTATTATATGTGTTTTTACATAGTTTATATGTTAGGAGAGTATTTTATGTGATTATACATTCGTGTGGTGAGGTTATGAATCCAAAGATCCACAATTCCACATCCATTAATAATCAGGGTGAACAATTTTATTCTATTAGATCATCATTAACCTCGCCCGGATCCAAACCCCAACTCCACTCTACGTCATCATTCCCTTAATTTTCATGGCCAAGCCACAACTCTCATAACCATGTAGGCCACAACTATTAAATTCACTATTACAACTACAAGCTATTTTAATTGTAAAATAGAAAACATTGAACAATTAAAACACGGAAAATTCATTGTTCATTCGGAAAAAAAATTACAAACCTAGAAAATAAAAATTACAAATCCTAGAAAATAAAAATTATAAATCTAGAAAAAAATATAGGAATAAATAGAGAGGATAGAGGTAGAATAAAGTGAGAAATTGGTGGAAGAATATTGAACAAATAGTATATAAATAGTAGTACTGTTGATCTCTGATCCTGGAGACTAGGGATCTACTTACCAATCGTTAGTTTCCTCGATTGTTGAGCTAATTGAAGTGGTGGAGTTAGAGCTGTTTTTGAAGAGTATAGATTGGCATCGTCTTCCATGCTTGATTTTGGCTCCCTACAAGGTGTTGAATAGTAATATTGGTGAGATCAGTAAGTTGAAACATTCCAAATTGTAGTGAAACTCTCAACTTACATGTATACACGTGTAAAAAAATGATGAGGATGAGCAAAAAAACATTAGCAGTTAAACAATCAGAATCATGGATGAACTGGAGCATAACAATTGAGAACTCAATGATTTGATTCTATGAGTAGAATTTAGTTAAATCTGTTGGAATCGAGCTTGGTCAAATGATTTTTGACTAATAATAAATATTACAAGATATTTAATTTTATGAAATTAAATGCAATAACGTCGATCTACGTTCCGAGTAGATGACCGTAGTATATTCATTTGCAATAACGTCGATCTACGTTCCGAGTAGATGACCGTAGTATATTCATTTTCTCAAATCCGATTCCCGGTGAGTGAGAAATAATATATTAAAGTTGGTCACAATAAAGCTAGAAATGAGTTATGTGAAAAGACTAAGGGATTAATTAACTAAGTGTTAATTATCCCACATCGGGGATCATAGACTTCTTTGATGAAGTATTAATATGATGAATTATTATGTGTAATAATTATCGTAGAATAAGACGGGTGACAGAGCCCACACACGCGCACATGCGCGCGCCGCCGCTGTCCGCCCACGAGCCGCGAGCCGCGACCCGTGCACCGTGTCCCGGGTGCCTTGGATCTTGGCAATTGGTCTTTGGGCTGTTCTTTGGAGCTGGTCGTTGAGCGTGGTTCGAGCCCCGCTTGTTCTTTTTAGACCACCCCAAACTCCACGCTATCCCCGACGGGTCTGGTCCACGTCATGGTCCCGCTGGACCCCGACTCACAACGGGAGTTAAAAGGTCCCCGCTGGACCCCGACGCATAACGGGAGACAAAAGGTCCCCGATGGACCCCGACGGTCCATGGTGTATCCCGTCGTGTAGCATGTCCAGGTGTGTCGTGTCTCTTCAGCTCTCACTGGCTAGTGCACCAGTCAATAACCCCCGGCGGTTACGGTCAAGCCATCATGGCACACATAATGGCTGTTGACTCCATCAATGTCCTGCAGGTGGACTTGGCCTATAAATAGGCATGCATCCATTACATTCTAGACATAGAATACACAAGCATTACTGCATACACGCTCTCTCCCTCTCTGCATATCTTCCCGTCAAAGCTCTGCCCCCGCCTTACTCCCGTTCGCCGGAGCTCTGTTGCTAGCGGTGCTGCTACTTCAGAGACGAAGCCGTTTTATCTTTGGGGACGACACGCCAAACCGAGAGCACTACCGGGGCGTATCTTGTCTTGCGGAAAGAGGACTCCTCGACTCGGCTTACCGCTTTCCACAGATATTTTCCCGTGTAATTGTTTCAGTTTTTCCATGTAATTTTCCTTTGTTTATTTTCATTGTAATTTTTGCCCGACAAGACTTGTATCTCATTTCGACAACAATCGCAAGACGAGATATTCTTGCCACTAAAGGACTTTACACACACCAACTAAACTGAAATCAACACCTTTGCTTGGAGATGTCGACTGACCCGTCTACCGCCGCTGCCACCGTTCCATCCACCGTGTCCCCCGTCGCTCCCGTCTACACGTCGTCGGACATAACGATGATTCCGACTCCTGGCTTCTCAACCTCTTCATCAACAGCCCCTTGGGTGTTTGACAACCCATTTGGGACGGTTTCTGGATTCACCTCGAGTGGGTCGGTCGGTTCCACTTTCAGTGGTTCCATTGGATCCTTCATTGGGTCAAGTGTCGGGGCCTTCGGGCACGGCACGGGTGCTGGACCCTCCGGGGTCGGCACGGGTGCTAGCTCCTTCGGGGGCAGCACGTGTGTTGGACCCTTCGGGGTCGGCACGGGTGCTGGATCCTTCGGGTCGGCACGGGTGCTGGATCCATCAGGGTCGGCACGGGAGCTGGATCCTTCGGGGTCGGCACAAATGCGGGGGCCTCCATGCTCCACGCAACTGTGGGGGGTACTGTGCCCCAACCAATTGTTAGCTCCTACGGGGGCAACGGATTTGGTCCATTCCATGGGACAAGCTCGGCACCAATGGCACCAAGGATGATGCCACCCGCTGAGAAGCCGTCGAAGTTCACTGGAACGGACTTCAAGAGATGGCAACAGAAAATGTTGTTCTACCTAACAACGTTGGGTGTCGTTAACTTCCTCAAGGAGAACGAGCCAACCCCGCCAAGCGAGGATGAGGCACGTGTCGAGATGTACGTCGAGTATGACGCTTGGCGCAAAGGAGACTATCTTTGTAAAAACTTTATTTTAAGTGCTTTAGATGATAGTCTCTATAACATGTATTGTACTATTCCCACATCAAAACAAGTGTGGGAAATGCTAGATAAGAAGTACCGTAGTGATGATGCGGGTACTAAGAAATTTGTAATAGCTAAGTACTTGGACTACAAAATGGTCGACTCCCGACCAATCATGGACCAAGTGAAAGAGTTCCAGCTCATCATCCACGACCTCGCCGCCGAGGGAATGGCCCTGCCTGAAGCTTTCACGGCGGGCACGGTCATTGAAAAACTTCCACCCGGCTGGAAGGACTTCAAGAGCTACCTTAAGCACAAGCGAAAGGAGATGAATCTTGAAGACTTGATCGTGAAGTTGCGCATCGAGTCAGACGTGCGCAAACGCGATGGTTTGGCTAAGGGCCATGGCCCACCTGTTGCAAAGGCCAATCTGTTGGAGCGGGGCGGTCCCTCCAACAAACGCTCCCGTCCAATTGCAAAGGACAAGGGCAAGAAGAAGCAGCCTGCGAGGAAGGTTGAAGGCAACTGCTACAACTGTGGCAAACCTGGCCACTTTTCCAAGGACTGCCGCAAGCCGAAGAAGAAGCCGGCTGCCCACGTTGTTGAAAAAGAATTCAAGGACTGGGATGAAAGTGACCTTCTTGCTGTGGTCAAGGAAGAAGTCAACCTTGTTGATAACAAAGGTGGCTGGTATATCGACACTGGAGCTACTGCCCACGTTTGTGCCGATAAGAGCAAGTTTGCCTCCTACACCGCTGTTGAAAGGAGGAAGATCAATATGGGGAATCAAGCCTCGTCTCAAGTCCTCGGCATTGGAGACGTGATTCTCATGATGACGTCCGGCGTCACCATCACTTTGAAGGATGTGCTGCATGTCCCGGACATCCGGAAGAACCTAGTGTCAGGATCAATACTAGTGAATAAGAGGTTTAAACTTGTATTTGAATCTGATAGGTTTTCTTTGTACAAGTTTGGGAAGTCACTCGGAAAAGGCTTTGTAACCGACGGACTTTTCAAGCTTAGTGTAGCTGTACGCCATGTCCCTAAGCCGTTGGCTAATAATAAGAATACATCTACTTCTTCTTACTTGGCTGAGTGTTCTAACTTGTGGCACAATAGATTGGGACATGTAAATCAAAATGCCATTAAAAGATTAGTAAGTTTAGATTTACTAAAGGAAAATGAAGTAGAAACTCAAAACAAATGTGAAACTTGTCTTGAGGCAAAAATGACTAAGTTACCGTTTCATTCGGTTGAACGGAACACGAAACCCCTTGAATTAATTCACACGGACGTATGTGACTTAAAATTGGTGCAAACGAGAGATGGTAAAAAAATACTGTATCACATTCATAAATGATTGCACAAGATATTGTTATGTCTATCTTTTAAGAAGTAAAGATGAAGCAATAGAAGCGTTCAAAAATTATAAGAACGAAGTCGAGAATCAACTTGGATGTAAAATCAAAATGATTCGAAGTGATAGAGGAGGTGAATACGTAGCCCCGTTTGAGGAATTATGCAACGCAAGTGGTATAATTCACCAAACGACTGCACTATATTCACCACAATCTAATGGTGTTGTAAAACCCAAGAATCGAACTCTCAAAGAGATGATGAATGCGTTACTGATCAGTTCGGGAATGCCCCAGAACATGTGGGGGAAAGCTGTTTTGACAGCCAACTACATCCTAAACAAAATCCCACTCAAAGGTAAGGACATTACTCCTTATGAGTTGTGGAAGGGAAGGAAGCCATCCTACAAATACCTCAAAGTGTGGGGGTGTTTGGCTAAGGTGATGGTTCCTCCGCCCAAAGAAGTTACAATCGGTCCTAAAACGGTTGACTGCATCTTCATTGGGTATGCACTTAATAGTAGTGCATATCGATT
Organism: Salvia splendens; assembly: GCF_004379255.2. NCBI lineage: Eukaryota > Viridiplantae > Streptophyta > Magnoliopsida > Lamiales > Lamiaceae > Salvia > Salvia splendens. Next base: position 9,938,875 of record NC_056043.1, on the reverse strand, counting down.
TATTGTCCACAAGTCTGAAATACCGACTGTGACCATGGGAACAACAATCGAGTCAAGAAATGTTGTATTTCTTGAAAACATATTTCCTCGCAAAGACAAGGAAAATATTGTACCCAATTCTGAGACGGGAATTGAGGATGAAGCCACTAGTTCTAAATCAGCGGATGAAGAGCCAGAATCGCGCAAGCGAACAATGCCTGATCCAAACGATGCGGTACCAAGACGTGGTAGCAGGGTCAGAACACCAAAGACATTTGGTCCTGACTACATTGCATTCATGTTGGATGAAAAACCAACATCGATAAAAGTAGCCTTTGCTGGCCCAGACGGGTTGCATTGGAAAGAAGCTGTTCAAAGCGAAATTGAGTCAATTTTGCTAAACCACACGTGGGTGTTGGTTGATCTACCTGAAGGTGCTAAACCTTTAGGATGCAAATGGGTCCTTAAAAGAAAGTTTAAGGCCGATGGAACAGTGGAAAGTATAAAGCTCGACTGGTTGTCAAAGGCTTTAAACAAAAGGAAGGGTACAATTTCTTCGATACATACTCACCTGTAACGAGGATTACATCAATTCGAGTGCTTCTCGCGATTGCTGCTGTGCACAATCTTGAGATTCATCAAATGGATGTTAAGACTGCGTTTCTAAATGGTGACCTTGAAGATGAAATCTATATGGAACAACCTGAAGGTTTTGTAGTACCTGGACAAGAGAAAAAGGTATGCAAGCTGGTTAAATCCCTCTATGGATTGAAACAAGCGCCATTGCAGTGGCACTTGAAATTTGATAACGTGATGTTATCAAATGGATTTAAAATCAACGAATGTGACAAATGTGTCTACATTAACAACACTGATAATGGATACGTTATAGTGTGTCTCTACGTTGATGATATGTTAATCATGGGTAGTAACACCCAAGTGATTAACGACACGAAAGCCATGTTGAAGAAAAACTTCGACATGAAGGATATGGGTCTAGCCGATGTAATTCTTGGAATGAAAATTTCAAGAACATCCGAAGGAATCACCTTAACACAATCTCATTATGTTGAGAAAGTATTAAAGAGATTCAATGGCTATGATGGCATCCCGTCTAAGACGCCTATAGAGCTCAATGTTCACTTGAGCAAGAAGAGGGGTGAGCCCATTGCACAAGAAGATTATGCACGGGTCATTGGATGCATTATGTATCTTACTAATTGCACTCGACCTGATATTTCTTGCGCCGTGAAAAAGTTGAGCCGTTATACGAACAATCCAAGCAAAGAGCATTGGAAAGCTCTTGTAAGAGTGTTGAGATATCTCAAGTACACTCAAAATCATGGGCTACACTTTTCGAGATACCCCCCGGTACTTGAAGGGTACTGCGATGCAAATTGGATATCCGATAACAAAGACTCACTTTCAACAAGTGGATATGTCTTTACTATTGGGGGGTGGTGCTGTCTCGTGGAAATCCATGAAACAGGCATGTATAGCCCGATCCACCATGGAATCTGAATTCATAGCTTTAGATAAAGCCACGGAAGAAGCCGAATGGCTTAAAAACTTCCTTGAAGATATTCCATGTTGGTCAAAGCCTGTGCCTCCCGTGTTAATTCACTGTGATAGCCAAGCCGCTATTGGGAGGGCAAACAGTGGCTTGTACAATGGTAAGTCTTGACACATTCGTCGACGACCCAATACCGTGAGACATTTGATCACAACAGGGGTGATTACAATTGACTACGTGAAGTCATTGGATAATCTAGCGGATCCGCTAACCAAATGGTTAAATCGTGATCAAATGAATAAATTGCTAGAGGGAATGAGTTTGAAATCCACAAACTAAAGAATTGTCATAGTGGTAACCCAACCATGATGACTGGAGATCCCAAGAACTTGGTTCAATGGGAAAACTAAACTATGAGAGTTCGTGTGAAACACTCATCTTTAACTATTCCCTAGAGAGCAATAGAGTGTTTGAAAAACTTGCCTAGTGGTGAGGTTAAGTCTATGACTTTTAATGATTCCTAAAGGATCTCGTTGAGATGAAGTTCTCAAGGAGACTAAGTATGACAAGATACTTAACGAGGAATCACCTATGTAAGTGTGAAGTGGGGCCGCTTCAAACTATACACTTATGAATCCAAAGTGGTGTCTAAGGCCTGAAATGGACACAAAACGTGAGAACGAATGAGGTTGAGGTGTTTAAGTGTTAACATCATTGTCTCGGTGCACGGCGTGGAGGAATAGTTCAAAGCATCGCGCTACTAGTCCGCCTGTGTATCCGATGGTGTTGACTATGGATGGTTCAAAGCAAAAAACTACCTATCCTTATGCTTACATACCTCTTGAGGGTTGAGCTTGTGTCTACATACATATGCATTTGGCAATTTCCACTCATGTGGGGGATTGTTGGAATCGTGCTTGGTCAAATGATTTTTGACTAATAATAAATATTACAAGACATTTAATTTTGTGAAATTAAATGCAATAACGTCGATCTACGTTCCGAGTAGATGACCGTAGTATATTCATTTTCTCAAATCCAATTCCCGGTGAGTGAGAAATAATATATTAAAGTTGGTCACAATAAAGCTAGAAATGAGCTATGTGAAAAGACTAAGGGATTAATTAACTAAGTGTTAATTATCCCACATCGGGGATGATATACTTCTTTGATGAAGTATTTAATCAGATGAATTATTATGTGTAATAATTATCGTGGAATAAGACTGGTGACAGAGCCCACACGCGCGCACACGCGCGGCCGTCGCCGCCCGTTCGCGAGCCGCGTACCGCGCACCGCGACCCGTGACCCATGTCCCGTGCCCCGTGCTCCGTGCACCGGGTGCCGGGTGCTTTGTGCCTTGTGCCTTGGATCTTGGCAATTGGTCTTTGAGTGGTCTTTGGGCTGTTCTTTGGAGCTGGTCATTGAGCGTGGTTCGAGCCCCGCTTGTTCTTTTTAGACCACCCCAAACTCCACGCTATCCCCGACGGGTCTGGTCCACGTCATGGTCCCGCTGGACCCCGACTCACAACGGGAGTTAAAAGGTCCCCGCTGGACCCCGACGCATAACGGGAGACAAAAGGTCCCCGATTGACCCCGACGGTCCATGGTGTATCCCGTCGTGTAGCATGTCCAGGTGCGTCGTGTCTCTTCAGCTCCCACTGGCTAGTGCACCAGTCAATAACCCCCGGCGGTTACGGTCAAGCCATCATGGCACACATAATGGCTGTTGACTCCATCAATGCCCTGCAGGTGGACTTGGCCTATAAATAGGCATGCATCCATTGCATTCTAGACATAGAATACACAAGCATTCCTGCATACACGCTCTCTCCCTCTCTGCATATCTTCCCGTCGAAGCTCTGCCCCCGCCTTACCCCCGTTCGCCGGAGCTCTGTTGCTAGCAGTACTGCTACTTCAGAGACGAAGCCGTTTTATCTTTGGGGACGACACGCCAAACCGAGAGCACTACCGGGGCGTATCTCGTCTTGCGGAAAGAGGACTCCTCGACTCGGCTTACCGCTTTCCAAAGATATTTTCCCGTGTAATTGTTTCAATTTTTCCGTGTAAATTTCCTTTGTTTATTTTAATTGTAATTTTCGCCGGACAAGACTTGTATCTCATTTCGACAACAAAATCAATATAAAGATTCCAGGTAATCTTTTCCATATCAGAGAATTTCAATTCTCCTCCAAATAGGAACTCCCCATGTTATATATATTGTGGTAGTACATAGTAAGAAAAGATATAGTATTACAAACTCAATACTCCTCCATTTACACTATATGAAATTTGATATTTACATTTAGGGCGTGTGTGTTCACCATATAAGAATTATACAATTATAAAATCTCCAAGAATTGAATTCTTTCAAGAAATGATGCCCTATGGCACACATGTATAATTCTCGGCCACTTTGTTCAGTTTACATGTTTTGAATTCAAATATGGGCCAAACAGTAGCCCAATTTCTGACTTTGACCTAATCAAAAAAGTCGAATGACAAAATTAACACCAATTGTTGGTGGAGAATTCAATGCAGAAATAAATCTCAGCAACTTTCAAAGATTTGAATCCTTGTGCAATTCCCATAAACAGTGCAACCCAAACATTTTAGCTTGGGCTTCCAAGAATTAAAAAGTGGAAGGTGAACACTTAGATTTCTCAGAAATAGACCAAGAATTGGGCAAATTTTATAGGGTGAACACAATGCTTGACCCATATTTTTAAATAACAGAGCAGGAACTCAATTCTGACTAACGACAAACTTTATTATATTGAATCAATCAACTTCAAAAAAAAAATACACGCTTTAGGATTGCTTGTGCTGGCTGGATATACTATATCTTATTCTGGATAACAACGATTTTTAGAAATGTAATCAAGAATTAACTCTATTATTAATTGTTTTCTAATACTATAGTTTTGCAAACAAGGAAAACTTTGGCGCCAAAATTAGCAATTTAGTGTTGCATTTAATTATATAATAGTAATTAATAATTAATGAATTGGATGGAAATTGGAAAAGCAGAAGTGAACCGATCTATTTAAAATTAAAAATATTATATTACGCGCATTTTAACTTCACCATTACTACTATACTTGAGGGAGGTGGTCAGGTCAGTCACCCAAACTAAAATCGAAAACGGTTAAGGAAAATGGAGCGTTGACCCAAAAAGTCAAAATCAATTAGAATGAATCACACACACGTCTCTCTCCATCCTTCTGTTGCCATGTCTGTCAATTGTTCACGTCACGTGCTCTCTCTCTCTCTCTCTCTCTCTACCTACACACAGACCACCACGCCTGCGCCTGCACCTCTACATTATCACACCAATCGCTGTTGGAATCTTTTTCCCCTTTTGAAAAATAAATTATCACATTCATCATTGCTACGATGTGAACAATAACCGCGATGCATCGGCTCCCGAGCAGCGGACAAAGCAGCCCTCAATCGCCGCCCTCCTCCCCCCCGCTCAGCCGCTCCCCGCGCTACCGCCCGCGCAGCTCCAAATCCGCCCGCCCGCCGCCCAAGACGCTCGCGCAGCGCCTCCTCTGGATCTTCCTCTCCTGCCTCCTCAAGCGCCAGGGCATTCTTATATTCGCGCCTATTCTCTACATCGCCGTTATGCTCTTTTACATGGGGACTGTCTCCTTCGACGTCGTTCCGGTCATCACTCACAGGCCTCCCCCGGGCTCCGTCTACCGCAGCCGCCAGTTATATCACAAGCTCCTCCCCCAAATGGACTCCGATAATTCCTCTGCCGATGCGGTCAGTCCTAAAATTAAATGCTCAAGTGTTTAGTTACTATGATTTGAATTAAGAGTGGCTTTACATTCTCTTATTGATTTCGACACCTCATATTTCTACTACCGGCAGATTTCATCGCATTTGTGAACAGTTTATTTTTACGGCATTGCTTTATTGCCTTGAGATTGGGGAATTCGACGGTCTTTCACATTAGTATAGCTTTGCGAATTGCCCAAGTATTTTGCTGTTTGCACTCTATGGCTGCTGATCTAAAAATTGGAAAAGCTATAGGCTACTTTGGAAGAATATCTTGTGCAAGCAATGTGAGGTAATGGGGCACACAGAGGTTTTTAGGAGTAGTGAAGCAACTACTTGGTTTGTGGAGTATTACATTTGGCTGTGCACTAGGCAGAAGTTCATATTCTGAAAGGGCTTTCGCCGTTCTAATCAGTAAAAAGGACAGTAGTATTATCTAGTAGATTCATGTTGTTCATTCCCTTATATAGGGCTTTCATCTGTATGCTTGTCTTTATATGGACACACACAAACTGAATCGGTGAGAGAAATAGTGAAGCTGATGATTAAATGAAAGTTTTCAATCTTTTATTTCTCTCATGCTGAATACAGATATCAACTATATGGAAACATTCTTATAAAGTTGGTGAATGGAGACCATGTATCAACAAGTCTTCTGAAGGTATGGAACTATCTTGAGCAAGATTTATAAGTTCAATTCTTTTTATTGATTTGCACATAATCAGACATTCAGCATAAAGGTAGGTAGCAGCATATTGCTCATATTTCGGCAGTTCAGATTTGTATTACCTGAAAATAATGCTGAATTTGATAAACTCACGGAAGCTATGGCATTTTATGCACCACAACACTTTGCCACATTATGTGGTATAATTAACTAAACGTTTCTAACGTATATATTGAACATTAGCTCAGGTTCATCTATTACTTTTTGCTTCTAATAATCATAGGAATATACTTAAAATGCATGAATGGACTGATAATAGCAGGAATGCTTAGTAGTAGCCATCTTCCAGGGCACACTGTTTGCGATCTCTGAAATGACAATGTGCAAGAATAAAATCAGGGGTATTCTTAATCTTGATAAGATAAGAAAAGCTTGTTAGTTTTGAATTCTTGGTACTTCCATCTCATTACGCATCTGAATTCTGGTATCACTTTCGTTTCCTTGTGAATGCTTGGGGTGTAAAAGGAGTAGTTCACTGATGCTAGTGGGATCAGTTAGTTTTATGCATCTATCTAAAGCATAATATCCAGATGGATGATGGGTACAGAAATAAAATAACATTGCTTGTCTGACCATAATTGTCATTCCTATTAATGGTCCAAATAATAGTGACTGCTAGTGTGATTAGTTAGTTTTATGAATGTGACAACACTGGTATATCATTCATCTGCTTTATCACCACTTTCTACATTTTATCAATAACTAATATCATGGGCCCATAATTCTTGGTTCGTTTCAAAACTGTTGTTCACTGATGAAGTAACTTATGCATTTGGTCTTCAGGACTAATTAAAACTACACAATGTAATTTTTTCCTCCCTTACCCAAAGGCCAAAACCCAAAATATAAAACAAAATTAAATTTAAACAAGGTAATCACTGTCTATTATTCTCTCTATTGATAAGTGACTCTGCATCTATGTGTCCTGTTGACTTCTTTTAACTTCATAATTTTGTGGTACCATAACTGTTTGCTTATTTCCTTATGGTTGAGGACCTTGAGGTTCAGCTGAGAATATCTGAAATTTACAATAAATCTTTGGCCACCGCAGGCTTACCCGAGTCAAATGGATATATATTTGTTGAGGCCAATGGTGGTCTAAATCAACAGAGAACATCGGTACTTTTTTATTTTTGTTTCTTGTTTATATTTTATGATGAGTTTTTACTGTGGGCTAGGCAGCACTCACTATCATTTTCTTGATGCTTTCAGATATGCAATGCTGTTGCTGTGGCTGGCTACCTTAATGCAACTCTCGTGATTCCAAACTTTCATTATCACAGTATCTGGAGGGATCCGAGGTGAGTAACACAGTCATCAACAATATCTGTGTTATCAGTATAGTGAGTGGAGAAAGGTCCACTTTTAGTGTTGTTTGTATTATGAGTGCAGACATGGAAAAGGGCCTACGTTAGGGGTATTGTTATGTAAAATGATTGTAAACAAGTTGTGATAGTAAGGCTATTATTGCAACAATTTGTGATGTGGTAGTGTTCAAAAAAGAAAGAAAGAAAATGCACATGATTTTATTGGACGGACGAGAAAGAAACGTAAACACGTTTTTATTTGACGTAGCAGTAGATAGGTTTCATTGCATATACTGATTAACTTAGCATTGCTTTATTTTTATAAAGACATGATATGTCTTGTGTACACTTTCATTCACGGCCCACTTCCTGTGATTTTGTAAGAGATTCCAAACAAAAAAATAGAGCACAGCCCTGATGTTTAAAGTTAATCAGATCTCCCTTAATGCTTAATTATTGTCTGAGCTTTATGTGTTTCTAGCTAATCCATTCTTAAATACACCTCTAACGTCGACAACTAGGTTTAAGTTGCTTTATGATACTTTACATAACCTAGGATGTCTTAGCTCATGGTTTTTCAATACCAAGTTCCATCAAGGAACTGATTTCTGGGCTGAATTACTGCGTGGTTAAGATTTTTTCAACGTAAGGTGCAAAAGGCATGACCTTTTGAGTTATATTTAGGTCACAGAATAAATGGGTGCACTATTTCTCCACCTATGATTCAAGCGGCATGTTTCATTTATGCGAGGTGTATACAACTATGTTTCTAAAGTAAGCATTGCTTCAATGACGTTTTCTCTTTTTAAACATAACTTCAGCCTATATCATGAGATTAGAAAAATATGTAGCTAAGTGTCTGAATGACTATTTGCATAGTGTTATATTGAGCTTTTGATTATGTAGACTTTTAATTTTGATGAAACATTTTTCAGAGTGGTATGCAATTGTACCTAGACTACATTGGCAATTGATCATTTTCATTATGTTGTCTTTCACCACCATAGTTGAAATGCTTTTTTCCTTACATGGATGACATATTTTCATTCCAGAGAGCAAAAGTCTAATACTGCTGTTCTATATCCAGTAAATTTGGTGACATATATGACGAAGAATTCTTCATTAAAACCCTTGAAAATGATGTTCGGATAGTTGGAACAATTCCGGGGAACATAATGGAGCGATTTGACCATAACATGAGCAACGTGTACAACTTCAAGATAAAAGCCTGGTCGCCTATCAAATACTATACAGATATAGTTCTTCCAAAGCTACTTGAAGAAAAGTGAGTTTCCTCTTGCTTGTGTTCATTTCTTTTTAATTCTTAATCAGTCTCCATCACACACCCTTCTTAATGGTTTTGTACGATTTGTTTTGATGCCTATTGCCTGATTAATGGATCTTCATAAATACCCATTTAAAGAAGTTTCTTTGTCATTATGGAGGTTGCTACTGCTTTCTATGTGATATTGTGCTTATACAAGTGCGTGGAACTCTATTGCTGCAGTACATGACCTGCGACTCACGTGAATGATCATTGTTCTAAGTAAATATTAAATTTAAGTTTTAAAACAACTTTAATAATTAGTCATTATAATGGCTTTCTGAATCTGAAACTGTAGAGGTAATTGCCGAGGTTATTTTGAATTTATTTTCATACAGCCATACATTATTCTTGTTAGATGATTTTCCCTTTCTCTATTCTAAATTCACTTGTTTTATGGAAGTAGATATTCAATAGGAATCACCATTTTCTGTACTGTACATATTAATTTTCTCATTTCGTGTATTCCTATTCACTTCTGATGCATAAAAAGTTCAAACTCATTCTTCAGTCTCACAGTTGTAACATTGAAGTTGACCATCTCAGGACTATAAGGATTTCTCCTTTTGCAAATCGATTGTCATTTGATGCTCCGCCAGCTGTACAACGACTCAGATGTTTGGCAAATTATCAAGCTCTAAGGTTTTCAGACCCAATATCAAGTTTGGGTCAAACTTTGGTTACAAGGATGAAAAAGCTCAGTGTTAATAATGGTGGCAAATATATCTCTGTGCATCTTCGCTTTGAGGAGGTTAGTTAGGATGTGATGAGATTTCATCTGCCTGCAAATGTTGGAATAAAGATTTCATCGCTGATTATCTTCTACTATAGGACATGGTTGCATTTTCTTGTTGTGTATATGATGGTGGAGACAAAGAAAAACTAGACATGGATGCTGCTAGGGAAAGAGGTTGGAAGGGAAAATTTACTAAACGTGGCAAAGTCATTCGGCCTGGAGCCATCAGATTAAATGGGAAATGTCCATTAACACCTTTAGAGGTACTATATCATACTACTATAAATCTGTATATTCTGAATTTTCAATTTTCAACCTTCAACTATATAATACTCCCTCCGTCCCATAAAAATACACTCTTTCCATTTCGGTACGTCCCATAAATGTGGTATACTTCTATTTATGGTAACTTTTTTCTCTGAGGTGGGTCCCATTGTCAACTAACAATACTCCAATAACATTTTGTTTCCATCTCTCTCCTACTTTACCAATTGTGCATTAAAACCCATGCCGTCCCAAAAGGGTCAAATTTTTATGGGACGGAGGGAGTGTATATCCACATTATGGGATGGAAGGAGTATGTATCCACATATTCTTTTTCTACCCCTTTCATGGGGCCTTCTTTTATCATAAATTTGTTCACGTAGCCTAGAAGTATAGTAGTAGGACAGTGCAATGTTTTTAAGTCGGTGAATCGAACCGCGTCGCCAGAGGACCGATATATCGACTCAGGCGATATATCGGGCGACTTAGTCGATATATCGATAGTAAGTCGGGCGACTCACCAGACAAGTCGTCCAGGTCCCTCAAGACCGATATATATCGATATATCGGGCGACTTGCCCTTTTACACATGTAAAATATGCAATATATACTTCAAATTACAACAGGAAAAAACACAGCATCATATTGTTCAATGATTTAGTCATGTTCAACGATTTGCATGATAACAACTAACAAGCAATTAAGCAAACTCAAAGCACAGCATCATCCACTTGGAAAGCCCCTGCAGCTGAACCTCCACCACCCTCTTCATCATCTTCGTAATCAGATCCACCCTCATCTCCCATTTCATCATCCTCTTCACTTGACACTTCATCTTCAACTGGAATTGCAGCTGTCCTAGGTTGCTTAGTCCTTTTACTTGCAGCAGCAGCAGCATGTTTAGATCCACTCTTCCTTTTCATTGCAGCAGCCCTTGGCAGATTACGACCTCCTAGACCTTGAGTTGCACCAGTAGCTTCATCCACGTTTTGCCAAGTTAGATCATTACCAGTATCAGAAGCGGCATCTTGATGAACTGGTTCACAGCCGGCATCAACCCACTCGTTTTCCCACTGAAACTCGTCAAGGTGCAACGGATTGTATTTCTTGCCTTTCGAACCGAGCTCACGCAGCTTAGCAAATCTGTTGGCCATTTTTCTGTTGTAGCTAACAAACACTAAATTGTTGAGCCTCTTGTGCTCCAACCTATTCCTTCTCTTGGTATGTATCTATCATGGTCATGGTCAAAGAAACAGAAACATAAACATGTCAATTTTATATCAGGTTGCTGGCTTGCTGCCAATGTCTATTTTGGATTGGAATGAACTTACTTGAGAGAAGGTGCTCCAATTACGCTCACATCCTGATGCCGAACAGCAAAGGCTAACTATTTTTTTTGCTAAACTCATCAACTCGTATGCAAGGCCACCATATGCTCCCCACCAGTTAACTGCAAAACAGAAACAAAACAGCAAAAAAGTTTTACTTCTATATAGCTTGGAGAAGGCATTTAGATGACCAAACAGCAAACATCATAAAAGTTTACCTGGATTTTTTCTAGCTCTATCCTTTATTGCTAATGGCCTCGAGAAGGCTTCACCTTGAGACTTCTCATAGTCATCTGCTTGTTTGCTTATAATAGCATTCAAAGGAATTCCATTCTCATAAAAGAAATCTGCCACATGATCATCAACTCTTTGTTTAACTTCCTTTGATTTCTTTGTGCAATGCTCCATTGTACTAGTTTGAGAATTCCTTGAACTATGCCTCTCAGAAACCACATCTTCCGGCGACTTTTGTAGCATGGAACTAACACTTTTCATGTACTTTTGTGACCCCTGCTTAGCTGAATCTAGGTAAGAACGAGCAAACATCCTATTACTTTCCTTAATTCTAGTCCCTGAGCTTGGCACCGCACATGTTTCCTGCACTTCACCTCCACTATCTGCTTCACAATCCCATTCCCTTCCCTGCTGCAGGTTCAGTTCTTTCCTAGCATTTTTCTTCAAAAAATCGTACATCTCTTTTCTTACTATTGCAGGTGCAGTTGGACACTTCTCGACGTCTCCATAACCACCTGCAATGTGTTGCTTGAACCTCTTGATTCCTGCAGGAACCACCTTTCTGCAGAAGATGCATTGCACCATATCTCTCTTTCCTTCATATGGCCAGAACCCATACTTCCACCCAGGGTCTTTGGATTTAGCATGCCTCTTTGGATCTTTGGCCATTGCAGCAAGTTCTGGTGGCATCTTTCCTAATGTGCTAGCAACTATGGATTCAAAGTCCTTCTCATTAGGAGTGACATTACCAGACCCAGATGATGGAACAGCAGCAGAATTTGGCTCATCGGACGCAGCATACCCTCCAGTCAGCTGTGCATCGGCTTCAGCAGCAGCTGCTGCATTTGGGAACACCACTTCGACTGTAGCATTTTCATCTACAATACATCAAATGCAGCGAAAATGAAGAGTCAAAAGAACAGATGCAACACTGCTAACAAATCATAATAGAACACAGAACAGTCAAGAATTGAAGTTGCTCTAAAAAATAACAATAGAGAACAGATGCAGCGCTTGAGGAACTCAAATAATAGACGAGAGAGGAGAGACATAAGAGAGGAAGAGGAACTGGAGCATTACCGGAAATAGAGTTCATCCTGAATGAGGAGAGGCGTGTCCAGGAGAGGCGGCGTCAGTTCTGGGAGGAGGAGGGGCGGCGTCAGTTCTGGGAGGAGGAGGGTTTTTTATAAAGAAACCCTAATGGGCTGAAGTGGGGGGTTTTTATAAAGAAACCCTAATGGGCTGAAGTGGGGGGTTTTTATAAAGAAACCCTAATGGGCTGAATAGACACCTACATGTCCGCCTGGCCCAATCTGGAGTGAAGCCCATTAAGTCGTCCTCGACTCGATCAGGCGACTAATCGGTCGAGTCGCGCGATATATCGGACGACTCGAATGTTAGTCGCCTAAGTCGCATCTGGGTGTGTATCGACCCTTGGCCTACCGATACAGGCGATATATCGCGATATATCGCGATATATCGGACGACTTACAAACAATGGGACAGTGTGGTGATCCTATGAGCAAAGGGTTCATCTGTTGTTGAACTTCATGGACTTAATAGATAGTGTGCAGAGTACTGTGATTTCATGATCTATATTGTCACTGATGCGCAGTTGGAAAATTCTGAAGAAAACATAAAGATTAAATTTGATCCATGTCTTTGCTGTTCTAAAACCTGGTTTTGGTTTTTTTCTCTCTTTTGAAACTTGCTTTTGCATTTCTGAGTAAAAAAACCAATAATAGGTGTTGCATAGTAATCTTATAAGTAACAACTTATATCGTTATCTCCTACTGTTGTTTTATTGATCAGGTAGGTTTGATGCTCAGGGGAATGGGATTTCACAAAAGTACATCAATTTATTTGGCATCTGGAAAGATATATGATTCTGATAGGTACATGGCCCCATTATTGGAAATGTTTCCATTACTACAAACAAAAGAAATGCTGGCATCTGCTGAGGAACTAGCTCCATTCCAGGTGTGAATAAAGAACTAGTACTTTTCTATGTGATGTTTTTCTTCGGATCTTTTGTGGCATTTCAATTCTTCACATGTTGTTATGTGTTTTGACTCCATTACTTATATCCAGAATTACTCATCCAGAATGGCTGCTATAGACTACACTGTTTGTCTTCATAGTGAAGTCTTTGTAACAACTCAAGGAGGAAATTTCCCTCAGTTTCTTTTGGGGCACAGAAGATATTTGTATGGTGGTCACTCCAGGACAATAAGGCCTGACAAGCGGAAGTTAGCACTATTATTTGATAATCTAAATAACGGGTAATGCGTTTTTCTTGTCAATTTTTTTTGCAATTCTTTGGAACATGTGGAGTGTTTGTGCTGGTTGTGCAATGACTAAGAAATTTAAATTATCCAGTCTGTCAAGTTTTACATAATGAAATCTTAAGGACCATAAACTAGTTATGAATTGGTTTACACTTTCCCTATGATTAGAATTTATTTTCAAGGAAATTCATTACACGAGCAGATGAAACCGAGTTTAACTTAGCTGCACCTGTGAGCTTACTGCTGTTGTTTACTTGTCCTCAGTCTCCATTGATGACTTGAGTTTGTGTTTATTGTTTTTCCTCCGCCCTTTTTTACCTTCTTTTTTGCTGTAACGATCAAGGGCAAGGTTCCAATGGTTTTATCATGGATAAGAAGACCTGCCTCTCACCTTTCATTATTAGTTCTCTCTTGAACATGTCCAGTATAACTTGATTTCTCTTGGATGGTTTCCCAGGTGGAAAAGCTTCAAGCGCCAAATGCTAAATATTCGAAGTCATAGTGACTCGAAAGGTATTGAGCTCAAGAGGCCGAATGACTCGATATATTCAGTTCCATGTCCAGATTGCATGTGCAAAATGAACAAGACCGAGGATTCAAGTTCACCATCGTCATCATCATCTGCAACGTAAGGGGTCCTTCTGCTAACCAGATATCTTGATACTGATTCTTTGATTATTTTGGCTCCCCCTCGGGGAGAGGGCGCAACTCTGCTTGTCCAGATTGTGGATAGTGATTTGTAGGAAGAATATGATTGTTAGCCGGGTATTAATCTGCATATTTTTGTGCAAGATGCAAAGAGTGTATAACCCCAACCCTATAACTTACTGGAACAGCACAAAAAAGTCGCCCTACGTCAAATTTTATGCTTAGCTACCGCATCATCTGACTCGTTGTGAATCAATGGACTGAAGAAGCTCCAGCAAAAGATTGTTTGTAGAAGAAGCTCGGACGAACATGTCCATGTTTGTACTGTACATTAGTGATTCAGCTGTACAACACCCTAGAGCAGGATCAATTCATTCAAATTGTTCCAAATTGTAAAATACATTGCATTTCATCCATCCCCTTCACATATATACTTCTCCATGTATCAATGCAGGGGGAAAAAAGGAACAGTAAAAACAAAACAGATGATTTGCATGTGTTGTAAGAAAACAGATAAAAAGTTGTGTAAGTGTTCTGGATACTGTTGTGCATTGTCTGGTTTCAGTTAATGTGTCGCTTTCTTTCTTCGGATTCTGTCGAGATTTTATATTCGAGTAAAAACACTAGATTTGGATGGTTTTGTATTGGCTGAGTTGCACCAAGTTAAATTAGTTTTGACCTTCAACATTACTGCAAAAACCAAAGTTACACATGAAACATGTTTGTTGTCCTCAGTACCATCAGTTTTTTGTCGGAAGAAACTCGAAAAACTGATTAGGAACTAATTTAGTTGAAACATAAACATCGTCCACCTCTTCCTTCGTTGTCCCCAAACCATTGCGACTCAACGGAAAGAGCTCAAGCGTTGGATTTTCATCGATCCTGTATTCGAAATCATCGTTCTTCTTGAGGCCATTTTCTTGAATAACTTTATTGTTGGGAGAAGAAGACAAATCCAACTTAGCTCTACAGCTTGTTTCTCTACTATTTTCTGTTACACACCGTTGCTGCAATTCCAATTGTGCCTCTCCTCCATAGTACTACACAAAGAAGAAGAAGATGAAGAAGAAAGAGTTAAAAACTGGCGTTTTGATTAGATTCCTCTATAGCATTTCTATATAATGCATGTTTAATAAAAACACAATCCAGATAAAGAAAGAACATAGTATTGCAGCTAGTTTGTTTTTAATTTTTTTGATAAGAAAAAAAAGAGTAAATGAAGATGCACTCTGTCCAAGATGTTTGAATCTTTTGATGACAACAGAAAGCATGACAGTGTGCAGCTTTTGGGGCTCATTCTTTCTCCATCATACAAAAGGGTAGTATGGTTTTGCATACAAGCTTGTGACCTTCATGCTGCCATGTTAATCTAATTAAATAGGGTATGTCTCCTAAGTCAAATATTATCGACTTTTGTGCACACTTATTACTAAATAATTTTGCAATATATATAGGAGTCTATATAATCTACATGCTACTACCTTTGAAGCTCTGCTGCTGCAATTTGACATAGTAGCCACTTTCTTAGGATGCTCCCTTACCAAGTATTTCCTGCTTAATTCTGCAAGGTCAAATCACCCCTATATCTTCAGAATATCTTCACTTTTAATTTATTAAAATTAAAATTAAAATAATAGTAATATAGAATACGTACAAATCAAAACATATTGGACTTTATTTGTGTAGGGGTCTAGTAATGTTCAATCTATTTTTCTATTTGGAATCTGAATTGCTAAACATTAGCTACTGTGCCATCAACATCATAAACATTCACCCACCAACTGCCTTCAAGGACTTTAAAGTTTTAAAATAACTATTTTCCCTAACATGCATACTATAAAGAGCATTTTCTACATTTTTTTGGTGTGCATGCTATTTGTTTGGTTTTCATCTTAGAATTAAATACGTGCTGTATTTGGTTCAAGAGATTGAATCTCATAACTTAGTTTTACATGGATAATCATGTGATAATTAATCACAACTTAATCATAAATAATACTCCCTCCGTCCCTTTGTAATAGAAGCATTTCTTTTCGGCACGAGATTTAAGAAAAGTTGTGTTAAGTGAGTTAACTAAATGTATAATAAAGTAGAAAAGGAAAAAAGTAGAGAGATGAATAGAGAATAAAGTAAGTGAGAGTAAAGTAAGAAAGAAGAAAAATTATTGTTTTTTGCCAAAAAAAAGGAAACGACTCAGCTACAGAGGGATGGATGGAGTACTCCTCTTGGTACCTAGAAAGCCGAACACCACCTTAATATATACTCCCTCTGTCCCATTAGAAATGAAACGTTTTCCTTTTTGGTCTGTCCCATTAAAAATGAAACGTTTCTAAAAATAGAAACAATACTCTCTCTACTTTTTCTTCTCTCTTACTTTACTCTCTCTTCATTAACTCACAAAACAACACTACATAAAATCTCGTGCCGAAAAACAAATGTTGCATATTTAATGGGACGGAGGGAGTACTCCCTCCATCCTATTAAATTAAAATGAAACGTTTTACTTCTTGGTTGTTCCACTAAAAATGAAACAATTTACTTCTTGGTTGTTCTACTAAAAATAAAACGTTTCTTAAAATGAAAATAACGTATCTCTATTTTTTTCTCTCTTTTACTTTAGCATATCTTCATTAAACCTAATGTTCATAAAAACAAAGTTTTAAGAAAAAACCTGATTGTGGGATGTGATTGTGGTTGGCAGCTAAGAGCTCGAGCTGGCGTCGCTTCTTCTGTCTGTCTCTGGCTTTGTGGTTTTGAAACCAATAAAACACATTCTTTCCTTCGATCTTTCCAAACCGTCGAAGCTTGGCCGCAATCTGCTGGATTTGCTCAGCGGAGGGGGTTCGCGTACCGCGGCGATACATGTCTTCAAGCGCCTGCACTTGCTCCGGCGTGGGATTCCATCTGGAGCTCACCAGCGCTGCCCCTCTATTCATCTCATGACCTGCTGCTGCTGCTGCTGCAACATAACAAAAATGAGTATTGTGTATAAAGAATTAATTAATGATAGTAGTAATAATATTGATGAATTACTCCATGAGTGGAGTTTAGGGAAGCAGAAGTGAGTAGGGAATGGGCGAGGCATCAGAGGCCGAAGCGCGCGGGGATCGCTGGACGATGACATTGTGTTCGTGTAACAAGTAGTTGTATTCTATTTCTACACATATAGATGAAGACTTATAAATAAAGACGAGAGAAAGACTTGTGTTTTTATAGTATTACTATTACTATTATATTGGGGATATACATAAATGAAGTTGAGTAGGGCATGCAATAATATTCATGTATGTATGGAATGTGGATGTATGAGTGTGATTGTTTTGACATTTCACATTCGAAACAGAGAAGAAGGTGAAAAGGACAAAAGGGGGGCAGAGAGAAACTGAACACAAACATGGATGATGTGAAATTCTGGGAGATTTTTTTATGGTAAAAGCGACGTGACAATGATGACCTTATGACGACCACTGTCTCATTCGCCTTCTCCTTTTCCTTTTTACACATTTCTCTAATTTTCGTTTTTGTATTCGCAATCTACATTAAGAGTTCTTTCCTTTTTTGTTATAGCCCACTAATGGAATTCCATTTTAATGTAGGAGGTTAGATTTATTCCGAAGGGAGGAGTGACGCATAAGAGTTATGCGTCGTTATTAATGAAACGCACAACCCTTATGCGTCTTTCGTTAATGACGCACAAAGGTTATGCGTCGTTCAAAGACGCATAATTGGTTGTGCGTCTTTCAGTCAGCTTTTAACGCACAGAAGGCAGAAGCAGCGCACAGAATACAATTTCATTTCCTCTCTCGGGTTTCCGGCGATTTCCAACGTTATCTCCACAAGATCCGGTAATTTGTTCATCAATTTAGCTACATTCATCATTATTCATGTTTATTTTGCTTTCATTTGTTAGTTTTACCAAATTTATAAAATTATGGCTTGTAGGAAAAATGTCCATAATTGTTGTTGTTTTAAATATTTTTGATGCAGAAATCATGCAAGTATTTGTGAGTTTGTATTGGGGTGGTAGAGTAGTTCAACTACCACATATGGGTATTGGTTATGAACCACCTCGTGTGAGGAGCTCCATCATATTAAATTCATGTGTTTCCTATTTTGAATTGGTAGCAATGATATGTGATGCGATGAGAATAGATATGAACCAACACACAATTGAATTATTATGGAGACAATGTATAGTTTTTTTGCTTCCGGTATGAGTTATACAAGTTCTGTGATTTGTGATGATGAAAGTGTGATGTATATGTTCAACAATGCTCAAAATTCAAGTGGGTGTATTGAATTATTTGTTGAGTATTCACCTGTGAGGAGTTTAGAAATCCCACCAGTTGTTGATTATGGTATTGGATCATCTGCGAGGGTTGAACAAATGAGCTTTGATTGTGGTATTGGATCATCTGCGAGGGTTGAACAAATGAGCTTTGATTGTGGTATTGGATCATCTGCGAGGGTGGAGCATATGAGCTTTGATCGTAGTATGAATGAGCAGAGAGATGTTGTAGATGTTGCTGATGTTGGTGTTGGATTGAACGATGAGGTAGATGTTGCAGATGATCTTGGTGAGCCAAGGCCACTATCTGAGACAGAGCCAGACCCCGATCTCAGTGATGGTGATGGTGCTGATGATGTTGATGGTATTTCTGATGATGAGATAGTACCATGTAAACCTGTTATGCAAGGTGAACAACCACTTCCGGAGTTCAATCCTAGGGGGTTTAGATTCTTTCGTGAATTACCAAGTCGTCCGTCTGGAGTATCTGATGATGTTAGTTGTAATGAACACATCCTTTTGTATTGGGATGAAAATGCGCAGCATCGGATTGTGTTGGGAACAAAATTTGATTCCAAGCTACATGTGAAGACTGCTATAACTATGTGGAGTTTGTGGAATGAAAAACAGTTTAAGGTCGTCGAGAGCAAATTAAGAAGGTGGCATGCCGTATGCAAATTTCCAGCAGGAACGACAGTAACAAGGGCAGGCATCATCAGCACCACCGACGCTGAAAAGGCGAGGGAATGTAAGTGGGAGGTTTCAGTTACACAAAGGTCGCATGACGATATGTGGGAAGTTAGGAAGTGGAAGGATCGACATACTTGTGTAGGCCATCGTGCTAACAAAGATCATGCTAACTTTTCATCGGCAATGATTGCTCTGTTGATTCGACATCATGTGCGACAATGTGCCGATTTCAAGGTCTTCTCAATAATAGCTGATGTTCAAGACAGATTTGGTGTGTTAATAAGTTATAAGAAGGCATGGTATGCAAAGAGAAATGCTATAGAGTTTGTATACGGTGGATGGGAGGAATTCTTTATGCAGTTGCCAAGCTACATGTTTGAACTCCAGTCACAGAATCTGGGCACAATTATTGAGTGGAAGCACAACGAGCTGTTGAGTCAGAAGCGTACAATGGTGTTCAACTATGTTTTCTGGCCATTTGGCCCTGCAATACATGCATTCCAGAAGGCCGCACCGGTGTTAACAGTGGATGAGACTCACCTCCGAGGAAGATTTAAAGGTAAGTTGGTTATGAGTCACTAAACAACGACGCATGATGGTTATGCGTCTCTCCCAGAACGACGCATAACGGTTGTGCGTCACTCTCTAAATCGGAATACAACTAAAGCTCTTCATTAAAATGGAATTCCATTAACATGCATTACCAAAAAAAGAATTTTTCCTCCACATTAACCATCCTATTTTTATACTCATTGTTCACGGATTTATCTAAACCCATTGCTTAATCAACCACATTTAGGTATGAATACATTACGATTATGCAAATTGATTTTAATTTTCCGACCTAACTTGGTTCTGCACTAGAGTGCCAATTTTACCCTACTGCCACCATTTTATATATACGCATGTATTCAAATAATAACAAAGTCTTATATTGTACTAATTAACATACTTCCTACGTCCACGATTTAAAGTCTTACTTGGACTCAGTATGGACTTTAAGAAATATGAAGAAAATATGGAAGTTAAAGTTAGTGGTAGGTGGGTACCTTTTTTATATACTCCTTGTGTCCTATATTATGTGTCCCAATTTTCTGTTTTGGTTCATCTCTTATTAATTGTTTCATTTTATTTTTGTTATCATTGACAGTGGACACCATATTCTACTAACTCATTTTTACTCATATTTTATTATAATACTAATATTTAAAAATAAGACTCATATACCACTAATTTTTTCAACTCACTTTTCTTTACATTTTTAAAAACTCACCAGGTCAAAATGGGACACATTGGGAACATAGAGAGTAATAGTTTTATAGTAGTACTAGTTAAATACTATGGATTATGAATCTAATGATTTAAGGGAGTGTGAGGCCATTTATTAAAAATATAAAAAAGTAAATAATACTTTAAATTGTGGATAATCCGAAATCACAAATGTGACATTATTTTGCGGAAAAAATGAGTAACAAATGAATAACCATTATTTAGTCATTAGACTGGAATATCTTCATAAAATTTAAAGCATAATGATAAATGCTCTCTCTGTCTGTGAATATGAGTCTCGTTTTCCCATTTTGGTATGTCCGCGAATAGGATTCCCAGTTAATTTTTAATATAAATGGTATAGACCACACATTCTACTAACTCATTGCACTCACATTTCATTTAAAAACTACAGTAACATATACAATTGGAACCCATAAATCACTAACTTTTTTCCACTCACTTTTCTTAACATTTCTTAAAATTCGTGTCAGAAAGAAATGAGACTCTTATTCGCGGATGAAGGAGTACCTAATTAACAATTAACACAACTTCTCATTACCCAATAGTATTACCACTCAGAAAGTCATTTGCCTGCCGATGCTAACGATCATGTTGAGATTTGGCACCACTAAACCCTTGTCTTAGAAACTCCAATTATTATATAATCGTACCAGATTTTGTTTCACTAAATACTTTGTTAGTTTTTTAGGTTACGTCTACCGTTGCTTAAGATTTTTTGGTTTGTTAAAAATAGAATGGCGTAACTATGTAAACAAACAAACAAAATAAACTAAAAATTGAAATATACAAATACTGACATATTACAAATGGGAAAAAAACAGTTGGGAATCAATAAGTTTTACGTACGAACATCAATCTATCAGTAAACACCATCTACGACTGTCTCCTGGTCCATCGGTAATTCGAGAATGAATTGTCGATAATCGTTGTTGGTAATATTTTCCGATGGTCGTTTATCCATTAACGCTGATTTCAACGACACGACGAGTCCTGTGGTAATTCATCAACTGAAGAGACCATCGGTAACGCATTTTTTAAGTGAATATTGTGTGGCATATTTAATACTCCCTCTGTCCCAAGTTACTTGAGTCCTATTCTTTTTTGGGTTGTCTCAAGTTACCCGAGTCATTTCTCTTTTTGACTAAAACAAAACATCTAATCACACCTACTTTATTCTTTCTTTTACTTTACTTTCTCCCATCTCTCTTATTTTATTCTCTCTTCTACTTTATTTTACTTTATTTAACTCATTAAACATAACTTTCTTAAATCTTGTATCGAAAAGAAACGCCTCAAGTAACATGAGACGGATGGAGCAGTATGTTATCTGCAGGTTTGATTTGTAAAATTGTGTGGGTGTGAATGGGAGTGTGGATTTTATTGTGGTGAATTAATGTCAATGAACTCATCGACACCAGAATTTAGTGTTTTTGTCTACCCAAGAAGTTGGCCATTAGTGCAGCTAGTTAAAGAGTGATTTATCATTATTGACAAATTATATATGCTACCTAGCTAAGACTATAGAATTACACGTGCAACCATATTCTTTATTTCACCCCTTTATTACTACCCATTTTTGTAACGACTAACCATATCAAATACTACAAGTTATATCAACACCAAGATTATAATTATTCTTATCTTCAATGTTGTCATTAATTTATCATCTCCTTAATTACCCCAAATCGTTCTTTTACTTGGTCCTCGCTCTTCTTCTAATTTCTCTATAACGGAATATTGGTACTAACTTAAATGAATACTAGTACTATTTTAAATGGGAAATTTAAATTGACTGCAAAATTATATGGATGACAATTTTGTAAAAATACTACTACTACTAATTATGTGAACGACAATTTGGTAATAATATCAAATGTGAAGGACGTTAAATTCAATCCATTTATATAAGTAGTACTAGTATTTCTTTTTTAGAATTAAATTTTCTAACAATCAAATAATGAATTATATTTTCAAAATTTCAAAATTTAATGAACTACAAAACCTACCCAAGTCACAAGACAAGACTTATAACCGCCAATGAGATGGAAATTTTTACTTTAGATATTTTCATTTTTATCATAATTCTTTGCCTAACATAATTTTTTGTTCTTTTGTAACAACTGTATACATATTATATAAATGGGTGCGTTATATTGCTAACTTTTTAAGTTGCTAACTCTGCTAACTCACTTGTATTAAAAATATCAACACGATGACATTAAAATGTCAACACATAATATCAACACAATATATTGAAATGTCACAAAATTATGTATTGACATTTTAATGTCATCGTGTTGACATTTTTAATACACTGCGTTGACGTTGATGAATTAACAGAGTTAGCAACTTAAGAAAGTTAGCAATTGATCACACCCCGTATATAAAGAGGGTAGTGTTAAAGTAAATCCAAATTTTATATAAATTATGTTGTCGATCTATTAAATAAAAAAATGTAGATCTAGATTTTTCTGTGTTTATTGTAAATACGTGAAGAGCATTGAGAGGTAAAATGGTCCAACTGACAATTAAATTATATATACATAGGTGGTGTTCGGTTTCCAAGATAAAATAATATCAAGATACAATCTAAGATTGAGTTGTGAGATTATTTTAGTCATAAGGGTTAGTTATGATTAATTGTCCCATGATTATCCATCTAGGATTGAGTTGTGGGGTTAAATATCATGAACCAAACACACTATAAATTTAATCCCGGAAACAATCTTGCAAACCGAACATCCTATAATGTATAATTTGAAAGTTGAAACTACACACAATTTTCGGCATTATACACAATATTTAGTACTTAGCAATTATATAAAAGTAAACAATTTTCTCACAAAAACTTCAACGTCGGATAAGCCATTTCCAATTCTTTCTCCGACGAAAATTCTCACACACATAAAATTATCTCTTGCCACTGCTACAAAATGAACAACTTCTTTCTATACCTAGGTATGTTATCGACAAAATTTTTCCAAAATAGCAAATAAATTGTGATTACTCATGTTGTTAGGACTAGCGGACTAGACCAAGCTGAAGATTAGTGGTAATTTTGGGAGTTCTTATAGCATTGATAGATAGTGAAATAGTAATAAATTGATCATTCATTCTAGCCACCCGAAATTAAAGCTATCTTAATTACAATCCATGTTTAAATCAATGATTTGAGCCACTCATTTCAAACAAAACTCAACCATATTCAAACTGTTTACACCTGCACAAATCAATGCCTTATCTTTTATTTCTAAATTGTGCTGTTTAATGGCATTCAACACGAACAAATTCTGATGAGATTGAAATTAATTAGGGAAGAGAGAGTAAAGAGATTGAAATTAGGGAAGAGAGAGTAAAGAAAATGTAAACATTTAGCTGATGATTCTTGACCACATGTCAGTCACTGCATTCAAGTACATACACACAATGAATTCCACACGCATATATCATATAATGTGAACATTTTATAATTACAGCTCAATAAACATCAACTGTATAGCCCATAACCACAATCTCATGGAATAAAAAATATTAATTTTCATTTAATTTTCACCTTCCAAAATTCCCCACTTCCTCTAAAGGCAGCAAGGTGCAGTTATCCTTGGTGGTTATGGATACTCTTAGGTGAATGGAATTGTGCTTCTACTATAGACAAATTCTAAGGCTTCCAAGATGCATGTACAAAATGATTTTTCGGCAATTTAGGAGGCGCATGCTTGATCCAAAAGTTTGTTGCAAGTGCCAACTCCAACGGCAGCAGCAAGATGCCAAGCAGCGTGTAGGTATGGTGTCTCGGAAAAATAGTCTTCACAAATGAAAAGTGCGCCACCTATTGCTGACGACATTCTATGCACATTATGCGCCACCCTGAGGTCTGGATCTTCAACAGCTCGCTTCGCAAAGGAAACCTAAATCAATAAGCAGATGGCATACCTGTTAAAGGCCATGATATTGGAACCCAAACTTCACTAGGGAACGGAGAGAGACAATTCTGATTTTCTATTATAACAGCTTACACGTACAAATAACTAGCAAACCATGAAATGAAACAGTCATTAACGTTATCTCATTAGTATGTGTAATCTATGATGAGTTGGGAAATATGATAATTTTATGATGAAAGAAAGATTGGCTGTGCATATGTTGGTCAAACCATGAAAATAAATGGTCCTTAACAGTTATATAATATTTTCGGGTGATTAAAAAAGATCCCCAAGATTGTGACCCGGAATTCACAAGCTTCTAAGTTCCAATGTGCAGATAAGATTGGCTGATGAGTCTAATATTTAAAAAAAGTAACAAAAATATATCTATAGAGAATGAAATATTCAGTCTAAAAAAGACGACAACATATGCTTCTACATTTGTAACAAATATCATGGTGTCATTAAGTCATGCTACTCTTATCTCTCTTTACCTCTAGCACAAAAAAAAAACTCCTCCAAACTAAAGACATTGCCACCGGGCTAACCATAATCTAGGCAATATATATCACCATCCCACACTAATCTAACAGAGAGGGAGAGAGCATACAATTTTTGAAGTCACCCTCTAATCATCCATTGTTATGTAGGAATGGGCCAAGTAATTAGAGCAACATACAAAAGGTGCATGCCAAATTTACTATTTGGTGAAAAGATTTCTTTTATATAATTTAGTTGTTACCATAACTAAATGGTGCTCTTTTGCCTCTGTAATGGAGACATTTTTCTTTCCCCTGAAAACTGTAAGCAGCTCTAGAATAGGTCCCAAGTGCAGACAATGCTATGATACAGAAACATCTACAATCTCCATTGACTAAAACATTGTACACAAGGATGCAAGCTACCTCCATTAATCCTGTGTGAACTGTTGTCACCATCAGAGGCTGTATCGGTAGAACCAGAGCAGATGTGGCCATCAACAACATTGAGTTCTCACTCCTAAGTGCTCTTGTTAAACACTGAAATGAAGTATGTTCTTTAAGGTGAGCTAAGAAAATAAAGCGTTAAAAGAATTTATGACAATACATACATGTAATTTTTCACAAATTTTTCTTTGAAAGGATTAGGCTGTTCCTAAATAAAACTTATTTTGTTTATTATTCCAGGCGATCGTTTATGCTAGTATCTTTTACATGTGAAGGTTACCATTCTTAAATTATGGGTTCTTGACTGGTTTTCGTATCTAGACAATCATGAGTATGGGCACTCAGTAAACTTTTTCCTGCTTAATATTGCAAAAGTTCAGAAGCGAGAAAGCACAAATCACCATACTACACTAGTAAATTCATCGAAACGACACACCTTGCTTATTATCAAACTATAGGTCACAGGAATGTGTTCTGTGGCAGGGACACGTCAAGCAAGTAGTGAATTATATTATGAACTCATCAACGTTTGTTATCAAATTTATATCTTGTATACGAAATTATAATTGAACATAGTGTGCCACAGTTGAATATGAAACAGCTTGTTACACTAAAAACGTGTTAACCGAACAGAACTCTGTAACAACTTTTAAATATTCATTTAGCTCCTGGCAATTTTTACACTCAGCAACATAACGTATTTTGTAGAAACAAGACATAAACAGGGCAGCATTAGATCTTTTTTCTTTTTAAGGATAGATCGTAACTCACCAATGTTGATGTGGCAATCATCGTGTAGTCAGCCCATCTGAGATACTTCCTCCATGTCCCCTCTTGAAGCATGGTACAAACTTGATGCAACTCCTACCCCAATTAGAGAATTCGCGTATATTTTACCATTAAGATTTCTCCTGCACCAGCCGAAAAAAGTGTTAACAAATCTCATAATTTTTTTTACCTTTCTGCTAATTTATCTGTGATAATATGACATAATCACCTAGGGGCCTGAATCCCGAGGGCAATAATGGAAGTGAAGTAAGCACATTAACTACTCTTTCAGCAAGGCTTCTATCTCCTAAGAGGAGCAAAAAACTTATTAGTTCAGAAACTGAAGGCCAAAAGGAAAATGAGGAAATGTTGGTAGAACTTCAATTAGATTAAAGTACCATTAGTACAGCAATGGATCGGCCTTAGGAAAGCTGGTCTTTCCTGCCAAAGTTTCCTGATAAACAATGTACCTAAGATTAGCAACAGAATAACTTATTTACTACTAAGTTTGCATATAAACTGGTGCAAAAGAAACAAGACCAACAATTAATGTGAAATTTGAATACAGACTCACAGAGGTACTGGCAGTTGGTTGCGGCTAAGGCTGGAAGTTCCACAAGCTCACCGATTCAATTCTCTATGTTGCTTTATCTCCTGAACTGTAAATGGGGAGTGAGGCAATAAGTGAACCCCGTGCACTCCATTCAAGGCCTTACTGAGCTTCAATGAACCCTCGGGACTCATTTAATATGGCAAATTTGGCAATCAGTCAAGAATTCGCTGATTGCCAAAGGTGACATATAAGCCTCAGTATGGAGAAGGGGGGATTCACCTATGCTTTCCACTAAAATCCATTCAAGCATAATCAAAATTTAGTCAAAATATCAAAACTCTACCAAAACAAACCAAAATATTAAAAGGGAAGGATTCATCGATGAAGAACAACCAACTGAAACTTCAATTTGTATAGTAAAACAGCATGTTAATTAATAACCAAAAAAAGGAAATACTAATTCTCTCTCCTTTAGCTAGTATCCTGCTCCGATTAACACATTTTATGTTTTACAATCCAAATAAAAAACTAATCTTTCAGTGAGTTTCCTAATAAACAAGATAAAAAAAACATCAGTGCAGGTGACAAAAGTTCAATTATGAAAACAGATTTTAGCTATCCTTGTCGCATATGCAGATTCAACTCAACAGATCAGAGCAACAAATTTCCCAACAAAAGGCGAAGAAAAAACCTGTAAAAATAGAAAAGTTTGTGATTCAATTCAACGCATTGTATCCGGAAGTAATATGATAGAAAAAATCCGGCTAACAAAAATAGACATAAATCATCGAAAATAATGATAATTAAGCTTTCCAATCCCAAAAATAACAAACACAATTTTACAGAAAATTGTAGGCGAGACGCCAAGTAATCAACAAAGAAAAAAAATACCGCATGAATCGAGGTTTGGTGGAAACAATGGCAGAAAAATGGGATTTATCGTTGATATATTGAAAGGCCCTTTTCTAATTTGGACATACAGAATCAATTATTTGCATGACAGCATATTCCTGCTTCCAAATGCTCTGTTGCAAATTCTAACACAAGTCAACATTATAAAAATATCTGGATATATTTATTTGGATGAATCCAAAAATCGGTCCAAACAGTGATTGAATTGTTTATGAAATAATACTCCTACAAAATGGATATGAGTACAATTTGACGGAAGATACAAATTTTCGTTTGGATGAATCCAACTGCAAGATGCAGCGTATAGTACTCATCGTTACAGTAATAATTTTGTACTGGAAAATTTCTCGTTATTATAAGTATTTTGAATTAAGATTTGAAAGCATTTCCAATTTTTATAAATCATGAAGATGTAGGAGTGTCCACTAGGTGAACAGCCCAATAGCCCCGCCCCTTTTATGTCAACATCCCTAGTTTATTTGTCCGCGCCCATAAAAAAAATTGTCCGCAGCTATAAGGTGGACACTTCTAATAGCCTCAAAATTTTTAGTCACTTATCATTTTTTTTCGTCTATATTAAATCAATTAAAATTATCAGAATGTAAATAATTAGAAAACGAGGTAATTGTGACCGAAGATTCATTGTATTGGAAACGGTAAAATTATACAACGAACATTTAAAAAAATACAAATAAAAAAACCGTCACCGTCTACTCGATGGCGGAATCGGATTCCTCCTCCTCTTCTTCGCCACCTCCCCCGCTGCCGCCGGCCGCCCCAGTACAATCCTCGTCAGACAAGCCTAGCCGGCGCTGGAACTCCCCTATGAGTTTCCAGTATATACCATTGATGACCGGGTCGGTTGCGGTCTCGTAGAAACGGCAGTTGTCCTGCAGTTGTTTCAACAACTGCACATCTAGGTTCTCCCTCAAGACCTCGTGGGGACCAGGGGCCATGGATTGCGGTATAGGGGCGGGGTGCGGGATGCGCGATCCCGACGCGGCCGACGATAGGCGGGAGGAACTTACAGCCACTCTAGCGCTTCGGATAGAGGCATGTTGTCCCGGAGGGCGTGGGCACCTAGAGTGTGTAGCGGAGGGCTCTTCGGTTTGCTCGTCGTTGAGGTCGAATGATTGCAAGCTGCTGCCGCTGCTGTAGTCCCCGGCTATGTTATGTCTAGTACGCTTCGCCCCAGGAGCTCCTGCCCGCTCTTGTGCACAGATGGCCCGGAATTTCGAACAGTGCTCGAGAACAAGATACTCCTCCCACATGGTGAACTTAGGCTAACCTTCCGTGTTGAATTGGGCCATAGAAGCGCCTTCACGTCGGCTTCGCTTCAGACACTCTCAGCACTGAGCAGGTTGTTCTCTTTATATGGAACTGAACCGCTTGGTGGCATTCAGAATCCTAGACCACTTTTTGCGGAGCTGTTCCCCGTCACGCGGTTTGGCTCCTCGAGGTTTGAACTTGTTGTATGCCAACAGGACGCGCTTCCAAAAGCTCTCCTCTGTCTGATCGGTGCCCACTATGGGGTCCGATGTGACTGCATCCCACGCCCGCGCAACAGCAATGGACTCCGCTTTGGTGTAGTGCGTGGCCGGTCCACTGCCGGCTGCCGCCGCCGCTGCCTCGCTGTCACCTCCACCGCCGCCGCTGCCGGAGCCACCACCGCCACTGCAAGCGCCGCTGCCACCATGGCTGCCGCCTCTTCCGCCGCCACTACTTCCACCCGCCCCACCGGACCCGCCGACTCTCGTCGGAACAGGCCTATCCACGCGTGCTGCCGGCATTTCTGGTACGCCCGGACTAAGCAGACCCATCATCGTCTCCAGTGCGTCTCGATCTGCATCGGTGAAAGGAGATTGGCTGGATTGGAAAGGGGTCTCTGGTCGCGGATGGTTAACCGCGTCGAGGTTGGGTCTGTAATCTCCAAACGCTGACCGACTCTAATTCCTCTGAAAAGGTTGGGGCGTGAGACTCGACCTCCACGGCTGAGATGGATGAGGAGTTGGACTCGATCCCCAGGGAGGGGAGTTTGACTCCAACCCGACGGCTGGGAAGGATAGCCGCCATATCCTGATTCGTCAGTGCCAGGTGATTCGTCGTCTCCACCTTGCATTTTTAGAGAGTGAAAGTGTAGGGAGTGAATGAATGGAGATTGTTTGAAAAGGGTGTAAAATGGGTGGTGGTGGAGTGGTATTTATAGTAGAATTTTCAAAAAAAAAATTAATAAAAATTAATGGGGAGGCGCGCCGATCGCCGTCGCACTATAGGCCGGCGCGCCTATAGGCGGGGCGATCGGGGACCGGCGCGTCCTCGCACATAACTCGTCGGAGTGCCGTCTGCCCCAACAAAAATCATCCGCCCCGCGGCGGACACTCCCTCCACTATAGGTCGGCGGGGCGGTATCGGAATGGGGGCTGCCGGCGCGCCGCCCCTATAGTGGACACCCTAAGAGAGATAAGTTGGCGAATGGATTTATGGTACTGGATTCAAATAACAGAGAGAGCAAAAATTTCAGATTTCCAAGTCAGTTTACAAAAAAAATCGCAAATATGTACTCCCTTTGTCCCACAAAGATTGTCCCATTTCTCCATTTCCGTCCGTCCCATTTCACTTTTTACCATTTTTAGTAGGAGACCTCATATTCCACTAACTCATTGATACTCACATTTTATTATAAAACTAATATATAAAAGTAGGACTCACAATCCACTAATTTTTTTAACTCATTTTTCATTACATTTCTTAAAATCCGTGCTCGGTCAAAATGAGACGATCTTTGTGGAACGGAGGGAGTAATTCATTATTTGTAGTGACTAGATATAAATAAAAAAACGAAGAACAAAATTATATGGAGGGCATTTTTATGTTATTAGTTTATTATTAAGTCATTTTAATTGATGATGACCTAAAATAATCTAATAATTAAATTAAATTCAAATTTTATAAAATAACTTAAAATTAATTAATAATGACATTCCTATTTTTGATTAATTATTGATTATTCTTAGAACTACAATTTGACCTGCAATTCTGTTTTTTATTTAGATCATTTCCCTAATACTTTTTGTACATATTTTATGTTTTCTGTAATATTTTTTTTATTTTTTTTAAGATTTATGTGGGTCTAGATATAAAATATGCAGTTAAGATTTCAAACGCAATGAGGGAAGAAGATCAATTAAGTATGATACCTTTGGAACCAAATCGTGTTATCTACTCTCTTTTTTTTAAAGTGTATAAGTTTTTATTTTTCAATGAACTACAAAAATAATTCCTAAACTTTGGGTTTATTTCGCCTATAGTCCCTGAACTTTAAAAATATCGCCAGTAGTCTTTGGACTAAGGGTTTATTTCGATATTGATCCTTTTAGCTATTTTTTTATCCGAAAATGTCCTTTTGAGCATTTGGGCAATTTCGTCTTTTCACATTATAACTGTTTCAATATGATATTATTTCAATGATGTGCTAAATCTGATATTGT
Organism: Salvia splendens; assembly: GCF_004379255.2. Lineage (NCBI taxonomy): Eukaryota > Viridiplantae > Streptophyta > Magnoliopsida > Lamiales > Lamiaceae > Salvia > Salvia splendens. The sequence continues at coordinate 9,907,900 of NC_056043.1, read as the reverse complement.
TTCAAAATTATTTTCTTCTTCCCTTTGCCATCCTTCACTTTATTTTTTTTATTTCAATAGTAGATTTAATTTTATAAAATTAATTTTAAAATTTGAATTTTTATATACCGATAAATTATTTTTAATTAAAATTATTAATTTATGTATTTATTATATAAGAGTTTTGTGTGAGTTGGCTGCATAGTTTTATTTCTACATATATAGCTATTAAACGAGAAAGAATACATAAATTAATAATTTTAATTAAAATAATTTATTAATATTTAAAAATCTAAATTTTAATTTAATTTTATAAAATTAAATCTAATATTGAAATAAAAAAAAGTGAAGGATGGCAAAGGGAAGAAGAAGATAATTTTGAAATAATATCAGATTTAGTACATCATTAAAATAATATCATATTGAAACAGTTAAAATGAGAAAAGACGAAATTGCCAAAATGCTCAAAAGGGCATTTTCGGATAAAAAATAGCTAAAAGGATCAAATTCGAAACAAACCCTTAGTCCAGGGACTACTGACGATATTTTAAAAGTTTAGAGGCTATAGACGAGATAAACCCATAATCCAAGGATCATTTTTGTAGCTCACATTTTTTTGTTTCTGAAAGTGGAAGTGAAATGAAGTAATGCTTGCAAGTCGATCAAATATGTGAGTTGTTTATATAAAAAAATAGGTGAAAATAGAATAATTTCAATATTTACTGAATCACTTATAATATGTGAAAATAGAATAATTTCAATATGTACTAAATCATTTATCATCAATTGAGTTTAAGATGAAATTCCACAAGAATTTGGTTTGTCTGCCTTTTAGGCCTCCAAACCCGAAAAATCATGATCGAGATCGGGTATTGAGAATTTTGGATTTTCGGATTACGGGTTACCCGATACCCGATCGGGTATACCCAAATTGTCTGATTTTTTAAAAATTAATAAACAATACTCCCTCTGTCCCAAAGAATATGAACTCTTTCCGTTTTAGTCTGTCCCACAAGAATATGCACTTTCTAAATTTGGAAACTTTTTTCTCTCTAATGAGGTTAGACAAATTTTCCATTTATCATATATTAATTATTTTTCTTTCTACTTCTCTTTTACTTTACACCAATTGTACATTAGAACTCATGCTCAACCAAAATGCATATTTTGATGGGACGAAGGGAGTAAAGTTATTCTAATTTTTAATAATTGAAGTAATTAAAATATTAGAGTTAGCAACTTACTGACTTACTGTACTCTCAAAATTCAAAAATCATCACGCAGACACGTCTCCCTCCTCTCTCTCACCTGCACCTCCCTCCATCGCCGCCCACCGCCGTACTGCCGTCTTCTCTCCCAACGCCGGCCGCAATGAGCTCTCCTCTACTTCCTAGCCGCGGCGCCGTCTCCTCTCCCAGCGCCTCCGCCCTGACAAACTCATGTTTTTACCGGTTTAATTGGCTTGTTGAAGTGCTAAATGCCGAGTTATCAATCGATATTGTACAATCCTAGCCAATTATTCTATCTTTTCGAGTTTTATGTGTTTATTGAGTGTTTTAGGCAAAACAAATGGAAATAAGGTAAAAATCCGGCTGTAAATACTGAGAAGGCAGTGAGACCTCAAATGACATCACCTGGCCAGGTGAATTTCTAGTTTAGAAATTCCGTCCGGCCGGGTACCACCTTGCAGCGGTTGAGAGGCAGAGAGAGGTCGAAAATTGCCACCCCGGCGGGGTGAGTTTGCAGTACAAAAATGCACCTGGCCGGGTCTGTCAAATCAGTGAACGTTTCTGCAGTTACGAATTTTTGAAAGAAAGAAAAGGAAAAATGGGATCTAGGTTTTATGATTCTACACTCTACCGCCTACCCCACGAAACACACTTCCCAAGAACACTTTGAAGAGAGATTTGGAGATTGAAGACTACAAATCGAGAGATTGAAGTTTCCATTCCATAGAATCGTTCCACAGGAGTATCTATTTGCTTTATTATATATTTGATTGAATCCTTTGTTTTGGTTTTCAGGAAGAACATGAGCAGCTAAATTTATTGTGAAGTTTTGGTGAAGACTACAGTGGATGTTTGTGATTAATTCAAGGACTTCTTTAGATTATTTAGCTCTTATGGTTTCTCTGTTCGCTCTTGTACTTTTTCAATTCAATTGCTTAGCTACCAATTGAGTTTGTTTACCTAGATAGTAGTAATCGAGAGATACCTAACTAGGGTTGATAAAAGAGTGAGCATCACTTTGATAATCTACACTCGAGAGAGGGGATCCTTTGTGAGGGCTTGGGTCTTTTGTTCCATGGAGTTAATCTAAACATATTAGAAGGAGACTTCAATATTAAGGGTTAATCAACATGGGAGTACACTAGAGAGGGGGCTCAACCTAGACTAGCGACTTTCCTAGTAATCCTAGAGACATAAAATGGGTAATCAAAGTTGTTGAGTCAATTGCACGACAATTCTATTGTAGTTGGATCCAAAACTCTACTCTCCTCTTTGTGGTATCTTTTCACCTGTGTTAATTTCCTCTTGTTACTTTTAATTCCTTTTTCTTGTTATATGCTTATAGTAGTGTTAGAACAAAACCAATTCCTTTTCGATTGTCTAGATAGTAGTTGAAGTTTGTTCGTGGTACCAGAGTTGATATAATCTTGTCTCTGTGGGATACGATACTCTTACTTGTTTATGGTACACTAGCCCCGTACACTTGCGGGTAATTCTCGTGTTAAAATAAATCGAGTCAAGTTTTTGGCGCCGTTGCCGGGGACAATTGTGTGTCGTCATAGCTTAATATCGTGATAATAATAGAGATTACTAGTCTAGATTTTATTACTTTATCTTTATTTTTATTTTTGAGTTCTCTAATTCTTGTGTTTCCTTGGGCAGGTTGTATGCGCACGCGTTCTAAAGGTCCACCTTTAGAGGCTATCGATCTAGAGATCAAAGCATCCAACAGAAAGAGGAACACACAGAGGAGGTTCAACCAAAGGATTCGGGTATCTTCACCCGGTCATAGGCGTCTACCTTCTCCTATTCAGAGAACTCCATCACCCAGTCCATCTCCACTTCCTTCACCCATACAGTACGAGCCGCAGTCTCCAATTCTGATGGAGGACGAAATGGAGAATAACCATAATGAGAATAACAATGGCGAGAACAACAATGAGGAGAATAATAACAATGAGGAGAACAATGTGGAACATCCAGATCCCGTTGTCCATCAACTTCTTCAATAGATGGCCACCATGCGGAGGCGATTAGATGAGCATAACACGAGACCAGCACCGCAGCCGGGTTGCTAATCCACCAGTCAACAATGCGGGAATTGCCGCCAACAGCTTTGAATTGAAGCCGGAATTGATAAACATGGCAGATGAACATGCATTTGGTGGAACAAACGCAGAAGATGCTAACAAGCACCTCACCAAGTTCATACAAATTAGCAACACGGTGAAGGCTAATGGGTCTCAAATGATCAGATTCGCCTCAGACTATTCCCCTTCTCATTGAAGGATGATGCTAGAGATTGGTATGATAGCATGGAACCTAATTCTGTGCGAACCTGGGATGCAATGGTGGAGCTATTCTTGGAGAAGTACTATCGACCCTGTGAGGCACTCAAACGGCAAGCAGAGGTCATTCAGTATGCGATGCACCCTCAAGAGAATGTCCAAGAGTCCTGGAAAAGGTTCAAGTATCTAATGAGGAGATGCCCCAACCACGGGTTAAGCCCGGGGCAACAAATCTTAGCTTTTTACAGTGGAGGGACTCCGGAGGCAATGCGCGAATTGAATATGAGCGCGGGGGGTCACTCCTTAAGCTGGGAGAAAATGATGCACTAGAGGTGATTGAAAGGGTGGCTTCCAACGATGAGGGATGGAAGAATGAGAGAAGCAAAACCTACAGGGTGGCATCCACATCGGACGTTGACAGGATGGACATGATGTCCAAGCAGCTGGATTTCTTAACTAGCAAGCTGGGCTATATGTGAATTACGTGCATCAAGGCAGCAACAACAGGAATTTCAACAACTACCACCACAATCAAGGGGGTGGTAACTTCAAAAACTTTGGGAACAAGGCACATCCCAACCTGTCTTATGGGAACCCCAACAATGCCCTGCAGCCACCACTGGGGTTCCAAGTGTCGAATGGCCAGATCAAGGAGCCGAAAAAGGTCAAGCTTGAAGATGTCTTGATGGCGTTTATGAAGAAAACATGGGATTGTATGGCCGACTCCGATAAGAGGCTGAAAAAGGTAGAGACAGAGGTGCAAGAATTGAGCACCCACATGAAGAGTATTGACAATCAAATGAGTCAGATAGCTCAATCTGTGAGCAAGTTACACTCCCGGCCAATTCCCAGGGCAACCAATTGTGAACCTTAAAGATTGCAAGGCAATTCAACTTAGGAGTGGCAAAAGCTACGAGGGTCCTTCTATGCCAGAGACTGCAGTTGAAAAAGAGAAGGAAGAAGAATCTGAGCCAGAGCTAGAGCCAGAGAAGGAAGAGGAGCCTAAGCTACCACCTGCAGTTCATTTTAAGGCATCCTCCCCCCCAAGCTTGCAGCTGTCAGAGCACCTTTCTCGCATATCGTGCAGAAGAAGAAAAATGAGGAACAATTTGCAAGGTTCTTGGACATTTTCAGGAAAGTTCAGATTAATATTCCACTTGTGGAGGCACTGCAGCAGATGCCTAGCTACTCCAAGTTCCTTAAGGATGTTGTCTCTCAAGAGAAGAAGTGGGGGCATATGAAACTGTCAATTTAACAGAGAGTTGCAGCGCGATTATACAGAGAAATATGCTAGCCAAAATGGAAGATCTAGGGAGCTTCACTATTGCTTGCACAGTGGGAGATTGCCATGTGAGGAATGCTCTTTACGATCTTGGGGCTAGCATCAACCTTATGCCACTCTCATTCTTTGAGAAATTGAATATTGGTACCTTGAAGCCCACCACCATTACTCTGCAGATGGCAGACATATCGGTATCATATCTTATAGGGATAGTGGAGGACATCCTAGTAAGGGTGAATGACTTCATTTTTCCAGTGGACTTTGTTGTGTTGAAGATGGAAGAAGACCAGATCGTACCTCTTATCTTGTGGAGACCGTACCTTTCCTAGCTACAGGGAAGGCCATGATCAATGTGCAGAAGGGAGAGCTAACTCTCTGTCTCAATGATGAGAGTGTAACCTTCTCCATCTATGAAGCTTTGAAGAGACAATGTGGTGTCTGTGGTTGATGAGTGTGTTCGAGCAGTAGCCTACGCCAACTCTTCGCAGGATCAACTTGAGAGATGCATTTTTCAATCGGTTTATTCTTCACACTCTTTTGATATGTTGGATTTTAACTCTGAATTGTTGGAATTTGTAGGTGCTCTAGACTCAGCAAAGGAGATTCCTAGACCACGCCGTCAGCAGTTTCTACCTCTTAGAGACGATAAGGATGATAACAAGAAGGAAGAACATGACAAAAAGTTGGAGTTGAAACCATTGCATGCGCATCTGCAGTATGCTTTCCTAGGAGAGAGTGACACATTTCCGGTAATTGTGTCATCATCTCTCTCGAGTTCAGAGTTAAATAAGTTGTTGAGAGTGCTTCGAACTTACAAGGGGGCAATTGGGTGGTCTATCCCAGATTTAAAGGGGATAAGCCCAACAGTTTGTATGCATAAGATACATCTTGAGGAAGGGTATAAACCTAAAGTCCAAAACCAAAGGCAACTTAACCCTATCATCCAAAATGTGGTTAGGAAACAGGTTTTGAAGTTGCTAGATGCCGACATTATCTATGTCATTTCTGATAGTGAGTGGGTTAGTCCTACTCAAGTGGTAGACAAAAAGGGGGGGTACAACCATGGTGAAGGGAGAGAACGATGGAATGATAGCTACTAGGTTGGTCACCAGGTGGAGAGTTTGTATAGACTATCATGCTTTCAATGCTTCCACTAGGAAAGAACATTTCCCAATTCACTTTATTGACCAAATGTTGGATAGGTTAGTCGGGCATGAATACTATTGTTTTTTAGATGGGTATTCGGGGTATAACCAAATCCTAATAGCTCCCGAGGACCAACACAAGTCAGCTTTTGTATGCCCTTATGGAGTCTACGCCTATAGGAGGATGTCTTTCGATCTATGTAATACTCCAGCCACCTTCCAAAGATGCATGATGTCCATTTTTCATGATTTAATTGAAAATATTATGGAAGTGTTTATGGATGACTTCTCTGTCTTTGGTGACTATTTTGACAATTGTCTTGACAATTTATCTCGAGTTTTGCAACGGTGTGAGGAGACTAACCTTGTGTTGAACTGGGAGAAATGTCATTTTATGGTTAAGGATGGGATTGTACTTGGTCACAAAATTTCTGCAGGTGGGTTGGAGGTTGATAGGGCGAAGATCATTGCTGTTGAGAAACTCCCTCCTCTATCAAATGAGAAGGCAGTGAGGAGTTTTTTGGGACATGCCAAGTTCTATAGGTGGTTTATCAGGGATTTTTCGAAATTTGGTAAACCTCTTTGTAATTTATTAGCAAAAGATGTGAAATTTAATTTTCCCCTGATTGTGTGTAGGCATTTGAGAAGCTCAAATTGGCATTGGTGAGCGCTCCCATCCTCATCTCACCAGATTGGTCGCAACCATTCGAGATTATGTGCGACGCAAGTGATATAGCTGTGGGATCAGCGTTGGGTCAGAAGAAAGATAAGATATTTTGGGTGATTTACTATGCGAGGCGGACCTTGGACCCAACTCAAGCCAACTACACCACCACTAAAAAGGAGGTGCTAGTGGTGGTCTATTCTTTTGATAAGTTCCGCCCCTACCTCATTGGGGCCAAGACTATTGTCTTCACCGATCATGCTGCAATCCGGCACCTCTTTGCCAAACAAGATGCCAAGCCAAGGCGTCCAGAGCCTTTGTCCTAGCGGCATGGAGCTTAGACATTATTTTTTGAGGTGCCGAGTTCGAGCCCTCTAGATATCATTTCTAATTACCTCCTTTATATAGGAGTTTTTTTTAAAAGATGCCAAGCCAAGGCTTATAAAGTGAATCTTACTCCTCCAAGAGTTCAATTTAGAGATTCGAGGCCGAAGAGGATGTGAAAATGTGGTGGCAGACCACTTATCAAGGTTGGAACATGCTAATGAAGATGAGAAGTTGAAGTTGGTGATAAACAAAGAGTTCCCCGATGAGCACTTATTCTTTGTTGCTAAGGGAAAAGTGGCGTGGTATGCCAATATAGTCAACTACCTTGTTGCTAAGGCGGTTCCTGAAGGACATGTGGATTATGCAAAGAAAAAGTTCTTCCACGATGTGAAGTTCTATTTTTGGGACGAGCCTTGTCTCTTTAGAAGATGCGCTGATATGGTGATAAGAAGATGTGTGCCGCAAGAGGAATGGGAGGATGTTATGATGCAATGTCACTCCGCACCTAGTGGAAGGAATTTTGGAGCTAACCGAACCGCCATGAAAGTGCTCCAAAGCGATCTCTATTGGCCGAGCATTTCAAAAGATTGCCAAGATTTTGTGAGTAGAAGCAACGGGTGTCAGGGAATGGGGGTATTTCCAAGAAGAAGGAGATGCCAATGACAACCATTGTGGAGGTCGAACTATTTGACGTGTGGGGAATTGACTTCATGGGACCCTTCCCTTCATCTAAGGGGTTCCAATACATCCTTTTAGCCGTGGACTATGTTTCAAGGTGAGTGGAAGCCATTCCTACCCAAACCAATGATTCAAAAGTGGTGGTGAAGTTTGTTCAAAAGAACATATTTACGCGATTTGGCGCACCACGAGCTATTATAAGTGATGGAGGCTCCCACTTTAAAAATAGGTGGCTAGAGGCGGTGCTAGCAAGGTATGGAGTGAAGCATAGGGTGACAACTCCTTATCACCCTCAAGCTAATGGTCAAACGGACTTGGCCAATAGAGAGATCAAGCAAATCCGTCAAAAGGGCGTCAACCCCAACTGGAAAGATTTGGCTCTCAATCTTAATGATGCCTTGTGGGCATATAGAACGACATACAAGACTCTAATAGGAACGTCGCCCTACCAATTGGTCTTTGGAAAATCATGTCACCTTCCGGTTGAATTGAAGCATTCATCATATTGGGTGGTGAGGAAATTGAACTTAGACTTCGCTAAGGCTGACAAGGAGAGGAAGCTTCACCTCAATTTACTTGAAGAATTTAGGAATGAAGCTTATGCTAATTCCTCTATACACAAGGAGAGGTTGAAGGCTTACCACGACAAGATGATAGAGAAGCGTGAGTTTCACCTGGGAAAGGCCGTGTTCCTCTTCAATCATAAGTTGAGATTATTCCCCAGAAAGCTAAAATCCAAATGGTCGGGCCCTTTTACCATCAAGAGTATAATGAGAAATGGCACGATGGAGCTCATAGCACCCGATGGGAGCATATTCAAGGCAAATGGTCAAAACATCAAGAGGTTCTTCACTAAGGAGCAACAAGATGAGGTCTTCGTTGTTTCCTTGATTAAGTAGATGGAGCTTGCAAAGCGTCAAGCATACGACGATAAAAAGTTGAGCTAAAGGGGAGGCAACCCCTAGTAGGTAAATTTATTACTTTTGTGTGTGGTCTTGTTTTATTGTTTTTTTTTACTTGTTTCCTTTTCTATGAGCATGTGTGTTTTTGTTTAGTGTGTTCCTCCTTAGTTCTTTGTTTTTTTTAATAGGATTAATTCTCTTTTAGGTGTGTGGAGTTGGTATTTTGTTGGGTTTGGTATTGAATTTGGTGCAGGAATTAGAAATTTACATGGCTGGGGCAACGAAAAGGATCAAATTTGACCAGAAAATGCCCAGAAAGAAGCACCCGACCGGGTAAATATATAGTTCAAAAGCTATACCCGGCCGGGTACGACAGCTACAGCACTGAAATTCTAGAAAGTCTTCAAAAAATGTCACCCGGCCGGGTGAATTTTTAGTTGAAAAATTCGACCCGGGTCTCTGCGTGTCATGAAGTTCCAGCAAGGGGTCGAAATGCATCACCCGGCAGGGTGAATTTCCAGTACAAAAATTCGACCCGGCCGGGTACTGTCTCGGCGTGACCTAGGTATAAATAAGGTATGAAATCATTTTCTTTTTCATTTTTCTGCTCCCACCAGCGCCTCCCACCCCAATTTCGCTTTCTCCCTCAATTTCACACACAATACACCACACCCACCCCAAATTCCACCCACCCTACTCCAATTCCCTCTATTTTGAAGTGTTCTATCCATCTACTTTGAGCAAATTTGGGGATTCTCGTCCAACTCACTCACAAGAAGTAGGAATCCTTTTTGTTAACAAATTTAAGCTTCAAAAGTATGTCTTTCACTTGAAATTCTTCTATTATTGTGAAATATAGTTGGATTCATGGAGTGTGAAGTTTGAATGCTAGTTTTTGCTTAGGGTTTTGAGGAATTTCATGGTTTGCTATGATTGAGCTTGATTTTGATGAATTTTTGTGTATGAGGAGCATGATATTTGATCTTTTTCATGAATGGAGCATGTATTCTTGATTATTATGGCTTTGTGATGGGGATTTTGATTTTTGACTTGACCATTTTACAATGGGGGTGATGATTTTGTGCTTTGATGTTAGTTTGATGTAGGGATTGAGTCTATCTCCCTTTGATGATTGTGTGAGGAATGGGCGTAGGGATCGAGTCTATCTCCCTATTGTTTTGTTTGTGGTGCGTTTGATTTTAGGAATCAAGTCTATCTTCCTAATGTCTCTTATCTTGCCTGTGATAATTGTCTTGTATATCTCTTTGAGTGTGGACTAAAGTTGGGGTAGTTGGCTTCTTGTTGTGGTTTATTTCAGGTAAACTTCGACATGGCCAACATTGCCAACCTGAGAACTGTGAACGTGACCTTGAGAGGAAAAGAAGAGAAGGCCAGATGGGCAGCGCTAGCACCTCTGGACAGCATGCCCTCCCAGTACCCGATCATCGACCCGATCAACGATATGGGCATCCAAGTGTCTTGGGAAGGCATCCTGGAAGCAGGCCTTCTCACCTACCTATTTGCACACCAGTACAGATCATATAAAGTCTTTACCTTGGAGTTCCTATCTACGCTCCAAGTTAACTACACAGATAAGGTGCTGGAATCCATTACCTCGCCTGGAAAATGTAGAGCACACACTCATACTGACAGAATTCAATGTCGTCTTCCAACTGCTAGGCGAAAATGAAGAAGAGTGCATTGACGAGCCCCCAGAATATAACAGAGATGATTTTTGGGGCCGACTTACATTGGATGAAGCTACCTCGAGCTAGGGTCGTACTTACATTCCCTCCCGTGCAAAAATCAACTCCATTCGGAACCCAGTCTTGAGGTATATGGCCAAGGCGTTGGTTTTCTTTCGGTTCGCCCACAAGGAGGTGGGTAGTATTTCTTCCGAACTACTATTCATACTATGGGGGATGTTGGCTCACACAAGGATCAACACGGGGTACTTCATGATAAAGCATTTGGATAGGCACGCAAAGAAGAAGATTGGTAAGCTTTGTTGTGGATGAGTGATCACCGCCCTAGCCCTCTATTATCAGATCAATGTCGGGGGCCGGGTCCCTGATTTGGGGAGTATGTCGATTGACTGGGAGATTCTGAAAAATTCGGGCATGGTCACTGTGGACAGAAGAGGCGTTGGGTACTTCGTTCTAGCTAAGAAGACGTTTTTCAGGTTCCTCGTCTCTCAGCTATCAGGACAACAGGAAGATGAACTCCTCCGCTCATTTGGCGAGAATAGCAACTGACCCTCCCCATGGTGAAGGGTTTACTGGTCAGACCCCGATGCGTGTGGGCACACATCACATCCCACGCCCCGAGATCCCTGACGAGCTCCTAAAAATTCAAGATGAAGCATTGGAGAGAGAAGATGAGGATGAAGATGTTGGGGTTTTGGAGCCCCTTGCACAGCGGAAGACTTGTACAAAATAAATAAATCAGACGTAGGATCTAGTTGACAGATTATGGGATTAATCAATTCACATGTTAACACAGAATTGCATGCTAGAACGCAAATAATTCATGCTTAAAGAATATAAATTCTAAAACATGAACTCTACGGTTTAGAGTTACCGATTTGATTCACCAAAGAATCGTCGATTGCTCGCGCCTTCTCCACGATGATCTTCAATACTAGACCACAGATCTTCTGACTGGTGTCCCGAACTGTATTCCGACATCAGGGTGGGCTGATCTTATCGAAACACTATGACTCGAATAAAGAAGACAGGAATTCCTCACGGAGGAGGAGCTGAAAATCTCACAGAGGAGAAAATCACTAGAAAAATCGTCCCCTTCTCCAAAATAGGAGTGGGCGAAATTTCATGATGAAAATAATTGATATTTATGTCTCTCTTATTCTCCTATTTATAATAAATCATATTGGGCCCAGTCAGAGATCTATGGAAGACTTTGGATATGGGCTCCCCCAATTAGCTTTTTACTAATTAAATTGAACCCACAATTTAATACAATCTTATATTGGAATATTACGAGCAGCCACTACAGACGTAATATTGAACTCCCTCTCCAAATCTGAAATTACAAGTAATCCGGGTTTCCACTTTGTTTATTATTTATTTCCCGCGCTTAAGATATAAATGTCCATTAATTAATTAAAGTCTGCTATGGACTTAATTAATTAACATCTTATTAATTCCAATAGTGGACTTAGCAAGAAACACTTATTTATTATTCATGGAATAATTAAATTCCAACTGGCCAGTTTCCGAATAATAAAACCTTGTTCAAGCTCCTCTTGAGGACATTATCAAACGAGACTCACCTCGCGCACGATTCAACATAATAGCAATCCTAACACCGCTAGATAATGATCACCACTACCCAATATACCTGGATCGTTGGGTGACGAACCCGCACCTTTGGTAAGTCAAAGTAGTAGTACTCAATATCGTATGCTCAATGCTAACGTATGTAGATTAAGAAATAGATATTTATCAAGACCTTGTCTTTCAGTAGATAGCATAAAGACTCGTCTTGCTGTTAGATCCATTCAGTGCTATACCACACCAACGTCATCTTATTTCAATAAGGCTTGGAAATAATCGGACTGACATTGCAACCTTTCACGATAGGTAGCCAAAGCCTATCCACGTTGTGAAATTCTTCTTTTTCTTTTGCAAAGCATTGCATAGAACCGACTGTAGTTACCTTAAAGTGGACAACGCCCACAACCAGTCTACTAAGCAAAAGACTTAGGCTTTGTTTACTTCTTATGCATTTAAATGTTTATAAAACATCTTATAAACGCACAAGCAAACACAATGTAATAATGTATTGATTCTATTCGTGCGAAATGCTCGAATAATACTGAATCGGGTCAAAAGTGGATTGTAGAGTTTTTCTGTACACAAGCAAGATTCTATTCATGTGAACTCGCTCGAAACATGTTTTTCAGTATACTAAACCTAACAATCTCCCACTTATACTCAAAACATGCTTTCGAGTATACCAACTGCCAAAAACTCTCCCACTTATACACAAAGCAGGTCTTGGAGCTAGAAATATCGAACTACCATTCATTTCACATCATGTTTGAAACATGTTCCCACAAAGGCAATTTCTATGAAAAATCTGCTTGGTTGTTCTATAATATCTTTTGCACCACTATGTCTTTGCTGCGTACTTGATCTTTAATTAATTTTATCTCTCTATGTGATTGCTTAGCTTATGATCTCGTGTTCCTCTTGAGTTTGCCTTTGCTAGAGTAAAATACTCATAGGCATACTCAAACTTACGATCAAAACTACTAGGAGTATACTCCTAATGTAAGCACATATAATGAGAATGACTTACTCGATCACTGATCTGTCATAAGACTAAGTCTGTGTAACCCCAAGGACATTACATGAATGACTGGTAAACTAGAATATAGCAATTAGCCTTTCTCAAGTACTATGGTATATCCATTACCCCAATCAAAGTCCTTCGCCATGGTTAATATGATATATACTTGCTATGCAAAAGCACAACTAATATCAAACTTAGTACACATCATAGCATACATGAGACATCTATCTCCAAAACTAGTCTCATAATTCTTGTTCTCACTAAGCGTCAAACGACACTTGACTAGAGACAAGACAATTCCATCTTGAAAGGTAAAAACCTTTGCATGAAAATTCTAATGCTAAAATGTTCCAAGCAATGTATAGATATAGGATTCCTAAGAGAATCTCAACATTCTTTCTAGCAATCTTAAAGACTTAGATGCTTAGAATGTAATTAGTTTCTCTTAAATCCTTTATCTTAAACTGGGTAGACAACCAGTTTCCTACGCTAGATGCCAATCTTAGTTGTTTGCAACTTTTGTAGATTTCATCATCGTAGAGTACCAATAATACCATATTTAATGCACTTTCAACTTCCTTGTGCTTACAACACATTTAAGGGGCACATGTCAAATTCGAAACATTTGACAATCTCAGCAAAACACTTATCTCTGATTTAGATGCTTGCCTAAGACCACAAAGGTCTTCATAAGCTTCCAATCATGTGTTTCTTGCCCTTTATTACATACCCATTAGGATGTCTCATGTAGATGATTTTCTCAAGACTTCTACTAATAGAAAGCTGTCTTTACAATCATCATACATACATTCTAATTTATGTAAGTTCCGACAAACAGTAGGATCGAACAAATCTTGGCACAAAAACAGCGAGAAAAATGTTCTCGTTGGGTAGAACCCATTGTCATTGTCTAGCCATTTGAGATCCATATTTACCCTTGCAAATATACTAGCTCCCACTGACTGACACAACCTGTAGGTAGTATTGCAAGTCTTGTAAAACATGTTGTCTATCTTAGAATGTAGTTTGGAATCTATCACCTTTTCAAGGATGAATATCCAAATGAACCAATTCTACATTGTAGTTAAAGGGATTATGTTCAAGTTAATCTAAGACTGCGTCTTACGACACTCTCAGACCCATGAACTTGTTATGTTCCTTAGGAACGCTCCCACTACGACATGGTTCTTACAATCTTAGGTGTTGAAGTTGATTTTATTAGTGCATAAGCTTCTAATGGTATTAGTCCTTGGTAACGTGGGAAATTCGATATCTCTCTCTGTCCTGAGAGTTATCACGTTGTTAAGATTTTAGTTCCTTTCTTGATCTTCATACAAGAATTATATCTTTGAAGATTACAGAACTTATAATCTTACATCATTTGGGACAACCTTAAAACATGCTTGATCAGTACTCAACTCCAATTACTTGGATACCTTTCCAACATGCATTGGAACAACATTACACCTTGAGATGTGCTAGACTAGGGTCGCTCTAGTCCACAACTCGTGTTTTGTAGAAGGTACTGATGATGGTAGTTTCTTTAAGGTGTGTCTCATTATATCTAACGCTTATCCCATCAATGATAAGATTTTCATGAGTACAACTCATCACTTAATCAAACTTGTCTTAGAAAGACTTTGATTCCTTCTTACATAACTATCCCATTCTTCATAAGAACGCTTGGATTCGTCAATGGAGGTTAGGCTCCCACTACTGATCATAACCCATTGCTTGTCTCCTTATGGTGTAAACCATTGAGACTTGCTAGTCTTTCTATGTTGCATTTCTGTAAGTGATCTAAATCGAATGATTCTCACTTATAGTGCATCAAATAGACATTCTCGACTTTCAAGCTATTTAACAAACAAATCGTTAAAATCTTGATGGTCTGGATCAGTCTGAACAATAGCTAAGTATTTTCTTGGCCTTAAGACTAAGAGCCATAAATACTTTATCATTCATTATTTAAGAAGTTGATGTGTTGTTTCATACTCAATCTTGTTGCATTTGTATCGTTTCAATACTATGATGCCTTAAACATCAGCCATAAAACAATAATTGAGCATTAATAGCTCCCACTGCAACAAATGCCTAACTGGATCAAGATTTCTTACTTAGAAGTTGCATTGTCATGTAAGTCAGTGTCCTTCTTTAAAAGAGGTCAATCCAACTTACAAAGCATCTTTACTCGCGTTAAACAAACTTTGATGACAATTCAGGCTCTCCCATTTCCATATCTAGTCTTTTGTTCAAATGAACTAGGACTTAGGAAAAATGCAGCCTTAATGAATTCGTCATCTATCATGTTACTTTCCTCTAACAGTAATATAACGACTAATGTTCTGAAGGTTTTCTACTTTTCGGTTAAACCTTCTTTTAGTCATTTCTTATTACTCCAGGCAATGACTTGAGTCAGAAACTATTTAAGTGATCAAAAGATTCCACAAAATATTTTGTCCTTTTAGGATATTCCAATCGAATCATCTTGACAGATTCTATTGATATCCATCTTTCATCGTCACTAACCAAGACTTGTCGTGCTACTTAAAAGAAAATAGCTTGACATTATTCCTTAAAGAACTTGTCAAGTACATGCAAAAAGCATTCTTGAACAATATTCGTGGAATTATGTCGAGGAAATGGAGGACATGAATCATTGAGTATAAACTCCAAGTTTTAGCGATGAGAATCTTATCCATTTTAATTTCCAGTCTACATAATTTTGGCATTCGAGTTCATTTCTTTAAGGATCGCAGACAAAATATGAATGACATAATGAAGATTTGGCATATAAACTTATTATCACATACTTATGCTCAATACATAATCGGAAATAACCACAAAACAATTATGTATCTTGCAAATGTAAAATTAAAATTTTGTACCCTCCAGAGGAAGTCAATACACATTAAAATCTTACAATTTTACTGGTTACAACACCGACGAATAGTCCAGAGACCACAGAGTGGCATGGCCGCCTAATGTTGCCTAAGCAAGACCACCGAATTTAGCATTACAGAGTCTCATTCCTACAACACACTCCCATAACAATGCTCATGTGCTGCTAACAAGATCAAGCTATCCCATAAATTTTGTGTGAACATCTGAATCTTGCAGTTTCTTAGGATTATTGTCCCCACAGAGCAGGTGGCGATAATATTGGAAACCACTTTCTAGTTCATACTATTTATTTTTGAGAAATTCGCCCTCATGAACTCGCTATTTCTTAGGATTATTGTCCCCGCAGAGCAGGTGGCGATAATATTAGAAAAAAGTTTCATAAATTGCAGACCAATTGATGGAGACTATATACAACGCACTTATTGTAATTATCGCTTAGATATTTTATATGGTTTTTGCATAATTATCACATAAGCAGATAAAACAGATAATCCACTTACAAAGATAAACACCAAATAAACAGATAAATCAATTTAATGCATGACATTTAAACACACTGGATAATTAATGATAATTATTTAATCTAGTCAAGGGAGAATCAATTAAATAATTATGTTTTATCTTGGATAATTATTATCCTTAATCATTTAGGTTTTATCAAGATAGTGTTAACTATCTAAATCCATTTAGGATCATTCTAGATTTTATTTCGATAAAGTCAAATCTTTCAATTCAAGATAACGTTGATCTAGGATTATTATTATTTAAATCGTTCTAGGATATTACTAGACAGAAACGATTCCATCATAATCCATACGATAAATAAAATCCAATCAACCAAGATTTATACAAATCTTAATTCTATTTAGAATAGATATCTAGAATATATCATACATTACTTAGGATTTCTTAGATAAATAAGTTTATCTAAATCCAATTAAATAAGGATTTTCTTATATATTATCTTTATCCTAATCTATCTAGGATATAAATCCAAAAGATAAGGATAACTTGGATTAATGCTTATTTTAATTCATCTAAGATTTGTCTTAATAGAATTAGATCTATTCAAATCCATAGGATAAAATAAATTGATATAAATCTTTATCATAATTCATCTAGGATTTATCTTGGAGTAAATCCATAAAAATTCATAGAATAAGATAACATTATATTATAATTATTCAAATCTATATGAGATTTATCTAGAAACAAATCCATATAAATCTATAAGATAAGAATAAAATATTATATTTATCACTATCCAAATCCATCTAGAATTTATCTATGAATAAATTCATATAAACTCATAGGATAAGAATAAAATAATATTATCATTATCTAAATCCAACTAGGATTCATCTAGGAATAAATCCATATAAATCCATAAGATATAGATAAAAATTAGATTATTATTTTCCAAATATAACTAGGATTTATCTAGGAATAAAATCCATATAAATCCATTAAATAAGGAAAGAATCTAATTAATCCATTATTTGATTCATAATCAAATCTCACATAATATATAAAATCCACAAAAGATATATTCAAATCTAATTTCATATTTATCTTGAATTATTTCCAAAATTGAATCCAAGGAAAAACCCTAATCAATTTTTGGAAAGCGAAGTCACGGAACGAGGCGATAGAACGTCACGCATAGGGAAACCCTAATCTTGCGTCGTCGTACTCCCACTCGTCTCGCGAGCTTGACGTCTTCGATGCTGATGCGTCGACGTCGCTCGCTGGCGCTGCTTCAGAGTCGTCGTCGCAGCTGCGACGTCTACTTCATCGCCGCCTTGCTGCTGCGTCACTGCCTGCGCAGCCTGCTGTGCTTTCGCGAAGACTCCCAGCCTGCTTCGACGCCGTTGCTCACGAAGGGACGCTGTCCTTCGAGCCTGGGAACTGCCCCGAAGGGCTCCCACTCGGACCGCCATCGCTGGCGGCGTCGTTTCTGCGGCTGCCGCTACTCCATTGCTGCAGCGGTCGCTGCTTCTGTTCAACGTCTCCGGCAACCCTCCAGGCTGTAAATATCACGCCAAGGCTGCTGGCCGATTGAACTCATGCGGTCATTCCCGCATATCCATTTAAAATTCACGTGCATAATTATGTATCATAATATGGTTAATCTAATCATTAGTTAATGATTACAAAACTTATATATTTGATTTTCACAATACATACACACGTATGGACTTTTACAAAGAATTTGAGAAATTAAACTCGTCAATATCCCATGACAATTCCACATACTAAGGGCTCAAATTCTTTCCTTGACGTCGTGGTCTGCGCATTCGTCGACGTGCAGCCCTGGCTCGAGCGCCTGCTGCACGTCCTCGT
This sequence comes from Salvia splendens, assembly GCF_004379255.2. Lineage (NCBI taxonomy): Eukaryota > Viridiplantae > Streptophyta > Magnoliopsida > Lamiales > Lamiaceae > Salvia > Salvia splendens. The sequence continues at coordinate 9,889,842 of NC_056043.1, read as the reverse complement.
CAAATGTGCCCTCATCGTCATGCATTCAAGCAATTCACATAACATGAAATTAATCCACATAATCAGAGCCAAAAATTGGCTCTGATACCAATTGTTGGGGTTTTGGAGCCCCTTACACAGCGGAAGACGTGTACAAAATAAATAAATCAGACGTAGGATCTACTTGACAGATTATGGGATTAATCAATTCACATGTTAACACAGAATTGCATGCTAGAACGCAAATAATTCATGCTTAAAGAATATAAATCCTAAAACATGAATTCTACGGTTTAGAGTTACCGATTTGATTCACCAAAGAATCGTCGATTGCTCGCGCCTTCTCCACGATGATCTTCAATACTAGACCACATATCTTCTGACTGGTGTCCCGAACTGTATTCCGACATCAGGGTGGGCTGATCTTATCGACACACTAGGACTCGAATAAAGAAGACAGAAATTCCTCACGGAGGAGGAGCTGAAAATCTCACGGAGGAGAAAATCAATAGAAAAATCGTCCCCTTCTCCAAAATAGGAGTGGGCGAAATTTCATGATGAAAATAATTGATATTTTTGTGTCACGACCGCCCACCCCAGGGGTGTTACAAACGAGGCGATCGTGACCAAGGGACAAACATTTAAGAATATCATTTAAGGATTTTAGTTCATAAGAAAGACTCAAGTAGCTTGAAAGAATAGTATTTTAGTTCAAAAATATAGCAGCGGAAATAAGGTTTTAAAGAGAGTCAAGGATGACGCCTATGTATGAAGACACAACGCATCCATATTCCCTATGCCGACTCAACATCCACCGCAACATCCCGCTCAACCTGCACATAGGGAAAACACATGCAGGGCTGAGTACTTGATGTACTCAATGGGCTCATGCCGAATTTTTTTTTCATAAAAACAGTTATGTCATCCATATCAGTGATCTCGAGTTTTATGTGAAGTTAAGAAATATCACGAGAACACAAAAACATTTCAAAGTCTGGCCAGACAATCAATCTCCCCACTTTCTCATCAATCATTCAATCACATTCTCTTTCCATAGTGCGACGAAAGTGTGGCCACACTATTCGCCCACGAGACCGGCCGACTAGCAAGGACGGCTCACGATCCCACTTGTGTACACTAGCCTGATAGGGTTTGCGGCCCTACTCAGACCCGAATTCGTTTCATTCATAGCCCTATAGCCTAATGGAGCGCACTCACAAACTAGGCATCAGGCACAATCTCATCATCAAAACAAACATGGCATGACATAACACTTTAAACCACCCTTATTACACCATAATCATACTTTTGAAAGCGTAAAAGATTTTAGTAAAAGAAAGCCCACCTCGTTTGCTTAAACCATTCAACATCCATTTAAGGCAACCCTCGTTCCTCGAGCTCACGTATACTCAATCACCCTTGCCAACGGCAACACAAATCAGCCTTTCGTAAACTTATATTATCATGCATGTCCTATTGTTTCTCTCTCATCGTTATTCTCCATTTCCCAAACCCAGCATACGTCACATAGGTGTAAGACACGCGTAACACATTTCAACTGATCACAAGTGATTTCAACATTTAAACACGTTTCTTGGACATACATGCATCATATAACACTTTTAAATCTTGAAACTAGGTGTCATTTTAATAAGGCAGAAAACTGGCAGAATTGCGCGACCGTTTTGTAAAAATTACTATAAAATCACCCAACCTCAAAAGATGCTAAATTTTGGTCACAATACAGAGGACACATTCAAGTTCATCCATGAAAATTTTCATATCGAAATCATGCCATTTAGTCAGTCATTTCACATATTGAACTCTCTGGTCAGAACATATAATTTCTGACAGTATTGCGCAGTAAACTTCAAAAATTCACCAAAAATTCATCCTTCCTCATATGACGCTAAATTTTGGTCACAACACATTAGATACATTCAAGTTCACCCAGTTAAAATTTCACACTGAAATCATATCATTTGGTCAGTCAAAATATTTATGCAACTCTCTGATCGGAACATAAAATTCTAGCAGCACTGCGCAGTTCATTTTGAAAAATTCACCGTAAATTCATACGATGTCCAATAAGGCTGAAATTTTCACAAGACTCAGAAGACACTTCAAATTTTCATCTAGTTCAAGAATCACATCGATCAGAGGTCATTTGGTCGGTCAAACAGATTTCGAAACATTCTGGCCGAGAACACACGTTACTGGCAGAATTGCGCAGTCAACTTCAAACATTTTTCAAAAATTCATTTTTCGACAAAAAGGGCTGAAATTTATACGAGACACAGAAAACAACTTGAAGTTTACTCAGTAAAAATTTCATAGAAAATTTCGTTCGTTTGATGGGTCAAATACAGATCATAAGTCACTGGTCGTGCATCACAGATTTCTGGTTCAAGTTCGAAAATAGGGTTTTTAAAACTTCCACAACACAAACACCGATTTTTCATGCTCGATAACACATAATCATGCTTACACGTTCCTCATACACATATTTGCACATAAACTCATATTATTCACCAAATATTTCAATCCAACACACATGATTTCAATCAACAGCGCAAAATCAAACAAGTTCTTACGAAACACACTTTCCCTCCGTTAAACTTGCGATCTATCAAACCTACACCCTCTACATGCATGTAGGACTCAAGAACATGGTCAAAACAGGTAGGATGATAGAAAGTGAACAATATACCTTCTTGAATCAAGAAAAACGAACGGTAGAAACAAACGTTGACACGATTCGTCCCTCTCCCTTCACCGCTGCCACGAATCCGCCGTCGCGGATCCGCCGCCATCGGCTCCTCCTCTCTCTTCTCTCTCTCGGATTCTCGATTTCGAAAGAAATGAAATGAAATGAAAGGAGGTTGTATTTATAGAAAAAAAATTTCATAAAAGACAAAAATTTACGTCTTTTCGTTTTGATGTGACGAGTAATTAATGCGGCGTTGAAAAACGTGCCTGATGTGACGTGGTTCTTATCCACTTGGAAAACGTGCCTGATGTGACGCGATTCTTATCCAACTTTTCGTCTCGATTTGTTGTCGAAAGTGTATTTGATACGTGGTTTATTCTTTCGTGTAGGTAACGATTTAACGGGTCGTTACATTCTACCCACCTTAACAGAAATTTCGTCCCGAAATTTGATCGTCTTACATAAACAACTCAGGGTACTTTTCTTTAATTTCATCTTCTAACTCCCACGTGGCTTCCTTGGAACCATGGTGTTTCCAACACTTTCACGAATGCTATCGACTTGTTTCGCAACTCTTGTATCTTTCGATCTAGGATTGCCTCTGGCCTTTCCTCGTAGCTCATGTCGGGGTTTAGGATCACTTTTTCTTGACGAATCACATGCTTGGGGTCAAACACGTACTTGCGCAACTGCGACACATGGAACACGTTGTGCACATTCCCAAAACTGGGAGGTAACGCCAAACGATACTCTACAGGACCTACTTCATCGATAAACTCGTACGGTCCTACAAAGCGCGATTTCAACTTGCCCTTCATTCCAAACCTCACAACTTCTTTCGTCGGGGATACTTTTAAGAACACTTTGTCACCAACGTCGAATTTGATTTCCGTTCGACGCACGTCAGCATACGACTTTTGCCTATCTTGAGCTTCCTTGATCCTTGCGCGGATTTGATGCACAATTTCGGTCATTTCCTTTATAGCGTTGGGTCTTAACATCTTCCTCTCGCCAACTTCATCCCAATATAGTGGGGATTGACACTTCCTGCCATATAAAGCTTCATACGGAGCCATATCGATCGTCGCTTGGTAGTTATTGTTGTAGGTGAATTCAACCAACGGCAGAACAGTTTCCCAACTTTCCCCTCAATCTAAGACATTGGCTCGTAGCATGTCTTTAAGTTTTTGAATCGTCCTCTCTGACTGTCCATCCGATTGCGGGTGATAAGTAGTTCTGAAGTTCAATTGCGTGCCCAAATCTCGTTGCAAACTCATCCAAAACTTTGACGTGAACTTCGTATCGCGGTCGGACACAAAAGTCTTTGGCCTTCCATGCAAACGTACAATCTCACTCACGTAGATCTTAGCTAATTTGTCCGATCCATAGGAAATCTTTAATCGGTAAGAAGTGCGCGCTTTTAGTCAGTCGATCGATAATCACCAAAATCGCAGTGTTGCCCTTATGTGACTTTGGCAAACTCATCACGAAGTCCATGGCTATATGCTCCCACTTCCATTCGGGAATTTCGAGTGGTTGCAACTTCCCATATGGCCGCTGGTGTAAGGCATTCACTTGTTGGAACGCTAGACATCATTCCACATGTGACGCTACGTCTCATTTCATCCCATTCCACCAAAAACGTTGCTTCAAATCTCGATACATCTTCGTACTTCCGGGGTGAGCAGTATAAGGCGTGTCGTGCGCTTCACTTATAATCTCATCTTTTAGCGCCTCATCGCTCGGCACACACAATCATCCATCGTACGTCAAAACATTATCCGCCTCCTCACGATAATGATCGAGCTTCTCGGCTCTCACCTTTACACGTAATTCTGCCAACTTCTCATCACGTCGTTGGGCTTCTATGAGCTTGGTTATCAAGTCTGGCTCGATCACTAGCGTCGTTATTCTTCCTCCTACTGTCTCGGGCTCTTTTACTATTTCCAATCTCATTCTATCGAATTCGCGAATCAACGCTTCCTCTTGCGTTAGGAAATAAGCTAATTGTGGTTGGTTCTTCCTACTCAAAGCATCGGCTACTGCGTTCGCCTTGCCCGGATGATAGTGAATACCACAGTCATAGTCTTTCACGACTTCTAACCAACGTCATTGTCGCATGTTTAGCTCCTTCTGCTCGAGTACTTGAGACTCTTATGATCCGTAGAAATCTCACATCAGACTCCATAGAGATGGTGTCTCTAAATTTTCAGTGTGTGCACTACTGCTGCAAGTTCCAAATCATGAGTCGGAAAATTCAGCTCATTCGGTCTCAACTGTCGGGAAGCATATGCTATCACCTTCCCATCTTGCAGTAACACGCATCCAAGTCCTACTTTTGATGTATCAGTAGAGACGGCGAAGTCCTTGTTGGCTGCCGGCACCGTTAGAACAAGTGTTGTGGTCAACTTTTATTTCAATCGTTGGAAACTCGCCTCGCATTCCGGCGTCCAAACCTCTTTGATTCCTTTCTTCAACAATTGTGTCATTGGTCTCGCGATTTTAGAGAATCCCTCGATGAAGCATCGGTAGTATCCCGCCAATCCCAAGAAACTGCGGATTTCACTCTGCGTTTTCTGCGATTTCAAATTTTGCACAGTCTAAACCTTTGCGGGGTCTACTTGAATCTCATTTGCCGTCACGATATGACCAAGAAAGTTCACTCGAGTCAACTAAAATTCATATTTACTAAACTTGGCATAAAGCTTCTCCCTTCGTAACGTTTCCAACACAGTTTGCAGATGCCCTCCATGTTCCTCCTCGTTCTTCGAGTATACTAAAACATCGTCGAAGAAGACTAACGCGAACTTGTCAAGATACTCGTGGAAAACTCGGTTCATCAAGTCCATGAAGACGGCCGGGGCGTTGGTCAGCCTAAATGGCATCACTACGAATTCATAATGGCCATAACGAGTGCGAAAAGCAGTCTTAAGTACATCCTCTCGTCGGACCTTTAGTTGATGATATCCCGACCTCAAGTCCTTTTTTTTTGAAAATATGCCCGCTCCTCGAAGTTGGTCAAACAAATCATCAATCCTCGGCAGTGGGTACTTATTCTTCAGGTCATCTTGTCGAGCTCACGGTAATCGATGCACATTCTCACCGTTTCATCCTTTTTTCTTTACGAACAACATCGGCGCTCCCCACGGTGTCACACTAGGTCGGATAAAACCCAAGTCTAACAATTCTTACAACTGAATCTTGAACTCTGCCAACTCTTTAGGGGCCATTCGGTATGGCGCCTTCGATACTGGCGCAGGCCCTGGTTCCAAATCAATAGTGAACTCTAATTGTCTGTCGGTTGGCGGTCCAGACAAAGCTTCTGTAAAACACATCGAGAAAATCTAGTACTACTGCCACTTCTTCCACTCTCAATTCCTTCCTTTCCTCTCCGTTCAAGTACACAAGATACGCCGGACGCCCTTTCCTTATCATCATGGTTGCTTGCAATGCGGAGATTATAGAGGTTTGTCGATTTAAAGAAATCCCTTACAAAAAATAGTCGGCTCGTCGCCAGGGGTTTGAAAAGAAATTTGCCTCTGGCTGGTGCATCACTTTTACGCATGTCTGAGTATAGAAACTTATTCCCCCGTGTGCATTCGAAAAGCTCAACCCCTCCCTTTTCTCCAAGTCTAGTATCAAGAACTCGAAAATTGATCATGCAGTCTTACTTGGATATGAACTGAATTCAAAATTGTAGCAACACTGCTGAAGGTGTCTTAATCAGAAAGGTTGTAGAATTAATCAAGAAAACAAGAACAACACTTCTAGTTCGACTCTTTTAGATCTCATCACCAACTTGCAGAAATTGGTTTGAAAAAATAAGGCAGGGTCTAAGTTTCATTGATCTTGATCATGTTCATTCTGGAAATTAAGGTTTCAAATAAACTCATAAAGGTTGAGACTTTACTTCTGACGAGAGCTCGAAAGAATATGAGATAGGCCTTGAAAACAGGATGAAACTGAATCAGGTCTCAAATTACATAGTAGGCTGCCAAATAAGATATTTCAATTGTCAAATCAAATTTGCAAAATCAATGAATGATGGTTCACACATGTCATGACACGAGATGATCAATCGTGGGAGGATTTAGAAGCATAGAAAAATGTCATGAGGTAGCACTGATCATGGTTCGACGACATCATGTTATTGAATAATGATGTCACATCAATGAATTCACAGGGTTGCAACCAACGTGAAGTGAACTTTTTTTTAGGAAGATCGGCTAGATCAACCACGTTAAGGAAAAAGACACACAATAGCCTTAACTTGGTGTTGCAGAAAGAAAATCATTGAGCATGAAACAATATGTGTAGTGAAACTGAGCTAAAAAAAATTTCACTTCTGCAAGGAAGAACTTGCCGCATGCATAGTTACGAAATAAAAAGGTGTACAAAAGTTCCAAGAAGAATATTCCATCCTTTGAAGAAACATGTTTGGGAATGGGATCGTACTGAAAGTCATAACTGCAAACAACTTTAGAAATGAAGCTCAAAGGCGGAAGTTCATAAAGTCAAAATATTGTCCTTACAAAAGATGAATCAAAGAAGACTACTAATCAAGATGTCCAAAGTTACAAAGACAAGCACAAATTTTCAAGAACTGAAAAATGAGTCATGATTGACATAGGAAAAAGAAATAATGAGCATTACTTGCAAGGTTTGAGTCAAACAGAGTCTTAAATTGAACAGGGCTCCCCGTTAATCGAAAGAACGTAGAAAGAATTTCTTAGGATCCAAGTAAGTACTGCTGATTAAAATCATTCATTATAGCCACGAGGGTCACACTCTCTCGTTCATCTTTCTGAGGCCGAACATGGTAACATCGTTCTACGAAACTGTTGATTCCAAGTTAAGATTCATCGTGTCGTTACAACTAATAACAGTATTCGAAAGCCATATCTTCATATATTCCTTGCACGTGATAATCGTCATTTTCTTAAAGCGTTGTAGTTATACTCGCGCTCTCAACATGATATAACGGTCGTTTTCGCCGCATCGCCACTTTTGACCGAAGATCGGATTTATCTATTAGATCGCAGGTATGATCTCTACATCCGTTGTAGGATCATTTCGCATCTCTTTTTGCCTCGAACATTTTCTCGTTTGGAACATCTCTTCAATTTGCACTTCTTCTTTTCTTAAACTCTTTATCATATGCTACGTCCTTTCGCATTCTCCTTGTTCTCGTCATTCAGGGAAAAACGATTCTGAATTTGTAATCATTCGATAAAGTTCGAGTTCACACCACATATTTCCATTTGTCCTATCACTCGGAAAAGTGATATTGCAGTTGTCAACAACTAAATTCGATATCATTTAATCTAACATATTTCTTAGGCACTCTATGTTCGCATACAAAGTTCATAGCGTCATTCCAAGAAATAGAAAAATTTCATGGTCCACTGGTCTCCATCCTCTATCTCGATACTCTAGTCTCATATCTCGATAATTTGGAAATTTCGCCCCACTTTTCATTCTCGTTCGTTTTCATTGCTCGGGAAAGCAATAGGTGAGTTTTCAAATTAGAACTACGGTCCGCGTGGTCAACTAGGTCTACATCTTCGGCACTCTAAGTTCACGACACATTTCATCATCTCGTAGAGAACAAAATATCACAACAAGTACTATAACACACAACATTTTCACATATCAAAGCAAAACACTTTCTCACTTCACATTATCATTCAAAACTTTTGAAATAAAATTTTCTTCAGACTCTCACACTTTCCTCAAAATTTTCACATTTCAATTTCAACTTTAGAGTAAAAGTTTTGACTCAAAACTCAAAACATACTTTCACATCAACTTTCATCACTCGTATAAAACACTCCATAGAGTAACGCTTCATACTTCGCACCTCATAACATATATAACATCACACTCCATAGCTAAATTTTCCAATCGAAAAGGAAATTTTTTTTTTTAATAATTTTTTTTTTAAAATTTTTTTTTTTTCAAATTTTTTTTTTCAAATTTTTTTTTTCAATTTTTTTAACAACTTTCCACAACATAAACATTTTTTTCCTCAATCAAACTCCACTAGACAACGAGTCATTAATATTACAAAACATCAACCACAAAATCCTTTTTCCATTTTTTTTTCTACATATCAAACCATGCAAATCTTTCAAAACTCATAACACATTTGTATTCCAAACAAAACACTCATGCACTTCACATATATGTTTGAAACAACATTCTTAGATTACTCATTTATTTTCTAAAAATTTTAACATTCTCAAAACAACTCATCAACTTTCGTCCTTCATGTAAAACACTCCATCATCCTATGTTGACATGCTCACGTTGTAGTACTTTCACACATATAAAACATACTTAGTCATCATACTAGTCTTGCTCATGCTCCATATAATCACATCATAACAATATCATGATCAACATACCACACGTGCTTAGATCATCTTGTCAATCATGTGCATACTTCACATAATCATACTATCACAACATCGTGTTCACATATATAACACGTGCTTAAATTTTCATGTCAATCGTACTCATATTCCACATAATCATATCATCAAAATTTAGCTTCACGTATAACATTCATTCACATGCGTACACTTGCCAAAACATCCTCATCATATCATCATCAATTTCATACATCGATCTCACATTCTTTCAACAACTTAAAACATACCTCACTTTCTTTAGTTGAGCGTGATGCTTTGGATGTTGAGCCTTCGTGACACTTCCAGTTTAAGGTTTACCATTCTAGACTTAAGGTGAAAGAAGACTCTCGGACCAGAGCGAAAGAACGAAGCTCTGATACCACTCTGTCACGACCGCCCACCCCAGGGGTGTTACAAACGAGGCGATCGTGACCAAGGGACAAACATTTAAGAATATCATTTAAGGATTTTAGTTCATAAGAAAGACTCAAGTAGCTTGAAAGAATAGTATTTTAGTTCAAAAATATAGCAGCGGAAATAAGGTTTTAAAGAGAGTCAAGGATGACGCCTATGTATGAAGACACAACGCATCCATATTCCCTATGCCGACTCAACATCCACCGCAACATCCCGCTCAACCTGCACATAGGGAAAACACATGCAGGGCTGAGTACTTGATGTACTCAATGGGCTCATGCCGAATTTTTTTTTCATAAAAACAGTTATGTCATCCATATCAGTGATCTCGAGTTTTATGTGAAGTTAAGAAATATCACGAGAACACAAAAACATTTCAAAGTCTGGCCAGACAATCAATCTCCCCACTTTCTCATCAATCATTCAATCACATTCTCTTTCCATAGTGCGACGAAAGTGTGGCCACACTATTCGCCCACGAGACCGGCCGACTAGCAAGGACGGCTCACGATCCCACTTGTGTACACTAGCCTGATAGGGTTTGCGGCCCTACTCAGACCCGAATTCGTTTCATTCATAGCCCTATAGCCTAATGGAGCGCACTCACAAACTAGGCATCAGGCACAATCTCATCATCAAAACAAACATGGCATGACATAACACTTTAAACCACCCTTATTACACCATAATCATACTTTTGAAAGCGTAAAAGATTTTAGTAAAAGAAAGCCCACCTCGTTTGCTTAAACCATTCAACATCCATTTAAGGCAACCCTCGTTCCTCGAGCTCACGTATACTCAATCACCCTTGCCAACGGCAACACAAATCAGCCTTTCGTAAACTTATATTATCATGCATGTCCTATTGTTTCTCTCTCATCGTTATTCTCCATTTCCCAAACCCAGCATACGTCACATAGGTGTAAGACACGCGTAACACATTTCAACTGATCACAAGTGATTTCAACATTTAAACACGTTTCTTGGACATACATGCATCATATAACACTTTTAAATCTTGAAACTAGGTGTCATTTTAATAAGGCAGAAAACTGGCAGAATTGCGCGACCGTTTTGTAAAAATTACTATAAAATCACCCAACCTCAAAAGATGCTAAATTTTGGTCACAATACAGAGGACACATTCAAGTTCATCCATGAAAATTTTCATATCGAAATCATGCCATTTAGTCAGTCATTTCACATATTGAACTCTCTGGTCAGAACATATAATTTCTGACAGTATTGCGCAGTAAACTTCAAAAATTCACCAAAAATTCATCCTTCCTCATATGACGCTAAATTTTGGTCACAACACATTAGATACATTCAAGTTCACCCAGTTAAAATTTCACACTGAAATCATATCATTTGGTCAGTCAAAATATTTATGCAACTCTCTGATCGGAACATAAAATTCTAGCAGCACTGCGCAGTTCATTTTGAAAAATTCACCGTAAATTCATACGATGTCCAATAAGGCTGAAATTTTCACAAGACTCAGAAGACACTTCAAATTTTCATCTAGTTCAAGAATCACATCGATCAGAGGTCATTTGGTCGGTCAAACAGATTTCGAAACATTCTGGCCGAGAACACACGTTACTGGCAGAATTGCGCAGTCAACTTCAAACATTTTTCAAAAATTCATTTTTCGACAAAAAGGGCTGAAATTTATACGAGACACAGAAAACAACTTGAAGTTTACTCAGTAAAAATTTCATAGAAAATTTCGTTCGTTTGATGGGTCAAATACAGATCATAAGTCACTGGTCGTGCATCACAGATTTCTGGTTCAAGTTCGAAAATAGGGTTTTTAAAACTTCCACAACACAAACACCGATTTTTCATGCTCGATAACACATAATCATGCTTACACGTTCCTCATACACATATTTGCACATAAACTCATATTATTCACCAAATATTTCAATCCAACACACATGATTTCAATCAACAGCGCAAAATCAAATAAGTTCTTACGAAACACACTTTCCCTCCGTTAAACTTGCGATCTATCAAACCTACACCCTCTACATGCATGTAGGACTCAAGAACATGGTCAAAACAGGTAGGATGATAGAAAGTGAACAATATACCTTCTTGAATCAAGAAAAACGAACGGTAGAAACAAACGTTGACACGATTCGTCCCTCTCCCTTCACCGCTGCCACGAATCCGCCGTCGCGGATCCGCCGCCATCGGCTCCTCCTCTCTCTTCTCTCTCTCGGATTCTCGATTTCGAAAGAAATGAAATGAAATGAAAGGAGGTTGTATTTATAGAAAAAAAATTTCATAAAAGACAAAAATTTACGTCTTTTCGTTTTGATGTGACGAGTAATTAATGCGGCGTTGAAAAACGTGCCTGATGTGACGTGGTTCTTATCCACTTGGAAAACGTGCCTGATGTGACGCGATTCTTATCCAACTTTTCGTCTCGATTTGTTGTCGAAAGTGTATTTGATACGTGGTTTATTCTTTCGTGTAGGTAACGATTTAACGGGTCGTTACATTTTGTCTCTCTTATTCTCCTATTTATAATAGTTCATATTGGGCCCAGTCATGGATCTATGGAAGGCTTTGGATATGGGCTCCCCCAATTAGCTTTTTACTAATTAAATTGACCCCACAATTTAATACAAGCTTATATTGGAATATTACGAACAGCCACTACAGACGTAATATTGAACTCCCTCTCCAAATCTGAAATTACAAGTAATTCGGGTTTCTACTTTGTTTATTATTTATTTCCCGCGCTTAAGATAAAAATGTCCATTAATTAATTAAAGTCTGCTATGGACTTAATTAATTAACATCTTATTAATTCCAAGAGTGGACTTAGCAAGAAACATTTATTTATTATTCATGGAATAATTAAATTCCAACTGGCCAGTTTCCGAATAATAAAACCTTGTTCAAGCTCCTCTTGAGGACATTATCAAACGAGACTCACCTCGTGCACGATTCAACATAATAGCAATCCTAGCACCGCTAGATAATGATCACCACTACCCAATATACCTGGATCGTTGGGTGACGAACCCGCACCTTTGGTAAATCAAAGTAGTAGATACTCAATATCGTATGCTCAATGCTAACGTATGTAGATTAAGAAATAGATATTTATCAAGACCTCGTCTTTCAGTAGATAGCATAAAGACTCGTCTTGCTGTTAGATCCATTCAGTGCTATACCACACCAACGTCATCTTATTTCAATAAGGCTTAGAAATAATCGGATTGACGTTGCAACCTTTCACGATAGGTAGCCAAAGCCTATCCAGGTTGTGAAATTCTTCCTTTTCTTTTGCAAAGCATTGCATAGAACCGACTGTAGTTACCTTAAAGTGGACGACGCCCACAACCAGTCTACTAAGCAAAAGACTTAGGCTTTGTTTACTTCTTATGCATTTAAATGTTTATAAAACATCTTATAAACGCAGAAGCAAATACAATGTAATAATATATTGATTCTATTCGTGCGGAATGCTCGAATAATACTGAATCGGGTCAAAAGTGGATTGTAGAGTTTTTCCGTACACAAGCAAGATTCTATTCGTGCAAACTCGCTCGAAACATGCTTTTCAGTATACTAAACCTAACAGAAGAGGCCACCACAGAGCATGAGGTGGGCGAGGGCAGCCGGCCAAAGAGAAGACGTCCAGTAGGCCACCCTTCTAGGGACAACCGACTGTCAGAAATAGCCTCTGGGATCCAAAGCTTGCAGCTCGGACAGGCCAACCAATGGGAGTATATGCAGAAGTGGCGTGAGGAGAACCAGTTGTGGGTGAACCGGCAGGAGTCCCGACTAGAGTCCTACGAGACGCAGATACAACACCTGCAGGCTCAGGGCGACGCTAGGTGGACCGAGGCACAGGCGTTCTACAGGGCTTACTATGCGTGGTTTCCACCACCACCCGAGTAGAAGTAAACCACACCATCCACTTCTCTTCAAACTTATTTATTCTTTCGCATTTAATAAGTTTGGGGGGTCTGACGTGGACTGGTGTTGCTTTTCTCCCTCGCTATCTTTCTGCTGATGATGAACTTTTGAATTGGTTGATGATTTTTGAACTATTTGTTTTATTTTGTTTTTTTTATTTGATTTGTGTACGTCCCTCCTGTGGGACTTGAATATGGGGATGTAATGATCGTATAATTATTCATATTATGAGGTGTTTATTTTCGGGCGCTTATGATGATTTCTTGTGAAAATACTTTGTGAAAATGGCGGGAATATGCTTTATCGGTTATGATTTGCTTTTGAGTGAATTGCTTGTTTGCTTGTTCAATGTCGATTCCTAGTGAGATTTGAGCCAAACCTTCATTTTCTGTGTGATTTTATCATATGCTTGTTGTTGTTTCTAGAACTTGCTCCTAATCATATTAAGTCTACATAGTGAATGTGAATTTAGGAGATGATGTTAGGCTTTCTTTGTTTTTCCCTTCACAAGTGTATATATTTTTGTCATAATCCCTAGTTAACCTTCCAAGCCTAAAAAGTTTTCCAATGCTAATTATTTGTTAATTCACTCTCAAAAGTGATAAACCTACAAACTTGGAAGCACATATGGGGCGTTGTAAAAAACATAATGGAGGCATAAGCTAGACAAAGTCTAAAGAAAAAAAAAGTAAATAAATAAAATAAAGTTGTGGAGGTATAAGCTAGACGAAGTCTAGAAGAGTTTTTGGTTGGGTATCTAAATAAGTGGGGACCGGATGGGAGGATGAAGTTCGACAAAGTCTTACTTATTTGAGAATTGTTATGGGAAATAGTCTTTTGTCGGGAATTGTAATAGGTGGGCACTTGTGCTTCTTATACTTTTCAACCACTTTAGCCTAAATGTTCCCTACCGTCCAAAGAGCCACATTACAACCTTAATAAAGTCATTTCTGATTTTAGATTCATTTTCACATTCTAGTAGAGGAGATGTTTGATTTGAAGCAAGCCTATGGTAAACACTACTTGTATTTTGATTTGAGTGATTATTATTGAGCTTCTATACACTTGAGAGTGAGTGGAGAATGAAAAATTACACTTCATGAACCTGTGAGAGCATTGAAACCTAGTGATACACGAGACAGTAGCTCAAGTTAATGTTTGATTGATCTTGTATGTTTCACCTCTTGTATGAGTTTATTCTTAGTGATCTTCTTCTTATTTGAGGACAAACAAGATTTCAAGTTTGAGGGAGTTGAAAAACTCATATTTTTACTGGTTTAATTGGCTTGTTGAAGTGCTAAATGCTGAGTTATCACTCGAGATTGTCTAATCTTAACCAAATGGAAAGAAGGTAAAAATTCGGCTGTGAATGTTGAGAAGGCAGTGAGACCTCAAATGACATCACCTGGCCGGGTGAATTTCCAGTTCAGAAATTTCGCCCGACCGGGTACCACCTTGCAGCGGTTGAGAGGTAGAGAGAGGTCGAAAATCGCCACCCGGTCGGGTGAGTTTGCAGCACAAAAATGCACCCGGCCGAGTCTGTCAAATCAGTAAACGTTTCTGCAGTTACGAATTTTTTAAAGAAAGAAAAGGAAAAATGGGATCTAGGTTTTATGATTTTACACTCTACCGCCTACCCCACGAAACACACTTCCTAAGACTTTGAAGAGAGATTTAAAGATTGAAGACTACAAATCAAGAGATTGAAGTTACCATTCCATAGAATCGTTCCACAAGAGTATCTATTTGCTTTATTATATATTTGATTGAATCCTTTGTTTTGGTTTTCATGAAGAACATGAGTAGCTAAATTTATTGTGGAGTTTTGGTGAAGACTACAATGGATGTTTGTGATTAA
The DNA here is from genome assembly GCF_004379255.2 of Salvia splendens. Lineage (NCBI taxonomy): Eukaryota > Viridiplantae > Streptophyta > Magnoliopsida > Lamiales > Lamiaceae > Salvia > Salvia splendens. The sequence goes on along the minus strand of NC_056043.1, from coordinate 9,874,523 downwards.
TTAAAGGACTTCTTTAGATTACTTAGCTCTTGTGGTTTCTTTGTTCGCTCTTGTACTTTTTCAATTCAATTGCTTAGCTACCAACTGAGTTTACCTAGATAGTAGTAATCGAGAGATACCTAACTAGGGTTGATAAAAGAGTGAGCATCACTTTGATAATCTACACTCGAGACAGGGGATCCTTTGTGAGGGCTTGGGTCTTTTGTTTCATGGAGTTAATCTAAACATATTAGAAGGAGACTTCAATATTAAGGGTTAATCAACGGGGTGAGTACACTCGAGAGGGGGCTCAACCTAGACTAGCGACTTTCCTAGTAACCTTACATACATAAAATAGGTAATCGAAGTTGTTAAGTCAATTCATGTTTGTTTAGATAGTAGTTGAAGTTTGTTCGTGGTACTTGAGTTGATATAATCTAGTGTCTGTGGGATACGATACTCTTACTTGTTTTATGCTACACTAGCCCCGTACACTTGCGGGTAATTCTCGTGTTAAAATAATTCGAGTCACACCCTCTACTACCCAGCCGCCACCGCCCTCTACCTCCATCTGCTCGTCCAACAATGAAGGTAAAGCTTTATTTTGGTATTGCTTTTTGTTGGATTAAGTCAGATTATTGCCTATTATTGTTAATCTTAATGTGTCAAATCAGTTTGTTCGTGCTTCTCAAAAATCAAAATCGAAATTAAAACCGGGACTGGATACCCAAGTCGGGTATCCGAGTACACAAAATCAGATTCAGATCGAGTATCAGATATTAGATTTCGGAAATTCAAAATCGGATACCTAAATTTTTTGGATCAGGTATCCGCAAGTACCCGATTTGACAGGCCTACTTCCTTTCATAATTACGCTTTTAATAGATAGAACTTTAAATAGTTCCCACAAAGTTTAACATCATCGGATGTGACAATTTGACAAGGCCTCTATGATCGAGTTGAATGTACTATCAGATTTGACATGATATTGAGAATCATTTTCACACTTATTATACACACAAAAAAAAATAAATGAAAGAGATAAACTAAATATTTAATGAGTATGTTTTAATAAATGAGACTATATCTTACCCCCCATAAAGTAAATACTCCCTCCATTTTATAGAAATTAGTCATACTTAAAATTTTGTCCGACCCATAGAAATAGTTCATATCCATCTATGGAAACTTTTTTTCTCCTTTTTTACTTTATCATTCATGGGCTCCACCATCTAATACAAAATTTCAACTACTTTTTCTTCATTTTCCTTATTTTACTAATTATACATTAAAACTCAGGTTAACCCTATATGGCCTATTTCTGATGGATGGAGAGAGTAGTCTTTGTGTAGCTGAACAACTAGGACATGGTTGACTTGTCACATATGTCTGGTAATATAGCTTCCTAAACTTGGTTGATCCATCTAAAAGATAAAGATCCTTTTAATGTTAGTCTGCCCTAGTGGTCGTCACATCAGCATTTCTTAGTCCGGCCCTTCCTTCTGCAGTGGTTTCGCCTTAGTGTCCACCCTATCAATTTAAACTCATTTTTCATTTTATTTTTAATATTGTATTTTTTTATTTTCAGTTACTAAAATAACAATATATATTATGTTAAACACCATAAATTTAATCAAACAGCTACATTACTTAATAAAAAAAACTCCATTATAGTACTTAATTAAAAAAAACTACATTACTAAATTTAAAAAAACCTTACACTAGTCATCTAAATCTAACTTCTTGCCTATATTCTTGATTATTTTCTCAATCTTCCGGCGGTGATACTTGGAAGGCTGGTGGTTAACTCAAGTACCAACCTATTATCGTAACCCTCGCGAAACCACCGAACTCCTGGAGTGCTGAGGCCACGAGCTGAGTTAACGGCGCAGGCGGGGGAGCCGATCCAGATGCGACCGCCTTCCTTCTATCCCGGGCTTTGGTCGTCTTTTGTTGCAAACAGGACGCCTAAAAGTAGACGTTGGCGTGCCGAAACTCCCTTCCAGCTGAGCTAGAGATCCATTGACGACCGGCCGCCACTGCTCGTGTAACCGCCAATGGCGGCTATCTTCGTCCACTTCGACGCTGTGGACGTGACCGGTATCCCTCCGTCAAACTTCGGCTTGTCCTTCAACATCAGCCAAATTTGGTTGAACTTGAACCGTCCTTGCTTCGAACGGTACTCGACCATTGTCTTCTGGATGACATCCTCAATGCTCTCGCCGCTACCCCTTCCATCCCTCAACTTCGTGTAAATATCCATGAAGTTGTTGACGTGGAGCTTGATCTGATCCCAACACTTACGGAGCTACTGCTTGTTCCGCTTGTATGCCCATGCCGACTTTACGGTGTTGTACCTGGCCTCGATCCGATCCCATATCCTGGTCGTCGTCTGGTGATTGGCGTTGATCGAATCCTCCGATATATCGATCCAACACTCTGCCACCTTCAAGTACTCCTCCAGAGTGTAGTCAGTATGCCCGGCGGCGTACTCATTGCTCAGATCGTTGGATGGGAGTGGGACGGCTAGCTCATTCTCCTTCCGGGCCAACTTCTTCCTCCGTGTCGGCACCGGAGCAGAAGGTTGCCCATAGCTCGGCTCCATCTCCTCAACCCGGCAGGCGTCGGTGTTGAAGAACGAATCGAACTCAGCCTCCAAAGCGAAGGTGGACCCTGCAGATCTAGGAGTCTCGACCCTATACTCTTCTTGGTCGGGCCAACGGGCGCCACCACCACTGCTAACGCCGAACATCGGCATATCGTCATCGGCATTGTTCGGGTTTTGTAAATCGCTTGGATCCATATTTGATAGAGTGAAGAGGAGAGAAGAGAGTAGAGGAGTGAAGTGTGTGTGTAAAAGTACACAAAACACGTAAGAATTCCCTAAAAGTACTATTTCTACATGTATACAGACGTGCAATGCAGTATAAAAGGTGTCGAACCCACATGGAGGAGATTAATTGCTAAAACTAGTAAACCTAACTAAAAAGTAGTAAAATAGTTTGATTTTGGGTTTTTGATCAAGAGGGTGAGTGAAATACTAAACGAGAAGGCAAAAAATGCAAGAGAAACACAATAGAGAGGAAAGACTACTCCTAGCTTGTTTGGGTCACTTGTTCACTTGAATCCTAAAGTCTAATTACTTTCCATTATATATCGGGATCGTGTTGATTTTACGCTCTCACGCAGCTGATCACTGATCGTAGAATTTTACACCTAGGATAAGCTGATCACGTCTCCTAGGCTCTACGAGGAAGGTTCCAATGCCTAAAATCGCTAATGTCTTCGCCTTTCCCCACATGTACCGGGCACTGCCTTCTCGTCTCTCTAGGGTGTCTTACATCCGATAACAGCTCTGGAAAGCGACACTAACCCCGTCCTGCTTACCGGTTCTATAAGTCTTCTAGAAAGGTTCAATGATCTCTTAAGAGAATACTTGAATGAAAGAAGAGGAAGCAAGTCGGGAAAGCAGGGAATGAGCTAATCCACCAACCCCTCACTCCCACAGTGGCATAGTAAGCTCGGGTTTGGCTTCTAAAAACATTCAACACACAAGATCCACCCCAGGCTATCCCCTTATCTATGTTAGCTCCCTACTCCAAGTTAAAGAGACATTGAAGTTAAGGCCTTTACGGGATTAAGTTTGCTAGCAAAACCCAATACGGATAGAAATAAAGACATAAAACCAAAACATGGAAATCTATCAAAACAAAGTCATGGATTCATATTTACAAGCTCCCCTAACAAACTAGAAGTAATCTCTAAAATCTAGCCACTCATAGTGGGCAACAATACAAGAAGATGAGTAAATTCTACCATATGGGGCTTGATTTAACTTGGAAGAGGGCTTGATCTTCTCTCTCCTTCCAAAAAAGGCTCCCAAGCTCTAAATGCTCTTCAAAATTCATCCCCAGCCGCCAAAGATGCATTGGAAGTCATGCCCTAGATATTTAAATAGTTAGGGATGAAAAAACAGGCCCAATACCATTTTCCCGGTGGGCATTTTGTCTGAATCTCGATCAGGTCGGGCGTTTTGAACGCCCGGTCGCGCATTTTGCACTGCATTGCACAATCTTCGTAAAACTGCCGTATCTACTTTATCCGGACTCCGATTGAGGCGTGCGAGGTATCCACACGAAGCTCTTTCGAAGGTGAATGCAATGGTGGACTTGTAGAAGCATTTGAAATTAATCTTGAAGGGTTGATTACTGTTCAGATTCGGACCATTTTTTCTTTCTCCTCTCTCTATGTTAGAGTTTGGTCTTTTGTCCTACAATATATCAAAATGAGTCCATTTTCACCTTAAAAAGTATGTTAAGATAATGCTACAAAGGACTACAGTTTGATTCACATCAGGGAGTACATATAAGAGTTTGAAAAATAAAAAAATTCCAGAAAATGCGTCGAGATCGTCCTCGTCTGTGGCCCTGCAATGGGCGGACGACACTTCGGACGAGCGACTGGCGAGGGCTCGTCGGCGAGATCCTCCGTCGCCCTGTAATGGGCGGACGAGCTCGGACGATTTACACACCAAGATATGAAGACAAATTTCTCATTTCACCCCTAAAATTTTCCCTTCCCACCCAACATCGCAGCTGTCACCATGAGGAGTATTTAGTAAAACCACAATTATCAAAAGTCAAATTCATTACTCCCTCCATCCCACATAATTTGGGTCAGTTTGACCTGACACGGGTTTTAAGAAATGTTGTTTGACTTTGATTTAAATGAAGGTGGGTAGTGAAAAAGGGGTCCCACCTTGTTTCTTTTTCTTCTATTTTTATGGAAATCTTGCATTAGTGATGAGTTGAGGATAATTAAAATTAGAAAGTTCAATTTTTTAATTGTAATTAGTGTTTTAATGTGCACAAAATTAAATTTTGCTGCTCAATTCGGCGGCTCAAAATTCTGCCTTAGTCAAAATATTGCCTCTTCCATACAACTCCACAAATTGCCTCTTCCATACAACTCCACAAATTACAAATTCTCAAGGAGAGTCTAATCAATTTACATTTGGGGATTTCTGGGAGGGAAATCCCAAATCCCACTAAACTTAAACCAATTTTTTGGAGGGAACTTAGGAGGGAAATGCCAACTACCACTAGCTAAAAAGGACTACATACACAACTAAAGGAGATTTATAGAAGTATTGCCCTCAGAAAATTTTTATCATAGGGCTATGGAGTCTGCTGCTGGAGACAGTGCTTGAGATATCGCCGGCGACAAAGACTCGCGCATCGTAGGAGTGGACACCAAAAATCTGATAGCTCAAAGGCTGCTACAATTGAGCCATGAAGGTAAAGTAGCATAAGGAGGTTTTGCGAAGACAGCAAAGGACTTTGGAGTGAACAAGAAGACAGTGCATAGAATCTGGGCAGAGGCCAACAAACAAATCCAGAGTGGAGTACCTGTGAGCATAAAAGATCGTGTTAAAGGCTTCAAGCGCAAAGATCGAGTTCAGCTTGATTCAAACAGGGTAAGATCTCTTTCATTCCTTGAAAGATCTACCATCCGCAAGATGGCTGTCAAGCTGGATTTAAGTAAGAGTGCAGTGGGAAGGAAGGTGAAAGCAGGGGAACTGAGGCCACATACAAATGCTGTGAAGCCCCTACTTACTGCCGCAAACAAGTTAACAAGAATGAAATGGGGTCTCATTCATGTTCAGCCAGTGGTGCACAATGGTATGCTCAAATACCACACAATGCACAATGTAGTGCACATTGATGAAAAATGGTTTTTCATGACTAAGACTACGGATAGATACTACCTGCTGCCAGATGTGGAAGAACCATATAGGTCATGTAAGTCAAAAGCGGTTTATCACAAATGTGATGTTTATGTGTGCTGTGTGCAGACCATACTTTGGAGAAGATTGAGATGTCATATTTGATGGAAAAATATGCATCTTTCCATTCACAACAAAAGAGCCAGCACATAGAAAATCCAAGAACAGACCAAAAGGCACCTTGGAGACAAAGCCATTCCATCAGTGAACAAGGCAGTCATGAGAGATTGCCTTATTCAAAAGGTACACTGTTTTTTATTCCTTTTTTTAATCCGACTGTAACAAATCATAATCCAGACCTCACATAAGCAATAATTATGCAGATCATACCAACAATCAAGGCTAAATGGCCAGATAACATAAGCAATGAGATATTCATACAACAAGACAATGCAAGACCCCACATCATGCATAATGATGCAGAATTTCAGTCAGTTGCAAACACAGATGGGTTCAAATTCCATATCATTTGCCAACCAGCTAATTCCCCAGATTGTAATGTGTTGGATTTAGGTTTTTTTAGAGCAATCCAGTCTATACAAGATGACAAACTGGCTAGGGGAGTGGATGACTTGTTGAGTAATGTGCAAAGCTCTTTTGAAGAACTTAGTGCACAAACACTCAACAAAGTTTTTCTGACTCTTCAAGCTTGCTTAACAAAGATTTTGAAAGTGGAAGGGGGAAATGGCTACAAAACTCCACACATAAACAAAGACAGGTTGTCAAGGCTGGGGATACTTCCACACACATTGGAGGTTGAAGAACATGTTGTCAAGGCTGCAGTGGCATACCTCCAACAGACAGAAAATGATGTTGGCACATGATATGACATCTCAGGTATCTGTAGAGCTGTAAGCTTCTAATTTCAGTAAGTAGGAAGCATTTTTTGGCAGTTGGGTGTGGAAGCCTCAAGATTAGGTGTGGCTTATGCTATCAACTGTTTTTTGACATCTTTTGTAAAGCCTCCAAACCTACATGTGTAGGGGTGGCTTCTAAAATCCTAATCCCTCATAAAATTGTCATCATATGGCAGCCTCCAAACCATACATGTTTAAGGGGTGGCTTCTAAGGCTGCCTAACTAACAAAACAACCTCATAACCATGTAAAGGGGTGGCTTTTGTAATGTCAGTGTATGGTGTTTATGAAACATTTTCCCTCGGATATTGGTGTTTATATCAACTCACAAATAAGCCTCCTAACCTAACAAGAGGGGTGGCTTAATAATCAACAACTATCAGTAATAGCAACACACAACAAATCATCACAGGGCTATGGAGTGTACATGGAGAAGATCAGTTATCAGCAACACAATTAGCATCATCTCAATATCAGCATACAACACGTCACAAGGAACAACATTCAATTAGCAATTACTCCAACAACCAGAGACCCCCCCAAAACAAACAACCACAGCCTCCAACCCACACAAACACTCCAACAACCACAGACTCCCGCCCCCCAAACAAACAACCACAACCTCCAATCCACACAAACACACCAACAACCAAAGACTCCACCCCACATAAACAACCACAGCCCCAAATCCACACAAACACACCAACAACCATAGACTCCACCCCACATAAACAACCACAGCCCCCAATCCACACAAACACACCAACAACCACAAACTCCACCCCACACACCAAATAACAGCCTCCAACCCAAACAAATACACCAACAACCACAGACTCCAACACACACAAAAAATAACAGCCTCCAACCTAAACACACACACCAACAACCACAGACTCCACCCCACACACCAAATAACAGCCTCCAACCCAAACAAACACATCAACAACCACAGCCTCCAACCCAACTAAAAACCACAGCCTCCAAGCCAAGTAAAAACCGCAGCCTACTACCCAATCAAAAAACAACCAAATTGAGGGACAACATACTTAGATTAAATCTAAAATCCCAGGCAGCAAAATAGCAAGAATCTGCCTCTCGAAGTCAAAATACACGATGGGGGCGGCTTGAGCTGGAACGGTGGGGGAGGCTGGTTGCCCGTTGTATGGGGTGGCTGGTGGTGGTGGCCCGTTGTAGGGGGTGGCTGGTAGTGGTGGCCCGTAGTAAGGGCAACCACAGTCATCGTACTCGATGGCGGAGTGAGAAGGCCACACATCTACGGGTATGACGAAATCAAGTGGGGTTTCGGGAAAAACGGTGCCAATTAGGGCTCCGGCGTCGAAGGGGGAGTCAGAATCCCATAGATGCTCCGGCGTGTCTGGGACGATGAGATCATTCAGATCGACCGATAAAAAACCAGTAGGAGGGTCAGGATAAGCATCCATCGCAGTTGGAGCTCTCGAGGCGGTAGAACTAGTGGAAGGGGAGTCGATTTGTGTGGAGGCGGTGGAAATTGTGGAGGAATCAGTGTAGATCTAGGGTTTTCAGAGGGAGTACTGGGAGTGGAAGGGGAGTCGAGTTGTGTGGAGGCGGTGGAAATTGTGGAGGAATGAGTGTAGATCTAGGGTTTTCAGAGGGAGGGAAGGGGAGACGAATTGGAATGGGAGGAGAATTGAATGGGGGAGACGGTTGGGAGGAGTAATTTGCTAGATTGAATTAATTAATTGTGTGATTTGGGGTAGGCGATTGTAATTAGGAAGGGTATAGTTTTTTGCCATAAATGGATAATTTGAAGTGGGACAAATTATGTGGGACGGACCGAAATAGAAAATTGGGATGGAGGGAGTATTTTAAACCACAAATCAGAACCCACCCACGCTTATTTCTTGTTCATTGAACAACGAAATCAACTTTTCTAATTTTAGGCCAAACAGTGTCAAATCCCATCATGATTCAAAATTCAACAATCCATATGAAGGAAAGTGAACATGCCCATATTCCAAGAACCACAACTAGAGGAGAACTAATTAGGATGCAATTAGGAATGATGGTGTCATAAGGGGTTACACTTTAACTATATGTGATTTTTTTTCGTGACGTTGAACACTGATTTTTCACCTAAAATATTATAGTTCTAAAGTGATATTGAAATGAAGCATGAAATCGAGAAACATATTTCCCTTTTTGATTTAGGAAATCAAAACTCTTAGCTATGAAGTCTAATTTCATAGCACACCAATGCATGTATGTATGGTGTTGATCGAGTCATGACACTTGGATCGACTTAATAAAAAATGATTCTAGCATTAAATTCTCTAAAGTTGACATTGATTGGAATAATTATTTAATGATTTTGGGCTTCTTATTACTCATTAAAACTCATCCCACATAATTTGGGTCCAAGTCTATTCACATAGGAATACGGTCACATTTTACTATCTGATTGGAATAATTAAATAAAGATTTTGGGCTTCTTATTACTCATTAAAACTCGTCCCACATAATTTGGGTCCAAGTCTATTTACATAGGAATACTGTCACATTTTACTATCTACTCCAGTGATATATTACTATTAAATTAATTTTATGAATATTAATTTAATAGTAATATATCACTTTATCATTATGAATTTGAAAACTAAAAAAGAAACTAAGCTTCCAAAACTTTACATCTACAAAATACTTACAATAGGCATATATAAACTACCTAAGTATCTGTTCTAATATTTTCATCCTATTTTTTTCTCTTCTAGAATTCTCTACTTTTTTCTTATATATTTTATTTATTACTAGATATTTCTATAATTAGTTATCTTAATTTTTAATTACAAAAATCAAGGTTATTGTTTATTTGAACACATTCCGTAATAAAATAAGAAGATGATGAAGCATAGCTCAGTTTATATCAATCCAATAGGATTTCAAGCCATCACGAAAATAAATAGGGAATCATTATTGATCATTTTTAAAGAAAAAAAATAAATATTATAGATTAAGTAGGTTTTCAAATAGGTATAAATTTAAGAAGGTTTATCTCTCAAATGTATGCTACCACTTCAAAGTTAGATTGTCTCACTTGCCACACCTCTGGCCCAACTAGCCTGCCTCACTGCCTTATCGTCAGTCTTCCTCGCTGCTCTACTGCCATACCTTGTCGAATTGCAACTCGTCTGCCTCGCCAGATCTCCTTCACACTGCCTCGTTGTTCGCCTGCTTCGTCGGGCTCGCTGTAGCCAGTTATTGGTTTTCTTCAGTTTAAGTATTCTTATTTTATTGTTTATGTTTGAATTGATTTTGTTTATATTCTAAATTAAGTTCCTGCTCATTTTTATAGGTATTTCTTGAGATTTAAAATTTATTGGTGATTCCATCATCTCTCCATTATGGAGTATGTATTAGACAATTATCTTGCCCAAAAGTTTCGGGTTTCTTCACAATCGCAACTTTTTTCGACTAATGAATGATTATATCTTACTCTATCTTTAATAAATCTATATCTATGTCTAACTCTACTTTTGATGAATCTATGTTTGGGCTTTAAAATATTTTTATACGAGCTTCAAATATAATAACCAAACTCATTTAAGAATTTATGATGTTTCCCTCCAAAACATAGCTCAATGACATTTTTGAAAATATTTCAAAATTTTATCTCTATATTAGTATAGATAGTTCGATCATGTAAGCATCTTAGAGAAAATTCAACCACTTAGCTTATAAATGCACACTTGACATTCTCATGTAATGCACAAAATTTAAATCGAATTTAATTCAGATTCTAATGTATTATCGAGCTGTGATAATAAATTATAAGAGTATTCAATGTCACAAAAAAAAGCATCAAATAGTGGCGGATACTAAGAAAATTCAAACACTTAGCTTATAAATGCACACTGGACAGTTGACATTCTCATGTAATGCATAAAATTCAAATCCAGCTTAAGTCATATTCTAATGTATTATCGAATTGTGATAATAAATTATACTCAGCTCTCTGTTCACCAAAAAAAAGTCTCGATCTTTTAGTTTTCATCTGTCCACGAAAATTGGTATCATACTAAAATGGAAAGTTACGCTCAATTATAGCATTCATTTTTTTTATCTTCTCTCCTACTTTATTAACATTTTCTATTTTTTTTTATCATTCTTTACCTATTTTGCAGTAAAGTGTGTGTCATAAATGAGACTATTTTTGGTTGACGGAGGAAATGTTACTTTATTACTCCTTCCGTTCCATAAAGTTTGTCCTAGTTTGCCAGCACGGGTTTAAATAAATTGTTTGACTTTGTATTAAATGGAGATGTGCAGTGGAATAAGGATCTCACATTGAAGAGATTGAGAGGTATATTTAATATCTATTTTCTGTATGATTCCAAATAGGACAAACTTTGTTAGACGACCAAAATAGTAAAATGGGACAAACTTTGTGAGACATAAGGAGTACAATTTTTATCGAGAGTTTTCTTGGATAACATATTAGTTTACCTTATTTCTTTGTCAGAATTATGTCTAATAGTAAAAAGTACTGTGATTCTTTCATTACCATAATCATAATATTAATACTAATTGTATATATAATAGTGATAATTTTATTATTTTAATATTTCATTAATTATTATATGGAGTAGTAATTAACTAATGCTCCATATAATAATTTTAATATAATTATAAAATTATGAATCACAAAATTAATATTATTATTATTATTATAATTATTTTCTGGACTAATAGCCTATTAAACAAAAATGTAAGAAATTACGGATCGACTCATCATATTATTATTACTAGTACTGTAATTATTATTTTTTTGTTATTTTTATTAAAATACTTACTTCACTTATCACGTCAACTAGGTAATTAAATTAATACGTCAAGTAATTAATTGAAATTAATTAATCAATATATGTTTCAAATCCTAACCATTTTTCTTTATATTTTTAAACACAAGATAAATAATCTATTATAAATCATATTATAATCTTGAAACATATTTCAAAAATCACAATTATCAACAATATTAGCACTTCTTAACAAACAAACTACCCTACATATATATGAATATTAGGGACCTTGGTCCTCTTATAATGCTTATGGCATCATAATCCAAAACTAAGCTAAATCTACACACTTAAATTTTAAGACGGGTGGATAAAATTAAAGCTCACGAATTTCAATAAATAGTAGATAAAATATCAACATAGGGATAAGATCGTCATTCTGCTATCAGATGATAATTTTCGTGGTTTTTTTAATATCAACATAGTGTATTACAAATATCAACACAATGACAAGAATATTTCAACATAAGTACACGAAAATATCAACACAGATTTATTGATATTTTTCATGCATTATATTGAGATTTTTTAATGCATTTATTGATATACGAAAACTGATATAAAAATTGTCACGACCCAACTTTGCTAAGTATAACAAAGCTCATTTGGTTATGACTTGGGATAGAGTAGAAGAACAATCTTTCGATAAAAGGGATTCTCAGAAACAATACTCAATTAATCAACGCTCGATTATGCAAAATCGAGTTAAGGTTCTTACAATACGGCATAGCACACAATATTAGCACTTCTTAACAAACAAACTACCCTACATATATATGAATATTAGGGACTTGGGTCCTCTTATAATGCTTATGGCATCATAATCCAAAACTAAGCTAAATCTACACACTTAAATTTTAAGACGAGTGGATAAAATTAAAGCTCACGAATTTCAATAAATAGTAGATAAAATATCAACATAGGGATAAGATCGTCATTCTGCTATCAGATGATAATTTTCGTGGTTTTTTTAATATCAACATAGTGTATTACAAATATCAACACAATGACAAGAATATTTCAACATAAGTACACGAAAATATCAACACAGTTTTACTGATATTTTTCATGCATTATATTGAGATTTTTTAATGCATTTATTGATATACGAAAACTGATATAAAAATTGTCACGGCCCAACTTTGCTAAGTATAACAAAGCTCATTTGGTTATGACTTGGGATAGAGTAGAAGAACAATCTTTCGATAAAAGGGATTCTCAGAAACACTACTCAATTAATCAGCGCTCGATTATGCAAAATCGAGTTAAGGTTCTTACAATACGACATAGCACACATCAGAGTAATTTTGGAAATAGAGATTTCAGTTTATGGAATAAAACAACGGAAGCGACTGGAACGCAGTTACATGTATGAAGACATGAACCTCCGATAGTAGTACACAATAATAGGTTAGATTACTTTATTCGGCACACAGTAGTAGGATAAGATATTTGATACAGCGTACTCCACTCCATCAGAGCTCAACCTGCACATTTAGAAATACATGCAGGGCTGAGTACAGGGGTACTCAGTGCACACGTTGCCAAACCTACAATATATAATAAAAAAAAATATTGCCAAGCAATCATACAAGTAATACTCGGGTTTTTTCTCAAAAATACCCTAGCTTACTAAATTCTTTTACTTGAATACTCGACTGCAGTCTAAGTTCACTTTTTTTTAGTCCGCCGTATCTACACCTTCTTCTTGTGCCAGGGAAGTGGCCACTTTCCACGAGCACCGGACCGGCCAACCCTCTCGATGACACACGGTCCACGTGTACACTAGTCCGAGTAGGGACTATCCACTTGCTGGGACCCGAATTCGATTTCTTATTTTATTTGGCATAGCACATTTGGTATAACCAAACAGATAGGCATCATACATAAAACAAAACATTTATGGCATGACAACATTACTTTCAAAATTAATCATCATAAAACAATACTTCATATTTTTATCCATTTTAGGATAGGAAAGTGCACCTCGTTCGCTTCTGACTCCGTATGACAATATTAACTCCCTTTGGAGTTAATTCCGTGTGATGGACCTTGTCCAATAAAAGATAATAATCTATTTAGCTTCGAGGAAATAACAATTGGATGATATGCACATATGATATGTATCCTATTTTTCTTCTTTCTTTCATAGTCTAGTTTGCTTTAATTAAATCGAGAGATTTAATTATTGACTTTAATTAATCGAGAGATTAATTAATTTAGTAAACGCAAGGATTTACTTGAATCAAATCATGCAAGCTCCCTCATTTAAATTAGTCGAATGAAACTTAAGCCTCAGCAATTAATTAAAGACATGCTCGCCCAAGATTTATATAGTTGAAGTCCAACAAAATAATTCATCTAAGCCCACTGCCAAATAATTATATGAGTCCATCAACTAATAAAAGTATAGAGTGTGCACTAATACTCATGCTTCCATCTTCTTATTTCTCATTTTGTCTCAACATATCCCTCTCTCTATATATATATATCTTTCTCTTTCTTTTTAATTTTGATTGTCATGATAGAAAATAGCAAGATAGCATTTTCGGGCCGAAAATGAGATAGTGTCTGATAGTATTTTTATGATGTTGTTTGATTGACAAGATAGTGTTTTATAGATAAGATGTAAAATGACAGAAATGTCCTTGTTACTAAATATATTTGTATGTAAATGTGTATCTCTATTTTATGATTAAGTTAAGTAAATGGGTGTTAATGATCATCGTATCAACAAAATTATTAACGATAATCAATATTGTAAGTACCAGACACAATGCGAGGTTAATACAAATCATAATTAAAATGTCCCAAGAAAAGATGACCAACTTAAATTTTCCATTAAAAATTTGAAAAAAAGATTGATTTTGAAGAAATAACATTCTGACTTTTAAATTTATCAACTCTAATAGTTACGAGTTTTTAATTATTAAAAATGATTATAAAATTCTAAAAATAATTATATGCCTCTAATTAGTTGCATAATGATTAATAGTAAAAAAATCAACTAAAACATATAAAAATAAAAATTCAAATTAAAGAAAAAATGTATACTATACTATGGACTCCCATGAAAAAAAATTAAAAATAAGAGGAATATGAAGTGAACTAGTCAATTTAAGCCCCTGCATCTCCCTTTATAACAACAACTCCATTGATGAAGCTCCAAATCCTGCTCTACACCCGCCACCCAAACATCGTGAAGCTCCTCGGCTACGCGGAAGATCAATTCCGCCACTCCGCCGTCGCGTTCCAGCTCGCCTCCGCCATCGCCCACCTCCACGATACATGCGCCCCTCACATCGTCCACGCCGACGTTAAGCCTTCGAACGTACTTCTCGACGGCGATCTCAATTGTAAGCTCTGAGTGGCCCAACTCCAAAAATAAAATAAAAACACCACCAAAATCATTCAATAGAATGAGCTTTGAAGATTTGCCGAAGATAGAGAAAAGTGAGTAAAATTGGGGGTGAGAGAAGAGTTGTAGGAGAGAGAGAGAGAGAGAGAGTAAAAGTGGGAGAGAGGGCAATATTGACTATCATATAGGAACAGTACACTATCACTGCTTTTGGGTGGTATAGTGTATTCACACATTTGTGGATAGTCCACCGGGCTTAGGCGGGCTTTTAGTAAATTTTCGGGCATAGAGATAGTAGTATCATGGCAACCAAACACCTGATATACCTCCGATAGGCGGCCCTATCAAGGCCTATCAGTACAACCAAACGACTCCTAACACTCATGCTTCCATCTTCTTATTTCTCATTTTGTCTCAATATATCCCTATCTATATACTCCCTCCGTCCCGTGCTACTCGCACGTTTGCTTTTCGGCTCGTCACAAAGTCCTTACACTATTTATAATTTAAGTTAGAATTATTGCATTTAATTAATATGTTAGTTTAAGTTAAGAGCTCTTTTATTAAGTGATGTCTCATTACATCTAAAATTCTTTTTTAATTACACAAAAAAATCAATCCCAAATTTACGGCCTAAAATGAAAAGTGCGAGTAGCATGGGACGGAGGGAGTATATATATATATCTTTCTCTTTCTTTTTAATTTTCGCCAAACAAGAGATAGTCTTGGTTTCCTTCACGATAGGAGGTCCAAATAATATCCGATCACCACGAAATTTTAACCACAGGTGGATGACTCATAAAGCATCATTCCTACTGAAGGAGATCAAACTTTAACGGTTCGATCTTCTGTTATTAAGCTTTTAAGTGCCTGCCGTTTCAACAGTAGCAACGTCGGTTTTGTACATGATCGGAGGTTCAAACATTGTCCGATCATTCTGAAATTTTAAAGGAAGGTAAAAGACTCATCTAACTTCACTTTTACCGAAGGAAATTACATTTGAACGGTTAGAGTTTCTGTTATAAATTTCCAAAGGTGCTTATCTTCCAAAGAAAAAACATTTTAGGAGTTTTTCCTACTTTCTAATTATTTTATTGATTCTAAGACTTTGCATATGTTGTGTGTAAATTAGGCTTAGCATAAAAAAATAAATAAATGGATTTTGTACATGAATTTGAAAAGAAAGAGTTGAAAGTTGATTATTTGGGAGCATGCTTGGTTGTGATTCTAAGTTCTATATGAATTCATGCTAACATGACATGCTTGATAAAAAAATGCTTAAAAAGATTTAACTTGTGGTTTGAAATCATTACCTCAAAAGAATGATAAGAGATGAGTACTCCAATTTGAAATTCTCCTTCTTAAAGAAAGCTTGAAAACTTGGCATCGGAAGGTTGGAAAGTTTTCCGTCTACTTGCTTGAAAATAAAATTTGGAGCTGAAAGAGATTTTGGGTAGGCGCGTTGATAATCAGTGGCAAAGCCACGTAGGGACCGGGGGGCCCATGGTCCCCCCACCAATTTCGCTAATTACTAGTATATTATATACATATTTAATTAACAACGTTTTAAGTCTAGCGCAGGTGGTTTGCAATTTGGCCTCCTAAGCAGAAGACCAGTGTTCGAACCCTGTATCCTTTATGTGTCATCATGTTCATTTTAATTTTTTAAAATCCATTTGTCTATTGTCTATGATGAAAAATAATTAGAAAAAATAGTGAAATATCATCAAGTTCCTTTTGTTATACTATTTCCTAGTTCCTACTATATGTTCATTTTTATTTTTTAAAATCCATTTGTCTATCGTCTATGATGGAAAAATAATTAGGAGATGTTCGGTTTGTAAGATTGTATCCCGGGATTAAATATCATGTAGTGTGTTTGGTTCATGAGATAACTCAATCCTAGATGGATAATCATGGGATAATTAGTCATAGCTAACCCAGGTGATGTTGGTTTTCTAGATAAAATAATACGAAAATATAATCTAGGATTGAATTGTGAGATTATGACTAATTATCTCATGATTATCCATCTAGGATTGAATTGTGAGATTGAATCTCATGAACCAAACACTATTTATTTCGAGATACAGTCTTGCAAACCGAACACCCATTTAGTTTACTATTTTATCCCGAGTTTCATGATAAACATAGATTCTTTAATAATAATAATAATAATAATAATAATAATAATAATAATAATAATAATAATAATAATAATAATAATAATAATAATAATAATAATAATAATTGTTATTAAAATATTGAATACATTGATTTTCTCGATTTTATTATATGATTCTCGTTTACGTTCATTAGAACTTCAGCAACATCATACTTTTCCATCCTGTGCATGCCCACAAATCCAAAGGAGCCGAGTTTCGTTGCCTAATTAATACAGTCAAATGGTATTTTCTAATATTTCAAAAAAATTAAATTAAATTAAATTTATTTTTATTCTTATTTTTCATCCTATATATTACCAAATTTTTATTAATTTATTTAAAGTATAATTATATAAATTTCCATTTATTTCAATTACTCCCCTTGTCCCAATAAATATGAAATATTTGATTTACGGCACAGAATTTTATACAATGTTATTTTGTGAGTTAATGAATAGAGAGTAAAGTAAAAGAAAGGAAAAACTAGAATGATTTTGTTTCTATTTTAAGAAACGCTTCATTTATAATGGGATAATCCGAAAAGGAAAATGTTTAATTTTTAGTGTGACAGATGGAGTATTATTTTTTTTGTAAAATTTGGGTATGGAGTAATATTATGCTTCAATTATTTTTAATTATTTTTTATTTATGTTTCAAGTATTTTTAGGTAGTATATGTTTTTTATTCAAAAATCAATTTAATTGAAAATAGAATTGAATATATAAAAATAATGGATGGACATTATAGTGCTAATTTTTAGATTAGAAGATTGAGTCTAAGAGCATCCACAATGGGGCGCCCTATAGTCCGTCCTATAGGGCGCCCTATGCTCCGCCACATCAGCATTTTATTTCTACCCATTCACCTGCAGTGGGAGGCGCTATAGGCAGCCTTATAGTCCGCCCTAAGCATTTTATTTATTTGAATATTTAAAACACTACAAAATTGAAAAAAAAACTTCATTTCATTGAAAGTTCAAACATTACAGTACGAAATAAAAAAAAAACTACAAATTCTCAATGGCGGTGACGGTCCCAAACTTCTTCAATCATGTCGTTCATGAGCTGAGCATGGTCTTGTTGGTTGCCCATTGAAGCCTGTCTAGATAGAACCTCATTGTAGCCCATCGGTAATCCTCGAACGTGGGGCAGGGTCTTCGTGCTGGAGATAGATCCAGCTTCATCATCGCCCCAATCGGTGACTCTTCCACCTTCGTGTTAAACTATCATGTTATGCAAGATGATGCACGCATACATGACATCAGCGATGACTTCCTTGTACCAGAAACGCGTCGGACCTTTCACTATTGCCCACCGCGCTTGGAGCACACCAAATGCCCACTCCACATCCTTCCGCGCAACCTCTTACTTTTGCACAAATAAAACTCTCTTGGGTATATGCCATCGGCCAAGCAGTACCCCATATGATATTGGCGTTCGTTGGCAGTGAACTCGATGGCCCGTTGCCATTGCATTGCTCGGTGAAGAGGTTGGATGACTTGAGGACGTTGATATCGTTGTTCGACCACGCTACACCGAAGTAAGCATGCCAGATCCAGAGCCGATGGTCAGCGACGGCTTCGAGGATCATCGTCGGGTGGCTGCCCTTGTATCCACTAGTAAATTGGCCTCTTTACGCCATCGGGCAATTCTTCCACTCCCAGTGCATACAATCGATGCTCCCTAGCATTCCAGGAAAGTCGTGCGCTGTCTCGTGCATCTTCATCATGACCTGGCAATCCACAACAATTGACATTCGCAAATATGTGTCGCTATAAGCCTCCACAACTCTCCTATAAAAATTCTTCAGGCACTCGCGGCCAGTTGTCTCCCCGACATGAAGGTACTCGTCGAACATGTCCGCCGTGGTGCTGTAGGCCAACTGCCGGAGCGCAACCGTGCACTTCTGCAAAGGCGTACGTCCGGGTCTGCCGATGCCATCTTACCGATACTAGAAGTATTCATCACGTGCCTCCAACGTTGGGACAAGGCTGAGAAAAAGATCTCGCCGCATTCTCAAACGGCGGTGAAAAACCATCGGGCCCCACCGTGGTTGCTTGGCAAAATAGTCTGCGAATAGACGTTGGTGAGCTACGTCGTGCTCGCGGCGGACAAACGTCCGATGTCGAATCGGCCTCGGGATCTGCTGCGCCTGGACCTGCTCCGCCGCTTCACGCTCGCGCTCCATTTCGGCCAAGCATTCCGCCGCAGCCTCAGGAACGCAATCGAATAAGGCCCGAGTAATGCCCTCGGAGGTACTCCAGTCGTCGCCGGATCTCATTTTTTTAGTGAGAAAGATTGGGAGAGACATATTGGAGTGTGGTGAAAGTGAGATGGGAGAGAAAATTTGGTGTGGAAAATGGAATGAGAAATGAGGTTTAAATAGATAAGAAATTCGGAAAAAAAATAAAAAATAAAAAAAGGAAACCGCGTTTCATCGTCCGCGTGACTCGCAGTGGGACGGACGATACCGCGGACGATGCGTGTTCCGACGCCATCGTCCGCGGACAATGCGTTTTCCGACGCTATCATTTGCGGATGATGTATAGGGCGCGGACAATGCATCGGGCATCGTTCGCATGGCTACAGTGGCGGACGATGGTCCGCCCGATGCATCTGGCGGACTATCGTCCGCTCAACTGTGGATGCTCTAATGCACAAAGCATTCTAAAGTGAATTTTGTTGAAGTGTACTGGAATAGTACAAAAATACAAAGTATTAAAAAGTACTTCCCCCGTCCCATTAAAAATGCATTATTTGAGAATCCGCACGAGATTTTATTTAGTGTTATTTTGTGAATTAATAAAGACATAGTTAAATAAGAGAGATAAAAAAGTAGAAATGAAGTTATTTTTATTTTAGGAAACGTTTTATTTTTAGTAGGACAATTTAAAACGAAAAATGTTTCATTTTTAATAGGAAAGAGGGAGTATTTCTTTCTCCAAAATTTGACCAGTAGTGTATTTCTAACGAATCAAATGTCATGTTATAGAATTACAATGACCGAATCTGACACGAATCATCCAAAGTCAAACCACTGCACTATTCAATCAAACGACAAAAAGCTCACTTTTATTTAAGTGCATAAACACACCATTCTTTGTTAAGAGATAAGTCCAATTTATAAGTAGTACAATTAGCCTATAAATAATTTTTTTAAACACACACCTCATCAAAACTGAATTACCCTAACTAGCTCTGAACCCTAGCTACGTTACAAAGGAGAAAGAGAGAGAGAGATTTCTTGGAGAGGGGCAAACAAAAATGGTACTGGAAAATCACATTTCACAATGCTCTCCTTTTCAACCTTCTTAATATTTTATTGAATCCGGCGATTAATACGCAACCCCATTCCCTAAAATCACCAACTAGTTAAACTAATAGAAAACCCATAATTTATTTACATTTTTGCAAGTACTAAAACAGGTCCAAATTATGGTAGATTGTGAGGAGGGAAAAGGATTCGTATAAGAAGGTTCCATGAATCAAGGGTCAATATATCATGTGGGTAGACTAGAATTTTCCAAGTGATCTTATTAGATACTTCCTCCTCCGTCCCACAATAATATCACTCTTTCCTTTTTAGTTCGTCGCACAAGAATATGCAATTTTCAATTTTGAAAACTCTTTTATCTCTAATGAGGTGAGACTCATTCACAACTAAAAATACTTTAATTACTTTTTCTCTCTACCTCTCTCTTATTTTACCAATTTTACTTTAAAACTCGTGCTAAAACCAATGTGCATATTCATTGGGGACGGAGGGAGTATATACTTCATTCGCCTCGTAAAAATACGTACACTTTTCATTTCCGTCCGTCACATAAAAATATGGATATTTCCATTTATGGAAAGTTGTCCACAAATCATTGCCCATATAATAAATTTATTTACAACTTATACCACTATGACTCACTATTACAATTCATTCAACACTAATAATGATATAGGTTCCATTATCCAATAACACTACTTTAACTACACATCTCCTTTTCTCTTTACTTTGTCAATTGTGTATTAATTCATGTGTTATTTCAAATATCCATATGTTTATCATCATACATATTGTACTACCTCTACACTACTAGCTAGACTGTCAGTATAAACGATCTCTTCTCACCCACACCTATTTCATTCTCTTCAGCTCTAATATAACCCACATTCTCCACCATATTCCATCTCAAAAAATGACACTTCCTACTAGAGGAGACACAAAACTCCATCCCACTTCAACAATTGCTCTTCTCTCTCTCGGTTTCCTCTTGATTCTTTCCCAAGTTTCTTCTTTATCATACGCCGAGAGGATCCACGCCTCCGCAGCCTCGTCTCCGCCCCGAAAAACCCGGTTTTTCGCCACGCCGCAGCGCGCCACCGGTCCGCCCAGACCGAATTTTAGTGAAGAGGAGAAGAGATTGGTGCACACTGGCCCAAACCCACTTCATAACTAGCTGACAAAATTGCATGAGCCTTTGTTACTATGGATTCTATATCTCTAATGTCCACCTTTGGATTTCTGCTAGGGAAAAGTGTGTAAGTTTATTCCAATATTAGCCCTCCTTGTCTTTTTTATTTGAATTATTAGAATTTATGGTAGCAATAGCAATATGACTGTTCTTGGTCAGAAAAAAAAGGATTCTTGATTGCTAATAGCTTTTCATCTCATATTAGAACAGGAGATGAAATGATATTTGCAGCATCAAGTCTCTTACTTTAGGATTTTTTTAAAGTGATGTATGTACCTTCTGTCAAGATATTAGTGTTGTTGTATTAATTGCTGTAGTTATGTTATGCATCTACCCAATTTTTTTATAAACATATTGTTTGCTAGCTGGAATTTTACTTGACAAGAAAAAATGGGGCATTGACCAAATTGAGCAGAAATTGCAGTGTTAAGAAGCTGCAATATTCACTAATGAGGCTATAATGACTTTCTGATCAAATTCTTGAATTTTAGGGGACAGATTTGATATTTCACAACAATAGTGAGATTAATTTACACTGTAAAAGTTTCTTGAACTCTGTACGTATATTGAATCTAGAATCTATCTAGCTAGGCTATGTATCTTTTATTCAGACAAGTGCTTTAAAAGGCAAAGAAAATAATTGAAATATGGTAATAAAAGTTACAAGCACCCTACATTTTTGCATGGATTTTTAAGAGATAGGTCAATGTATATATTTTTTTATAATAGTTGGTCAGATAATAAAATGAATGATTTTATTTTCATCATTGTTCACTGATTGCGCCGGTAGGATTTGTGCTCATCAGTATGTTTTCTAACTACAATGAGGGAATCACGGAGCCAAAGCATTCATAGACGTACACTCAATCTCAATGATATTAATTTGTGTACGTTATTTTGATTTTTTATTAATGTATAATTTTTCAGTAATTTATACTTTGTCCCAAGGTAGATAATCAGAAATTTTCTTTTTGGTACGAGATTTAAGAAATTTGTATGTTAAATGTTAAAATAGAGAAAGTAAAGTAAGATAGTGAATAAAGTAAGAAAGATGAAGAGAGAGAGAGTAAAGTATGAGAAATTGATAAAGTTTTTTTTAGAAAAAGGAAATAACTCAACTAACTTGGAAGAACTAAAAAAAGAATACGACTCGACTACGTACCTTGGCCCCTTGGGAGAGAACGACAGAGGGAGTATTTAAGATTATTACAAAGAGGTTTTTTCCCTCCATTGTAAAAGAACAACGATTGTTTTTAAAAAAGAAACATGATATGTTATGTTGTTGTTGAGCAAAACGACGAGATGATAAATTCGAGTGTATTTTTATTGAATTAGATGTTTCTAATAAATGATCTTCTCAAGGAGGGGATGAATGTCCATCTCACATGGCCAAAATGCATTCTTAAGATTTTGAACACAAACCTATATTCAATTCACGCGTTAATGTATACTCCCTCCGTCCACAAAAAAAGTCCAATTTGTGGACGTCACGGATTTTAAAAACCGACAAAAAAAGATTAATTTTGCATCTGCCCCTAAATAATTGCATGTAACAAATGGTTTTTATACAAACTCCAGCGTTGGAGCCATAAGAAAAGTTGAGAAATTTGAGGTTTTACAAACTAAAAGAATTGCATGTTGTTTCGATGACACTCTTTTGCTTTAGAAAAGGTATAGGTGTTCTCAAGGTGAAGAGATCCATAAAGTAGGGGTAGAAACTTCGTCAGAATTGAATCTTTCAACAACAAAAGAACATAAAAAATTCTTATGGGGAAGCATGATTAATTTGACTAATTAATCTTGTCAACGATATGGTTTCCCCCCTCGTCAAAATGAATGTTTGGTCATTTATATAATGTGCAATTTTTAATTTATACTCCTTCCGTTTCATAGTAATAGATGCATTTCTTTCGGCACGGAGATTAAGAAAAATTGTGTTAAGTGAGCTGAGTGAAGGAAGAATAAAGTAGGAAAAGAAAAAGGTAGATAGATGAAGAGAGAAATAAAGTAAGAGAGAGTAAAGTAAGTGAGAAGAAATGTGTTGACTTTTTCTAAGAAGGAAAATGACTCCACTATTATAAAACGTACAAAAATGATAAAATGACTCTACTACTATAGAACGGAGTACTAGTTTTTATTTTTATACATCTAAGACATGAGTGGTGGTCCACTTAACTTTCGTTTGATCCATTTGCATTAGGAAGATTGTTTTGGTCAATTTGTGATGGTTAATTCGATTATAGATCTTTTTAAACATTGCAAAATATTTTATTAGGTAAATTTATATTCCACATGAAAATTTAGGTAGAAACTAGTATCGATTTCAAAAATGAGAAGAAGGACCAACACAGGCTGGTAGAATGGATTCCTTTATGACGATCGATAGCTACAGTAACCAATCAAATGCATCTCATATTTATTAATGTCTACTAAATAATACTCTATCATTGAGATCATCTCCATCCCTATCGTCTATCGACATCCATAATTTTATTGTTTTTCATTTCGTGTTTCAACGTTGCCTAAAATACGACTCACACTAGTAAAACTGGTAAAAACCATTAGGCATGTGTGTTGCATGTGCATTATTAATTGATGTTGGGTATAAATATTTTTTCAAAAAACAAGTGAATATTTCTTATAATGGGATATACTACCTAATTTAAATTTTAAACTATGGGGAATTTTGTTTTCATAAATACAAAAACCATGCTAAAACACAAGTTTCTCATCAGAACTTATGCGTCTCAAAATGAAAAGCCCCACTACTAAAAATGTAGTAAGATTTTTTTTTTGAAAAACAACTATAAATAGTCTTTTAATTTTGCATACAAACAATAACCATTTAGTTTTGCAAAAAAGCATAACAGTTTATTACCTTTACAAAGTTTAACAGATTATAAGAATAATTAATATTCTAAAAAGTTTGTAAAACTATCTCTGAATGCACTCAAGTACATTATCTACTTTCATAATTAATTATTACATGCACATGCATAAAAACAGAGTATGAATGCTGAATTGAGACTAGAGTTACAATAATTAGATTGATAAAATGCATGATTAGATAAGGATTAAATTATCCAACAAAGTAATAATTAATAAAAGTGAAGGCTAGATTAATCTATGTTATATTTAGTCTGTCATAAAACGTGAACAGATCTGATCTTGCTCAGAGTGATCAAATAATTGCTGAGGCTATCCAAATTTATGAAGGGAATAGGCTATAAGGTCCACTTATTTAAGGACCAAATAGTATGAGGATTAATATCATCACTGTGTGTGTGTGAGGGACCAACATCTGCATAGTTAAGACTTAATAATGATAAATAACAGTGAAAAATAAGGACCACTTCAGATTGTAATAATTATCCAAGAAAAGGATCTATACCAATAAAAGAAGAGAAATTTGGAACGACATTCGAAGTCCAAGTTTTACATCCGACTACTTTCAAATAACAATGAACTATCCGAATGGTTACCGTACATTATTTTGCATGCAAATAGTCCTTGAATTTTAAAAATATCATAGGTAGTCTTTGAACTAAAGTGTAATCACATTAATGGTGGAGTACTTTTTTATTATTCATCATAATTTTACACCAAAAATGCCATCAAAGTATGGAGGACATTTTTGGATTTACATAAAATAAGATATCTTGGTGCTTGATATAATAATTTTTTCTATCTCTCTATAGTATTGGGTATGATATTTTCTTATAGTTTGAGTGCCTAAAATGATACTTTTTACTTCACTTTTTATGTCAATTTATATCAAATCCCCTTTCTTTCTCTTTCTCTTAAACTTTTACAAAGTAACAAATTAAAATAAAAACACTACTATGAAATTTTTAATATATTAATTATAAATATTAATATTATAAATTATTATCGAAAAAAACTTTGTAGCTAAATTTAATTTTAATTGTAATTCGATTATTTTTTAATATTAAAAATTATAAATTAAAAAAATAATTGAATCACAAATAAAAGTATTATTATATTTTTAATTTTAATTTTAATTGTTATCTATCCATATCTTCACGTCACATGCCGACAAGCCCTAAAAATGGATTCTCTTTGATACTGAGATAAAGCATTCTCCAATATTCTTTTCTTTTTGGGTGCACCGATTCTATATAGATAGATTGTTTGCAAGAAGTGAGATTAGGGTTTGATGCGAAGAAGATGGGGAAGCTAGTGTCTCAGATAAGCATAAGGTGCAAAGGAGATGTTTTCCAACTATTTTTATCTCCCAACTATTTTTATCTCCCAACCATTTCTCCAACATCTGCCCCGACATCATCCATAGTGTTGATTTGGTAGCTGGCCAATGGGGCACTGTCAATTCCATCATTCTCTTCAACTACAGTATTGATACACTATTCATACATCTCATTCATATCTTATACTATCTTATACTATCTTATACTAGTAAATCACTTGTTGGGTTACAAACCCATACCATATCGGAGAACAGAAGGAAGTTGGAAGCAATATATAAGTGCTGACCAACCCCAATTAGTTTCATTTTGGGAGTGACCCAAAACAAATCCGTGGGGGCTTGACCTAAAGCGAATAATATCAAACTAATATGCATTCGATAATCCTAACATCACTATGATCATTATCTATGGTATTTGAACAGGGGGAGGAAAATGTGTTGCAAAAGAGATAATTGAGGCCGTTGATAACAATAAGAAATCAATAAAGTACAAGGTGATTGAAAGGGATTTGATGCAAGTGTATAATGAATTCAAGATGTGTGTGGATGTGCACGCCATTACTGAAGAGGACAACCTAGTCACTTGGACCATTGACTACGACAAAAAGAGTGAAGCAATGCCTAAACCTACCTTCATTTTGGAAGCTGGCCTTGCTATGACCAAACAAATTGAGAATCATCCCATCATCTTTCATTGTATAATGATTAATGCATCCCATATAACTTTATAGTATTGTATATGCACTTTTGTGAATTAGTGAATAAGACATTTTAAATGTCGATCTTCATGTATTGCATGTTCCATTTTCCTCAATAAATGGTTGTTTTTTCTTTAGTGTCTTCTACAACAATAGTTCTTTGTTAGCTATGAGATACTGGCTTAACCTTTTTTGTTTCAGTGTACTCATTTTCAAACAAATTAAAGTTAATAACCAATTTGATACAAGTGCAATAGTTTAGTGACCATTTATGAAATTAATTAACGCTTATGAAATGCCTCAAATTAAATATGCATGCCCCCTTTGACTCTATCTAGAGGGGTAGATACACTTATATTTCAACGCAATCCTTCTACGAGAGTACATTCCTATCATTATACATACATCTTTATTTAACACCGTCATTTTGATCAATTTTCGGAACTCCATTAAGTTTACAAGTAACTATAGAATTTGTATAGAGCAAATGAGTATCTGAAAAAATGACGAAGTATAGGATTGTATCGAATCCAGAATCCAGCAGAAAAATATATTTTGTAAATGCATACATTTGAAAAATGAGATAAAGTTTCAAATGAGGTAAAGCTCAAATATTCCAATTAAGTGGATTCTTATGGAAAATGAAATTATGGAAAGCTCACATATTCCTTTTGAGTGGTTGTAGAACAAGTAACAATTGGTATTGCCTTCAGGAAAACAAATCATCTTATTTTGTTGGCATCCATTCATAATCAATAGCACTTCATTTCTCCCTTAAAGAAAAACCTTTTTAAGATAGACACGAAGTTTTAATATAAAATTAATAAAATGAGATATTAAAAAATAAAAAATAGTTGCAATAATATTAATGGATAGTAAGATCCATATATCATTAGTACTATAATGTATGGTAAAAATAAATTTAAAAAATGGAAGTAGACTAATTTTATAAGATAGACCGAAATGAAAAAATTGAGCTATTTTAAATTAGGTGATCAAGGGAATACTATTTTTAGATTTTAATCTTTCCACAAAAATTAGTCTAGTTCCATTTATGATTAATTTCTCTCTCTAATGAAGTATTATTGTTCTTCACAATATTACATTATTTTTTCATTACTTTTTCTTACATTTATTTTCATTATTTTTTCTTTCTCAATTTTTCGATATTTCAGAAACTTATACCAGTAATCACTCTGAAATCAATATCCTAGAATTAACTTCTTTAATTGATTTTTTTTATCCTGGCTTTTTGTCACAACTTAGTTGGGACAGAGGAAGTATAAGAAATTGAATTTTAAATAAAAAGGAAGAAATGGCTCGTGATGCGGTACACCACTCGCAAAACGCAACCGAACCACACCTCAGTGCACAGTCGATCTGCACAACCAATCCGAGTGATGCAACCAGCCGGGGCTGCGTTAATGATACCCTAATCTCAACATGAAAAACCATATATTCTAACTGCATCACCTCTTTCTCCAATGTGATAATTGTGGAAATTCGGCTTACAAATAAAAGAGAGAGAATTTACAACCTCAAAGCAACCCAATGTGATGAAGCAGATCAAATTACTGTCCTCTATTCCTCTTCGTGAGTATCTTTAAATTTTGGATCAATATTCACACAAATATATACAAGAGATCTCTTTGTATGTGCATATTCAAATTTTACATGTATATGCAAATATTTTGAAATTAAAGTTACAATTCCCCTTTGTTGGCAAACTTGTCTATCAGTGAAATATCAAGAAATTTATGCAAGCCACTGGAGACAAGAAACCTGAGAAAAATTAAACCACGATTCAATATTAGTACTAGTATTATTTTCACAAAAATAAAATAAAAATTGAATAGTAAGAAGGCATACTTGTCCCTAAGAGTTGTTGTCATGGATTGACACCCTCCTCGAATTGTGGATTGTAGATTAACAGCTATATTTGGATTATGCAAATGTATCCACCCATATTCCCCCTCATCACTAGAACACACTTTGGCCCTAATCACATTCACAAACATGAATAATTGAAAACCCAATACATCCCCATATAGTCATATTATAGACCAAAAGTGTAACATTTAATTATACCTGTACATATGGGTATCAATAGCAAATGCAGCTTCATTGGAGTCCACTAGACACCCATCACTTACCCAACAATCTCCACATGAATCCAGCTCCCAACCTTCCAATTTTCCTTCCTGATCAATAATTATATTTTCATTACACAAACTCAAATTAAACTAATGGACTGATCCAACTGACATCCCTTACGTACCCCGATGTAGTTCCTGAACTCCTCGATGATCTCCACAGCTTTGGCCTTTGCAAACCTAGGCTCCGACAACACATCCATCCTCAGCTCCACCGACTCCAAAGTCTCCTCAAGATCTTTGATCAAACTCCCAATTCCTTCCTCCGACCCTTGCAGCTTCATCCTCACCATCTAAATTATTATCTTCACCACCATATATGCTCCTGCAATTGCAAATAAACCCCGCTATTAGAAATGAGTTACTCACCCCTTAAAAATGCTTTATCGGGGGAAAGGGACACCTTAAAAAGGCTTTATAAGGGGAAAGGGCTATCCACTCATTTACAAAGTGTCAGATCACCAGTTTGTCAATGTGGAACAAAAAGGGAAAAACACTATAAAAAAAACCATTAAAGATATTTTTTAAAGTAATTAAGGATGCTAATTTGTGTTTCTAAATATACCACCATCACTTCAAAAAATGTCCCTATTGTTGGTGTCCCAACTAAAATTAGAGGATACAAATGAAAGTGTCCTAAAAAGCAAAAAAAAAGAAGTTAATTTGTCCTTATTTTTTAAAATCTTGATTGCGTCTAAATTTTTGTGTCCTTAAAAAGATAGGTTTTTTTAGTGAAAGTAAGTACCATCATCAAGAAAGTAGTTCTCCTTCAAGGCTCCGTGCCCGGACGTCTCCATCATCAAATGCGTTTCGACGTCGTCTCGATTAAGCTGAGCTCCTTTGTCGATGACGTTGTGGTAGTCGACTCGATACAAGCAGTGGCGACCGCCTCTGTCCGTTATGAAGCGCGTGAGGGCCAAGCTGGTGCGGGCATCGGTGACGACTGTGGTGCCGGGGTGCTCCTTGAGGACGATGGCGGACATGAGGGCGATGAGCTTGTCGCCGTTGATGGGGTTGTCGTCCTTGTCTACGACGCCGCTGCGGTCGACGTCCGTGTCGAAGACGATCCCAAGATCGGCGTTGGTTTGGAGGACGGCGGCGAGTGTGAGGGCCATGGCGGTCTTGTCCTCCGGGTTGGGGATGTGGTTGGGGAACATGCCGTCCGGGTTGAGGTGGAGGGATCCAAACGTGTCGGCGCCCAGCTTGTCGAGCACGTCCCATGTGAAGAACCCGCCGGAGCCGTTGCCGGCGTTTACAATTATCTGCCATTGCCAATGGAGATGCATGCTTTAATCCCATGCAACAAAGTATTTTGGACTAAGGGCATCAGCAGTGGGGCGCCCTAAAGCCCGCCATATGCATCGCCACGTCAGCATTTTATCCTCCTACCCTTCCACCTGTAGTGAGGCGCCCTAAGGCGCGCCCTATAGGTTTTGCTATTGTTTTCTTAATTAATTTAAATGTTTTCAAATATACAAATGCAAACTAATTAAAAAACACAATGATTAAATGAAAAACGACAAATACTACATTGATAAAAAAAAGTTACACTGGTTAAAAATAAAAAAAAAGTTCTACTCTACAAAATTCCCAACTTCCGTCGCATCTCATCGATCAACCCCTGGAGGTATTCAGCTCTGATCGGATCCGTACACTTCATGAGGGCGTTGTGTGTGTCCAACAACGTCCGCGCCATCGAGGTCGTTGCCAACTCCGAGTAGGCAAGTGCCGCCGGGGTCGGGGTAGGGGTCAGGATCGGCGATGGGGAGGCGGCTTGCGAGGAGGATGTCGTCTTCCCCTTGTTCTTCGCAGCCTTGACGCCTATGGGACGTCGGGAGGACATCGGTGCGCCGGAACTCTCTTCCTCCGTGTACGTCCAGTTGAGGTCCAAGGACGAGTTCCGCTTTCGCTGCTCCTGTAACCATCAGCGTCGGTGGTCTTCGTCCTCTTCGTCGCACCGGTGTGCAAAATCCCGCCTTGGAACTTCTGTTTGTCCCTCAAGAGCGCCCAGATACTGAAATGCTTGAAGTCGTCGTACAGGGACTGGTAAGACAACAGCTCTATCGCGCACATCGCGCTTGCCGCTTCCCTGCTCCCTCGAGCACTTCTCGTACTCCGTCGCGAACAGGTTGACTTGCTTCTTCACCTGATCCCAGTGCTTACGGACCTGCTCCCTATGGCGCTTATACGGGGTCGGCGGCTTCGCCTCATTGTAGCAATAGGCGATGCGCTCCCAGTACGCGAGTTGCTTTTGGTTGTTTGCGAATATCGGATCCTCCGATATATCCACCCAACACCTCGCCAAGACCAGGGTTTCATCCGGTTGGTAGTTCGTACGTCCGGGGGCATACTCTTCATTCGTTGCCGGAGGTGGCAACTTGTACTTCCTGTACTTGGTCCGCTTCTTTCTGGCGGGAGTGGCAGCGGCGGAGGAGGTGGCGGCCGACGGCGCGTCAGCGGAGGGGACGGCGGCCGAGGCGGCGGCGCACGGGAAGGGGCGGCAGGGCGAGTTGGAGACGGCTCCATGTCAGAGAGACCATACGAATCCGTACTAAAATCGAGATCGTACTGCGTGTTGGGGTCGAACTACCGATATTCGTTAGGTTGTGTACCCGGCCAACGTGCACCGTCTCCAAACATCGGGCTATTGGGACTTGAGTATTGACAAATGAAATGTGGGGTAGGGGTCGGGCAATCCATTTTACAGCGTAAGTTGAGAGTGGAAAACTGAATCGAAAGGTTACAAATGATATGTGGGGTAGGGGTATTTATATAAACACAATTTTCGAATTTAAAAAATAAAAAAAAATAAAAAAAACATGTTGCATTATCCGCGCCACCGTCCGCGTCGCCCACAGTGGACGGCCGATGGCGCGGACGATGCCCTATCATCCGCGCTTCGTCCGCTGACTAAGCTTAGGGCGATGACGACGCATCGTCCATCGTCTGCGCACCCACAGTGGCAGACGATGGCGCGCCCGAGGCATCGGGCGGCCTATCGTCCTCCCCACTGTGGATGCCCTAATGCAATAGCGAAATTTTATTAATTTAGAAATATTAACGTACTACTCCCTCCGGTCCCCATTAAATGTCTCATGTTTGACCGGTGTTGATTTTAAGAAATTGTTTGACTTTGTGGAGAAAAGTGGGTGGAAAAAGTTAGTCGAATATGTACCCCACTTTGATATTAATATTTTTTTGATAATTGTAAGTAGAATGAGTTAGTGGAATGTGGAGTTCATTTACTAAAATTAGAAAAAGTGAAATGAGATATTTATTGAGGACCGTCTAAATAAGAAAATATGGAGTATTTTTTAAAGAGGTTCAAGTTAGCACTCCCTCCGATGGTGAATAAAGTAAGAAAGATGAAGATAAAATAAAGCAAGAGAGAGTTATCGTTTGTCAAAAATAGAAATGAGTCAATTATCTTGGAACTTCTTAAAATAGAAAAACGACCCAATTAACAAAACGGGGGAGTATTAATTTAGTGAATAGTTAGCAAAAAAATATTACTCCCTCCGTCTCAGCCTAAGTGAGACGTATTCCTTTTTAATACGTCCCAACCTAAGTGAGACATTTCTTTTTTTGGCAACAATCAACTCACTCATCTCTCCTATTTTATCCTCTCATCCCTCCTACTTTATCTTATATCTTACTTTATTTTCTCTTACTTTTTCTTACTTTAGCATCTCTATTACTTTTTTATCTCTTTTTCTTTCTTACTTTACTCTCTCTCTTACTTTACTACTAATAATTTAATTCACTAAACACCACTACCTAAATTCTTGTGCCAAAATAGAAACGTTTTTCTTAGGCCGGGACGGAGGGAGTACTATGGTTTTAGTGAAGGAGAAAGGCATTGAGAGAACCTGAAATCCTTGAAGAGGGGAATCATAATGGGAAGGATGATTGACTCTTTGCTTGATGATATCTCTAGATGATTAGAGTAGGCGCTCATCAAATCCACCGTCTTCGGCCGAACCTTAAGCGCCGTCGACACTTTAGCCTGCCGATTCGCATATTTCCCGCCAGCTTTCTCGCATATCTCCTCCACCTCCGATGACGTCAGCCCTCCTCTTTTTGTAAAGAACTTTAACCCATTTCTAGTGTACGGCAAGTGCGACGCTGTCATCTGTTCCAACACACATTTTTGCATCCAATTACTCAAAATCACTACTTTATTAATCAATTCTTTTATGAAGACACATTTGATCCAGACTAAACATTTATTCAAACATTTA
This sequence comes from Salvia splendens, assembly GCF_004379255.2. Taxonomy (NCBI): domain Eukaryota; kingdom Viridiplantae; phylum Streptophyta; class Magnoliopsida; order Lamiales; family Lamiaceae; genus Salvia; species Salvia splendens. Next base: position 9,841,763 of record NC_056043.1, on the reverse strand, counting down.
ATTTTGATTTCAATCAAATGAAATGGTTGAAATTCCCTCTCTAATAATATTGTGGAACTTTAAGAAAAAAATACTCCATGAAAGTAATCTATGTTGCCGAATGTACAAAAGAACGTGCCCCTCACCTCACCCCATCCCCACCAAAAAAAAGGAAAAAGAAAAATAGAAACATAGTACAAACAAACTTAGAGCATCTCCAATAGGTTAGGACGTCAAATAGCCCTCAAATAGCATTCACACTGCCACATCATCAGCACTACAATTGATAAAGGTTCCTTGTGAGGGAAACCTTCCATGTGCCCAAGAAATACCCAAAGCGGTGTTTGATTTCAATTTTTTTTGTGTTTTCAAAGATAAAGTAAAGATAAGTTGAGCTAGCCACAAAAACTAAACTCAAAATGGTTTTGGATGGAGAGAAAGAAGGTGAGAAGAAAGTGTAAAGAAGGAGGAATCCTCTTTGAGGACCTATGACCTCCCACAAAGAGATGTGGGCAACCCTAGGCTACTTTCACCCAAAGCAAACACTCCATTGGCTCCACATTCATGACTACACAACCATAAATGCATACATATACTTGATTTAGCCAAATGAACATAAAACAAGCAACCTACAATGTAGGAATTTGGATAGAAATCTCACATGGGAGATGCTCTCAAAGGAGTCTTCATAATAACATTCATCAAAGTCTGCCCTTAAAGTCTTACAAAAAGGATATTTATAGTTAGGGTTGGAAACCCAAGAAAAGGGCTAAAAACACAAGGAAAATCGGATGTAAAAGTTGAATCGCCCGGCCGGGCGTTTTGGGAAAGTGAAATCGCCCCGTCGGGCGAACTTTCTGGATTCGGCGCTGCTTCTTCAAACGCCCGGTCGGGCGTTCTGGGATGGTGAAATCGCCCGGTCGGGCAAACTTTCTGGACTGTGGACGATGCTCAGCGCACAAACGCCCGGTCGGGCGTTCTGGGATGGTGAAATCGCCCGGTCGGGCGAACTTTCTGGACTGTGGACGATGCTCAGCGCACAAACGCCCGGTCGGGCGTTTTGGAGGTGTGGATTCGCCCGACCGGGCATTCCATCTGCCTCCTCCATTCCCCTCCTAATGAAGTTTGAAACGCCTTCCCGAAGCCTTTGTCTCATTGATCTCGTGACGGGCCTTCCGGGCAGCTTAAGGGGAGTCGTGGTCGGGTCAGCCCGGGCCTTGGACTTCCCGTTTATATCATCCTCTCCCTCTTGAGAAGGATTTGTCCTCAAATCTGGGTCGTCCCCTACAAAATCAAACGGGCTCAAGTCAGCCACATTAAAAGTACAACTCACGTTATACTCACCGGGAAGATCAATGATGTAGGCATTGTCGTTCACACGCTCTAGGACCATAAATGGGCCATCCCCTCGCGGGGCAAGCTTGGATTTTGCTTTGTCGGGAAAACGCATTTTCCGAAAGTGTACCCAAACCCAATCTCCGGGGTTGAACAACATTTTCTTTCGCCCTTTGTTCACCCTTTGAGCTACTTGTTCCCCCATCTTGCGGATTCGTTCTTGCACTCGAGTGTGCAAGTCTTGTACAAACTTGGCCTTCTTCATCCCACCTACATCAACCATATAAGACAAAGGCAAATCGGCCGTGGACAAGTCCAACGGGGTGAGTGGATTGAAACCATAGACAACCTCAAAAGGAGATTGTTGGGTGGTGGAATGTATGGTCCTATTATAAGCAAATTCGGCTATAGGCAAACATTCTTCCCAAGAAGTTTTATTTTCAAAAACCAAGGCACGGAGAAGAGTTCCCAATGAGCGGTTTACGACTTCCGTTTGACCATCCGTTTGGGGATGTGCGGTGGTAGAGAAAAGAAGTTTGGTGCCCATCCTACCCCAAAGCGTTTTCCAAAAGAAACTCAAAAATTTGACGTCTCTATCACTTACAATAGTTCTCGGGACCCCATGGATTCTTACAACCTCCTTGAAAAATAAACTAGCAATGAATTTGGCATCACTTGTCTTCCGACATGGAATGAAGTGAGCCATTTTGGAAAACCTATCCACCACCACAAAGATGCTATCATTTTTCCGAGGAGACATTGGGAGACCTAGAACAAAGTCCATGGACAAGTCTACCCAAGGATGTGTAGGAGTAGGCAAAGGGGTGTAAAGACCATAATTGTTAGATTTAGACTTGGCTTGCCTACACTCTAAGCAACTACTACAAAACTTTTCAACATGCTTCTTCATGCAAGGCCAAAAGAAATGCTCACTTAGTATGTCAAAAGTTTTAAGCAACCCAAAATGACCCATTAGGCCCCCTAGGTGAGCCTCCTTAATCAACAAGTTTCTCAAAGAGCATGAAGGTATGCACAACCTATTCTCTCTAAAAAGATAGCCATCCAACTTATAGTATTTATCAAAAGCACCTTTTTCACAAGCTCCGTAAATAGAAGAAAAGTCATGATCATGCTCATAAAGGTCTTTAATAAACTCAAATCCAACATATTTGGAGGCACACATAGTAAGCACACGCTTTCTCAAACACACGGTATCACTCACAAGTAAAGTGCCATCATGCAAGGTCTCAAAAGGCTTCCTAGAAAGAGCATCGGCAACCACATTGTCCTTTCCCTTCTTGTACCTAATGACATAGGGAAAAGTCTCTAGGAAAACACTCCATTTAGCATGCCTTTTATCAAGTTTATGTTGACCTCCTAAGAACTTAATAGACTCATGATCCGTGTGTATCACAAACTCCTTGTGCATCAAGTAGTGTTGCCAATTCTCAAGGCAACGGACTATAGCATACAACTCCTTGTCGTATGTGGGGTAGTTCAATTGGGCTTGATTTAGTTTTTCCGAGAAGTAAGCTATGGGCTTACCCTCTTGCATGAGAACTCCCCCGATCCCCACACCACTTGCATCACACTCAAGTTCAAAAGTTTTATCAAAATTGGGGAGTGCTAGTAAGGGAGCATGCGTGAGGTCATTTTTCAAAGTACTAAACGCTCTCTCTTGCTCCTCCCCCCACTTAAACTCAACATTTTTTTTGACAAGGTGGTTCAAGGGTGAAGCTTTTGTGGAAAAATCCCTAACAAACCTCCTATAGAAGCTAGCAAGGCCATGAAAGGACCTAACCTCACTCACATTCCTAGGTGTTGGCCATTCCCTAATGGCTTTCACCTTTTCCTCATCTACCCGCACTCCTTCCTTTCCCACAACAAAACCAAGAAACACAACTTCCTCAACACAAAAAGTGCATTTAGGCAACTTGGCATATAAAGTATGCATTCTCAACACTTCAAGCACATTCCTAAGATGACTAGCATGCTCTTCAACACTACGACTATAAATCAAGATATCATCAAAATATACCACCACAAATTTCCCAATAAAAGGACGAAGTACATGATTCATCAAACGCATGAATGTAGAAGGGGCATTAGTCAAACCAAAAGGCATCACAAGCCATTCATATAAGCCAAATTTGGTTTTGAAAGCGGTTTTCCATTCATCTCCCTCTTTCATGCGAATTTGGTGATATCCACTAGCCAAATCAATTTTAGAAAAACATATAGAGCCACAAAGATCCTCTAACATGTCGTCTAACCTAGGTATAGGGTGTCTATATTTGATGGTGATTTTGTTAATTGCCCTACAATCTACACACATCCTCCAACTTCCGTCCTTCTTAGGTACAAGAATGACGGGTACGGCACAAGGAGATAGAGATTCACGAATTAGACCTTTGGCAAGGAGTTCCTCGACTTGCCTTTGTAGCTCTTGTGTCTCCTTGGGGTTCGCCTTGTATGCGGCCCGGTTTGGGAGTGATGATCCCGGCAAAAGGTCAATTTGATGCTCGATCCCCCTCATGGGAGGGAGTTCACTCGGGAGTTCTTCCGGGAATACATCTTCAAATTCCTGCAACACACTTTGGACAATCAAAGGATACGGGTCAAGGTTAGTAGCTAAGCACAAATCCTTACGGACCACGAGGAGAACGGAGGGGTGATTGTTTAGTGCCCACCCAAGGTCGGTTTTACTAGCTATCAAACATTCCTTTCCCCCTCTTGTTTGTGTGTGCTCTCCTTTGGGCGCTTTTATTTTTCTCTCACCACCCCCACTCTCACTTGGCTTTTTTAGCTCACATTCTTCTACTAGCCTTTTTTCCCTATCTCTCTCTCTTTCCTTTTGTAGATGTTGGCTAGCCTCAAACACGGCACTAGGTAGCAATGGCTTCAAACGAACCTTCAACCCGTTGAGCATGTAGAAATACTCATTCGTGAAGCCATTTTTGTAGGCCCTTCTATCAAACTCCCATGGCCTCCCTAGCAAAACATGACATGCCGTCATAGGAATGATATCACATAGGATGTCTTCCTCAACTTCTCCAATCTTCAATGGAACTTTGCATTGAGCCTTCACCCTCAACTCTCCGGAGTCCCCTAACCATTGCAATTTGTAGGGGTTTGGGTGTTTAAGTACCTTCAATCCCAACTTGGCCACCAACCGGTCACACACCACATTTGTACAACTCCCTCCATCTATGATGACCAAGCACGTCTTGGACTTCACCTTACACTTCATATGAAAGATGTTGCACCTTTGCTCCTTATGCTCCTCAAGGTTGGGTTGTACATTGAGCATTCGGAGTACAACCATAGCCCTTAAGGGTGTATCTTCTTCTTCGCCACTAGAAAAAGCTATGTCGGTGTCCGGGCTCACTTCTTTAGTGCCCACACCCTCCCCATCTTCTTCATCTTCCTCACTATACACGCTACCATCTTGCCCGATAACCATTACCCGTTGGTTTGGGCACTCGCGTGCATAATGGCCATACCCCTTGCACTTGAAACATTGAACCTTCTTGTCTTCCATAGGGGCTATAGCTTTAATAGGTTGAGTACCCGGTAGAGCCTTCGCGATCGGCCTCCCTTGGGTGTTTGGATTGGCCATGTTTTCCACCTTCTTGCCGGGAGCACTCCACTTGCTAGTCCCCGTCCCTCCGGTTTGGCTAGACGCCCATTTAGCCCGGCTAGAAACCAACTCCTTACTTTGCCTCTCAAAAGTGTCGGCAAACCCAATCACCTCGTCCAAGGAAATTCCCCTCAATGCCTCCACTTGCACCTTGTGCTTCAAGTTGATGTTAAGGCCATGGATAAATCGATCTTGAGTCGCCTCTTCTCGCTCCTCCACCCCTACCTTGCTCATCAATGATAGGAGTTCATAGTAGTACTCCATTACGCTCTTCGTCCCTTGCTTCAAATCTTGAAACTCCCCTCGAAGTCGGAGGAAATAGGACTTTGGTACAAAGGTAGTCCTCATGAGCTCACACAACTCCGCCCACGAACCCACTTCCCCTCCCCTAACCATCCTTCTCCTCCTCATCGTATCATTCCACCATGTATCCGCATTGCCACGAAACTCGGCTATTGCCACCTTCACCTTATCACCTTCCAAAAAGTTATGGAGTGAGAAAATTTTGCTCATTTGTGACTCCCATTCCAAGTAGGCCTCGGGATCAAACTTGCCGTGGAACTCGGGAAATGTGTGCTTGATAGACTTGGTGGGATCATCATACCGCGGCTCCATCTCCTCCTCATAGTTTCTATATCTTCCATGCCTACCATTCCACCCATGGTGCCCCATGTTTCCATTTCCTCTTCCGCCCATCATGTTCCCGAACCTACCATTCCTATTCCCATTCCGTCCTCCTCCTTGTCCCCCGCGCCCCCCATGATCGTACCAACCATATGGCTCTTCCTCTCCATTACTCCCCTCGGAGGCATCATGATGTGTGTGATTGCTCCTAGGGGTGTTTGACCTTGATAGTCGCACGGCCTTCAAAGCGTTGAGCTCGTCGTGGAGAAAAGTTTGGTTTTCATGGATGGATGCTTGGTTCACCTTGAGTTCCTTCAAATCCCCGAACATAGCATCTTGAGTGACATGCATTGTGGTTTGGCCTTCTTTTAGATCCCTCAAATCCGTCATAATTTTTTCCATCAAGTTTCTCAACTCATCCCCCGCCACACTAAGACTCGTGCTCGCACCCGGTTGCGGATCCCCCATCGTGGTGGATCTAGTACGAGGTGGCATTCACAATGGTACCTACAATAAGAAATAAAAAAAAAAAAAAAACTAGGATCTAGTCCTAAGGGTTAGTAAAATCCACACTCACACACACAAGAAGGGGAGATTTTAGTAAGAACTCACTTCCCAATTGGTAATCCCACCCCCAATTCACTCACCAATGTCACTCGGAAAAAGGCTTAGAATATAGTGAGGGCTAGGTTCACTCACTCTCAATATCCAACTTCCAAAATGCAAGCGCTAAGACAAATCAATCAAGGTATACACATAGGCAATATAACCAAGCAAGTAAGGCCAATCAAGCATGTGAAAGTAAGGTTCAATGCCTAAGGAAGCTAACAAACAAACTTAGTTGAGCTGAAAATTTATGTAACTCTTGGCTGATCTTTAGGAAATTTTTTTGATATGGCTACCCAACCCCAAAATTGATGAAACTTGGTAGATAACAAGATTAAAGGGTTTAGAAAGAGGGAAAAATATCCCCAATATAGCAGGTTTTCGAGAAGACCCTCGATTTTACGTTTTCCCCAAATCTGTCAAACTAGGGCACAAAACAGGGCAGCAACTTCACACATTAATTTGACCTATCAAATGATAGAATTTTTGGCTGAGATTTTTCAGGACAATAGTTCATATATCAAGGTTCATGCACACCAAAAATCAGCTCAATCCTACAACAATTGACCAATAAACAAGCAAAGGCTAAAACAAAAGAAATAAGGAAAAACAAGGAAAATGAAATTTCATAGAGGTTTAAAATCAAACACTTGGTAGGCACCTAGGCTCTAGATACCAAATGATAAAGGTTCCTTGTGAGGGAAACCTTCCATGTGCCCAAGAAATACCCAAAGCGGTGTTTGATTTCAATTTTTTTTGTGTTTTCAAAGATAAAGTAAAGATAAGTTGAGCTAGCCACAAAAACTAAACTCAAAATGGTTTTGGATGGAGAGAAAGAAGGTGAGAAGAAAGTGTAAAGAAGGAGGAATCCTCTTTGAGGACCTATGACCTCCCACAAAGAGATGTGGGCAACCCTAGGCTACTTTCACCCAAAGCAAACACTCCATTGGCTCCACATTCATGACTACACAACCATAAATGCATACCTATACTTGATTTAGCCAAATGAACATAAAACAAGCAACCTACAATGTAGGAATTTGGATAGAAATCTCACATGGGAGATGCTCTCAAAGGAGTCTTCATAATAACATTCATCAAAGTCTGCCCTTAAAGTCTTACAAAAAGGATATTTATAGTTAGGGTTGGAAACCCAAGAAAAGGGCTAAAAACACAAGGAAAATCGGATGTAAAAGTTGAATCGCCCGGCCGGGCGTTTTGGGAAAGTGAAATCGCCCGGTCGGGCGAACTTTCTGGATTCGGCGCTGCTTCTTCAAACGCCCGGTCGGGCGTTCTGGGATGGTGAAATCGCCCGGTCGGGCAAACTTTCTGGACTGTGGACGATGCTCAGCGCACAAACGCCCGGTCGGGCGTTCTGGGATGGTGAAATCGCCCGGTCGGGCGAACTTTCTGGACTGTGGACGATGCTCAGCGCACAAACGCCCGGTCGGGCGTTTTGGAGGTGTGGATTCGCCCGACCGGGCATTCCATCTGCCTCCTCCATTCCCCTCCTAATGAAGTTTGAAACGCCTTCCCGAAGCCTTTGTCTCATTGATCTCGTGACGGGCCTTCCGGGCAGCTTAAGGGGAGTCGTGGTCGGGTCAGCCCGGGCCTTGGACTTCCCGTTTATATCAACAATTCTCCTGCCACATCAGCTTGCCACATCAACTGGACATCAAATAGCCCTCACATAGCCTTCACACTACCTATCCACATCACTAATAACAATTATATAATTTAATTTACACGCGTATCAACATACGGAATTTAATTTACGAGACAAATACGGAAAATTCGAATAATAATATTAAAATTTAAAAAGTACATTAATTTTAAAAAAAAGTACAATAATTAAAAAAATTACATTTAAAAAATTACATAAATTTGCATAAAAACTAACGCCTTGCAATCCTCCGCGCCCACAACTCTTCAACTAAATCCTTTTGCAGTCGAATATGAGCCTCCGTCTGACGCATGTCGGCATGTACTTGGAGGAGGGCTTCTTCATCGTGCGGTACCCCACCTCGTACGTTGGCGGTGGTGACGCCGTGGCTTGGACCTGCTTCATTATCGTCGGTGGCCAAATCAGTCAGTTGTACACCTTCATCTTCGACGATCATGTTGTGCATGATAATACAGGCGTACATTATATCAGCAATGCAGTCGACATGCCACAAACGCGTTGGTCCCTTAACTGCAGCCCATCAAGCTTGAAGCACACCAAATGCGCGCTCCACGTCCTTTCGCGCCGACTCCTGCCGCGTCGCAAAGTAGGCCTTCTTCGGATCTGATGCGCACCGGATCGTCTTCACAAAGACGGGCCACCTAGGGTATATCCCATCCGCCAAGTAGTAGCCCATATCATGCTGGTTGCCGTTGGCGACAAAACTGATGGCCGGACCGACGCCCTGGCACTGCTCGTTGAAAAGGGGCGACGAGTTGAGGACGTTTAGGTCGTTGTTCGAACCGGCTATCCCAAAATACGCATGCCAAATCCACAACCGGTAATCAGCCACGACCTCGAGGATCATCGTGGGATTTTTTCCCTTGTAGCCGGTCGTGTAAAACCCCTTCCAGGCAGCGCGACAGTTCTTCCATTCCCAATGCATACAATCTATGCTGCCTAGCATTCCCGGGAACCCGTGCTGATCCCCGTGCATCCGCAGCAGATTCCGGCAATCTTCGGGGGTAGGCTTTCGGAGATACTGATCACCGAATACTTCGATCACGCCCTGGCAGAAATACTTCATACATTCGATGGCAGTCGTCTCACCGATGTGGAGGTATTCGTCCCACATGTATGCCGCGGTGCCGTAGGCCAACTGCCTGATTGCCGCAGTGCACTTTTGAATAGGGGTGTGGCCGGGTCTGCCAGCCGCATCGTGCCTGAAGCGGAAATACAGATATCGCTGCTCCAATGCGTTAACAATACGCATAAATAAGTCCCGCCTCATCCTAAAACGACGCCTGAAATGGTTGGCGTCAAAACGCGGCTCCTCTGCGAAGTAATCTGTGAACAGGCGCTGATGTGCAGCTTCATGATCACGATGCACCACTTGTCGACGGTGGACAACTGGTCGTGGGCGAGGTGCCGCCGGCTGCATATAACTCTGCATCCATCGATCAACCTCACGGCTCGTATAGGCATCTAGCTCTTCGTTCATCATACGCTCGTACTCATCCGCATCCCCACCACTACCACCGGCATTACTCATTTCTTAAATTGATCTTGAACAGAAAGTAAGGTAGAGAGAATACTCGTTAAAACAAGTGGTGCGAATGAAAATGAGGTTCAACGCGCGTATATATAGTGTTTTCGAAAAACAAACAAAAAAATTTTTTAATCCGACGCCGGTTTGGCGCCGATCCGGGACGCACAATGGCGCCCGTGAGGATCGGCGTCGGAACCGGCGTCAGCGCGGGAATCGGCATGGCGACGCCGATTTTGACGCCGATTTCGCCGACGCCGGTTCCAATGGTTCGGCGTCAAACCGGCGTCGGTGAAAAATCGGCGTCGCGGTGGTGACGCCGGTTATTGGAGATGCTCTTACAAGAGACTATCATAGCCCAATAAATTTATACCCTCTTCATCTATGTAGTACCCCCTCCGTTCCCTATTAATTGGTGACAGACAAAAAAGGATATTGGTCTCAATTAATGGGGACGGAGGAAGTAATAATGAATACTATTCTCTTCGTCCCATAAAAATATGCTAATTGCAGATGACACATATTTTAATGCGTAATTGGTAAAGTAAGATAGAAGAAGGAAAAGTAGTCGGGACCATAAATGATTATGTAAAGAGAAAAAGAAAATGTTTGGACTAAGAGAGTATGCTATAATCAAATATATGGTTTATCCTACCATAACAGAAGCATCGAACAAAAAGGGAGGCAGCACAGTGCTCATGAAGCAAGCCGGCGTGGTGGCGAGTCCCATGTCGAAACCCACGCACCCCGCCCGCCCCAGCCACGCAAACACTGCCACGCTCAGAACCCCGCCTGAAATCCTCGGATCCTTCCCCAGAGACACCCTAACTGCTTCTCCTCCTTCTCCTTCTCCTCTCCCCAACTCATTCCTCACCCACTCCCCAAAGCTCTCAGCAATCGCCTCCACGGCTGGCGGCGTCAGGTTCACCGGCCTCCCCTTCTCGCCTTCCACCGCCACTCCACGCACATCCGAGCCGTTCTGCAGCCGCCTAATCTTGTCGATCTCTTCATCCGCCACCACTTCACTGTACCTCGCGGTGGCGGAGTTGTACTCGCCTCGAAGTCGGATTTTGTTTGAAGAATGAAATGTTGGTAATGCGATGAAGGTGCTGTTGGGATTTAATTGTGTTTTTGAACTTAGATATGATGAGAAGAGTTTTGGTTTGGAGGAGAGGTTGGAAGCTGTGGAAGCCATGGGAAACTCTTTTGGCGCTCTTGAATGTTTTTTTTTAAGATGGAAAAAAATGAAGAAATTATGTGGGAGAGATAAGATATTGATGAGTGAAGGAGAACCCTACATTTGCAGATTCATGATAGAAATATCTGGGAACAAGCTTCCAAAACTGCATGCAGATTTTTATCTTGTTTTATTTGAATTCTAAAACGTGAGCTGCCTTCATTCCAGAAAGTGTGTCTTCGGATATATTTCTGCTCTTTCTTACTTGACTTGACCAGCAATGCTATATATATGCTTTTTTTTGCAAACAAAATATCAACCTTGATTATGCTAAGATATTGATACTGTTTCCGAATTGTTAGACATGCTCCTTCATTTAGTTATTACTCACTCATTCAACTCCGTTTTTGTCATTTTGGTCCATTTTATATTAACATAGGAATACTAGATATGTCCAACATTTAAAGATAGTCATGTATACAGAAAAATATTGCAAAATAGTAGTAGTATACGTTTAAATCTTTGGATCATAAAGCATTAGTATAATTTAAAATAAGTAAATATTAGATTTTTTCTAATTGTTCAATGTTTTAACAAAATATTTTAATCCGAAAGATAATTGTAAAAAAAGGTACTACTACTACTTTATTTTTGTTGTTTTTGCCATGGGCAATGAGTTTCGATGTATTGGGCGTATCTGTATTTATAGAAGCTTTCATTTTCGTGCTTATCTTAATTGTTGGTTTAGTTTATGCATGGCGAAAGGGGGCATTGGAATGGTCTTAGCTCCTGACTATTCAGACAATAAAAAGAAAAGGGAAAAAAGATTGAAAAGTTATGAATTCCATTGAGTTTCCTTTACTTAATCGAACAATCAACCTCATTAAATGATCTTTCAAATTGGTCAAGACTCTCCAGTTTATGGCCGCTTCTCTATGGTACCAGTTGTTGTTTTATTGAATTTGCTTCACTAATAGGATCACGGTTTGACTTTGATCGTTATGGACTAGTACCAAGATCGAGTCCCAGACAAGCGGATCTAATTTTAACAGCTGGAACAGTAACAATGAAAATGGCCCCCTCCTTGGTGAGATTATACGAGCAAATGCCCGAACCGAAATATGTTATTGCTATGGGAGCCTGTACAATTAGGGTTGTTTAGTACCTAAATCTAAACCCTACAATTACAGGAGAGATGTTCAGTACTGATTCGTAAAGTACTGTTCGGGGAGTCGATAAACTAATGCGTATCTATGTCTACTTGCCGGGTTGTCCCCCTAAACCGGAAGCAGTTATAGATGCTATAACAAAACTTCGTAAGAAAATATCTCAAGATATCTATTAAAATAGAATTGAGTTTTAACAAGAAAATTGGTGTTTTACAATCAATTACAAATTTCATGTTGGACGCAATATTTATATTGTAAATTATGTTATAAAAAAATTCTCTATCAACCGACACCTACTTCAGAATTTACTATTAAAAACTCTTTTTCAAATATAAAAGTTCAGTATCTTCTCACGAATTTGTGAATTAGGCAGGACTCCTTTTTGTACAGAATAACAAGCAGCGGGTCAATTTTCATCAATTTGATCGAGAATGTGAACTATTCTAACTAAAAATATAAAAATGTGGGAGATAAAAAAGATGCAGGGTCGTTTTCCTGCATCTTTGACTACTAAACATTGCAATACCAAATAAATTCCTCCGCATTACCCATTCAAAGTGACACATTTTCCTTTCTGAGATGTCTCATTCGAAGTTACACCTTTCTAAAAAGAAAACATTTGTGTCTCTACATTATTATCTCTCCACTTAAAATACAAAACAATACTCCCTCCGTCCCCCATTAAATGACAATGGTTGACTTGATACGGATTTTAAGAGACGTAGTTGAAAGTGGGTGGAAAAAGCAAGTAGAATGTGAGTCTCACTTTTATATAATTTTATAATAAAATGTCCGTGGAATGAGTTAGTAGAATGTGAGGTCCACTACCAAAAGTAGTAAAAAGTAAGGGTGACAATTAATTGGGGACGGACGCAAAAGGAAATTGGTGCCAATTAATGGGGGACAGATGGAGTACTACATAAAATCTCATGCCGGAAAAGAGAATAACGATGTTCCAATTTTAGAAAATACTATATTAATTAGAACGAGATATTAAAAAAAATAAAGATAAAAATTATAACTTCGAGTGGGATGGAAGTAATATAAATAGTAAAGGACTTTTAAAAAAAATTACTTCACATTTTAAAATTCCACATAAATCCTTAGCATTTGGTCCCTTTTTCACTTTTGCGTTTTCCGGCAATTATCGCCTCATTCCCAGCTGCCGTGAGCGACCACCATATTGGCTGGAATGCAATCCAGTTGCAGACGCCGGTGTCGATTTAATTTGCAGAGAGAAACAGCTGATTGCGTCACCTTCTTTAGATTTTAGAGTTTTGGGCCTTTTTTTACTTAAGCCCAACCCAACTTCTATTTTTATAGATAAATCACGCTCTTAACTTCAACGGAATAGTTGAACTACAATACTTTAACGAAATTTTTTAACTCTTACCAGTTTCATCAATCTACAATATTTATTGTTGTTAATTGTTTCATGCTTTAGTTTTACAGTACTTCAGTTTTAAAATTTTGTTGTTGCTATTAGTTTTATGTTTCAGTGTGTTTTTTATTCAAATTAGTAGTATTAATTTTCAAGAGTATTTGATCAATGATCATGTTACTTTTATTTTGTAGGTCAATCGATAGTTGCAATTGAATTTTCTAGTGCGAACCACAATAATTGAACATATGAAGGTTAAGAATTTCAGTTGTTTCAAATTATACTGTTAGAAACCAATTATCGATAGAATAATGCTATGCGGCCACATTATGGCCGGCCATAAATTAATTAAATAACAAAAAAAATTGATTTTTTTTCAAATTTTTGGTTTAATACTACTTGATTTTACTTTTATATCATCTTCATTATATGTTGCTCAACATGTTAGTGTTGCTCTTTCGTAGTTTTTGCTCAACTTATTACTACTGTCATTTCTTGATTGTTGTTCAACGTATACAGTAATTCGTGATATTAATGTGTTTTACGTAATGGAATTCAAAGATAAGTATCAACTCACAAGTCCATTCACACACATATAAATTTATATCGATAATTCTAATATTTTTATACATGTAAATGGACTAAATTAACTATTTATGGTCGGCCACATTATGGCCATTTAGCATCACTCTTATCGATAATGATATTACAATTAATGTTAGTATATAGTGTTTCTTGAAATAATTATTTAAATATTATATTTATTGTCTCGTCCCATTCCGCGATTATTAATTTCTGGATCCGCCAAGTGATCGCCATCCATCAGTGTCTCCCTATTAACGTGCTTAACTCTTCGTCACCCCAAAACATCTCTAATATTCTCTCCTTCGATTTGAACGGGATACTACAGAGGTGAGCATGAATTGCTAGCTAGAATAAGAAGTGCAAAGTGAAGTGAGTCTGAGAAATAAGAAGAGGCAGAAGGAAGCGTGTGAGCTAGTGGGGAGTTGATTGTGTGTGATCAGCTCATATGCCCCCGTGCTACATGCTAGCTCGATAGCTAGTAGTATAAGGAGTCGTTCAGGTTCCTAGATATAGCCCTAAGAGCATCCGCAGCGGTGGCGAAAGACGCCACCGCCGTCCGCGCCGTTGGCAAGGCGCAGGACCGCCGCCGCTGCAGCCGCGCCGCTGGCACGGCGCTGCTCGATGTATCGAGCACGTCCGTGCCAGCGGACGCACACGTGGCGCGCTCCCATTCGTCAACGGCATAGCCGTTGTGTTTAAACTTTTTTTTATTTTTATTTTTTAAAAATCGGTATTTAATTATAAATAATGCTAAAAAATAAAAAAAAAATATTTTCCAAATCCCAAAAATATGGCCGTTTTTTTCCCGTTTTTTCTGAATTTTTTTGATTTTTTTTTATTTTTTTTTTCCCCAAAATCATCTATAAATACACACATTTATCATCCATTTATCACATCAAATCATCTCTCATTCATCTCTCATTCATAATTCTCATACAAACTATCAACACATTCATCACCCACTCAAAATCTCAAATGGATTTCACCCATATTATGGCGGAAGCGGAACGCGAAGAACAAGAATACTACGAAGCCGGAAGCTCAACAGCGAGGTCTCCCCTACGCCGAGGCGAGCATACGACGGTTGGCCAGAGGATCGAGACAAGACACACAATGCGCGATACTCGAATCCACAATCAACTACAAGAAGACCTAATCAACCACATGTGGGCGAAATTCGGCAACGAGTAGTGTCATTTTTAATTTTTAGGATTTTAATTATGTAATTTTTAATTTTTAGGATTTTAATTATGTAATTTTTAATTTTTAGGATTTTAATTATGCAATGTTTAATTTTATTTGTCATTTGTAATATTTATTGTGGGTTTTAAATGAATTTTAATATTATGGAAATGTTTTTGTGTAATTGAATTTTATATTAATTGTGCTCGTCCTTGCGGAAGAGCACAGTTGTGGGTGTTGTGCTCTTGCCAGAGAGCAGGCATGAATAGTACCGCCCGGGCCCACAACCGTGCCGCTGGCAAGAGCACGGTTGTGGATGCTCTAAATGGCTTCAATTCTATTGAATTAATGGTGTTCAGGTTCCATACTACATATGTGTGCAGCAGCCCTAGGCCTGCACTATTGAGTCAATGAATGAGCATATATTAATTCTTCCAAAATGGTTGGTACTTGTTTCTGCATCGAAATACACACCCAGAAATGAAGCGAGATTTCCTTTTTTACCCCTCTGCATTTCGTCCCCCAATAAGCGTGCGCGCGGGGTAATGAAAATTGATATTGCCGGGGGCATTTTGGGAATTGACAGTCCTTTGGATTTATTGAATAAGAAATACTATATCCCTCTCTTTTCATGCTCACTTCTTCAATTTGAGAAGTGATCTCTTTCCTATATTTTTCTTCTATAGTTGGAATCTCTATATATCCATTGTAGTAGCTTAGCCTGCTCTCCACCTTCTCCCTCATTCCTTCAACCGGAGGGCCAACCACAATGAGGCGTAACCAGTCAACTATGGCACAATTAATGGGGACCGAGGCAGGCAGTATAGTACTCCACAAATTATGACTTAGCCGAAAATATTAAATAACTAAATATTTGGAGTCTCAACTAGTATAGTAGCCTATTAATAAATGTAAATTTGTAATGACAAACGCATAGGTGAATAACAACGTTTCACAAACTGCTTTTACACAGTAGTAGCAGCAGCAGCAGCCGCAGCCGCAGTTTCTTATTGTACAACACCATAATTTCACACATCACATCAACAACAAAAATGCTACTAAAAGAAAACAATTTAGTTATAGGTGAAGCCACTCGATCTGGATGTGGAGCTCGCCACATTCCACCCCTCCAAGTCTGAGAACCATCTCCTGAACTACCTTCCCTTTATTCCACACGATGCAGCTCTCCTTCGACAAACAGTTTTCGTTGCTCGCCTCCATTCTGCCAAGCTGTGTGCCGTCTGGGAGATCCTGCAGCCCCATTTCCACGCATTCTACGAAACGCTTTATGTCTATTTTTGCACTCCCCATGCTGTCGTCTCGACTGAATTTATCGTGATCGAACACTGACTGCATCAAACATAATTTTTCGTCGTTGTTGTTATTGTTATCGTTATTGTTCGCATAAAAAATCAATTAGGTGGAGACTTACTATAGTGATGGGAGTATTTATGTCTTTGATTAATATTGTCAACTCTTCATTCCAAACTGGATTGCAATTGTCTTTCTCAACTCTAGTCTTCACCTTCTGCAATCAAAAAAATTCCTTTTCTATGTTACAATTCACTGAATAGTACAGAGATTTCAACCCGAGTTTGGTAACATATTCCAAATCAGCACCCAATATTTTTTGAAAAAAACATAGCATAACACAAGTATAGTAGATATGTAAGGAAAATGAAAAAAAAACCTGAGAGGCGCATTCAATGACAACGTAAGGATCGCTGGTTCTGGTGTCGCGCACAGCGAGGTTCATACCTCGCTCGACTCGAATCCGCAGAAGCCCCAAACCATCCATTTTTTTTTAATTCAACTTCCAATAATTGGATAGTTAAATAAAACAGAGGAAGGGTATATGTAATTGCTACTCACTTGTATTCAACAGTGACAGCAGCACAGTCAAGGCAACTTAGCCACACATTGGCACATGCTCTCCTACCAGAATATATATGTACATCATGTATATTATTGTGTTCAATTATATGCTTTGTACTAATTGCTAAATCTATGAAATTGACTTTCATAGACAAGTCTTGATTTATTTGTTTAATTCTATTAAAGTAATTCTATTTAATTGGTCTGCGTGTTGAACAAATCTCACTAGGCCTTGATAATTAGTACAACAAATTGGGCAAGTCTAATAAATAATTATATCATTTGTTGGGTTAGGCAATTTTCTGATATTGTATTTAGGATATTTTTAATAAATACTCCATCCGTCTCATTCAAGATGGTCATCTTTCCTTTTTTATTTGTCCCAAGCGAGATGACCACTTTTCAATTTTGGAAATAACCTCCTCTCGTATCTTTCCTCTCTCCTCATTAAAATATTCAACTAGGGGTGGTTCGGTACGGTATACCGTACTGTGAGTGTCATACCGTATACCGTACCGAAAGTTACGGTATGATAAAACACCATACCAATACCGTACCGAATTTTTCGGTATACCAGACTTCGGTATACCGGAAATTCGGTAAGGTAGTTTTTTATACCGTTACCATACCGTGTTTTCGGTATACCTTACTTTTGCGGTATACCGAACTGCGGTACGGCATACCGTTATACCTATTATGCCGGAAAAAAATATCTATTATACCCAAAATATTCATAAAAACAATTTAGTGTTCAACTACTTCAAAAAGTCCAAGACAATTAAACTTAACTGTTTAAGTTTGATTCTTTTTTATTTTTATAAGATAGAGAATTCTATTTTTAAAATTTAGTATAAATATAACATCAATATATATATAGGGAGATGATCAATGTATAAGTAATATTAAATGTATAACTACAGAACAAATCTCAGCCAATCATTATCTTAATCTAATGACTAAATTATGTATTCATTTTCTATTAATAAAAAGTACATGGGGTATTTTGGGAAATACATTGTTCCATATTTTGACATACACACCACATTCATGCATACTCTCTCTCTCTACGAAGGAGGTGGAGGAGCACAAATCAACCTCCTCTCAGGCGACGCCCTCCTCCACCAGCTGCCTCTCGCAGCTGCTTCCCCTGTCATCTCTGTGGCCCACTAGCTACGTCCCGTCTCTTCCTGCTCCCCTTCAACCTCATACCGCTTCGTCTTCATCTCCAACGTGATGTAGTAGGCGGAGAACCATATATTGTGAAGCGCGATGGTGGAGATAGCAGCGGCAACAGCATATTTCAGACGGCGGCTAAAGCGCCGAGTTCCGTCGAGAAGAACTTCCGGCGGCGGGTTTTGAGAGGGGAGTCCGAGAGAGATATGGAATGAGAATATTTTGAGAGTATTTTATTTTTGCTTCTTGTTTAATTTGGTATACACTACTTTAATATTGGGAGGTTTGACTAAATTGGTGTATGTTAAGGGATTATACGTGTACATGTTTTAAAAGGAGTATGACATTTCAAACAAATTTCAAACGGAGGTTTGAAATGTCATACTCCCTCCGATTTTTTTTACCTTTTTTCCCTATTCTCACATCCATGTCTCCTTCCAAGAACACCAATCCACTTCCTTCTGATATTTTTTTAAATTCAGAAATTCATCTTCATACTCCACATCATTCTTTCTCTCAATTGCATAACTTCTCTGAAATTTTCTTTCACTAAGCACAACATCATCACAAATCCAATTCACCCA
Source organism: Salvia splendens (assembly GCF_004379255.2). Taxonomy (NCBI): domain Eukaryota; kingdom Viridiplantae; phylum Streptophyta; class Magnoliopsida; order Lamiales; family Lamiaceae; genus Salvia; species Salvia splendens. Next base: position 9,823,244 of record NC_056043.1, on the reverse strand, counting down.
AAATTTGGAATTCTCGGCGACCACCAGTCCTATACCCAAGTTTCGATCGCTACCACCACCGGCAACGCCACCACCACCAGCGATGAAACCATCGCCACCATGAAATAAACCGTCCTCACTCCTCTCCTCACCTTCTCCCACCACCAACCACCCTTCGCCATCATCTCTGCCGCAGCCAATCAACTCCGACACCGGAAAAAATCAATCACAAATAATTTCAAGTACTACAAAACAATCGAAATGTGGATCGATGAGGAAGCTGAACTCCACAGCAATACGAAGAAATCGACGGCGTCGCAATCGCCATCCCCGACGTCAACCGTGAATTCCGCGTTCACAACACACAAAGCTAGCCGTCGCGCTAGGGTTTAATCAATTCAGACAATTCAGATAGAAGAAGATATTATGCGAAAGATAATCGATTCATCAATCCAGCGTCTTCACGGAGGATTTTCATCAGAACAAAGTTGATTTCCTAAAATACCCTCAAGCAGTTTTTATTAACTAAAAATGTTTACTTATTTTTGTCATTGGAAGATAATGTGTGGCTGAGATTTGTTCTCTAGTTATACACTTAATATTAGTTATACTTTGATCATATTTCTCTCTCTCTCTCTCTATATATATATATATATCAATCGGTATACCGAAGTGTCGATATATATCGGCGATTCGGTAAGTCGGTATACCGAAGATTCGGTATACCACAGTATACCGCGGTATATGAAATCTAATACCGTTACCGTACCGAATCTTTGGGTACGGTATGATACCGTACCAAAAACTACGGTATACCGAAAAACGATATTTTCGGTATTTTTTTGGTACGGTAAGTCCGGTATTTCGGTATAATTCCCCACCCATGTATTCAACTACATTTTTCCTCTCTACTTTATTTCACCTAACAACACTTCCTAAAATCTCGTGTAACTCAAGAACGTGGTCATCTTGAGTGGGACGGGAGAGTACTTAGCACCAGGTTTGGCAGAATACATATCCAATTTACATCCGCACATTAAAAAGTGTTTTATTCTTTTGGATGGAATCCAAAGTCCAAACCCTGTAGTATCTGTTATTCACAAAAGTTAGCTTTTCAAATCAAACTATCATCAATGTCAAGACCACAAAACTACGCTAGGACAAAAGTTGCACAGAGTGACACACTATACACGCACTTAATTTTCCATGCGAGCACACAGTAACATTTAGTACAAACTTGACCACACTAATCATTAGGGTGCACATGTCAAGTGGTCTAGAATGTAGAAAATGTAGAAATCTTAATTTCTTGAATTCAAATTAATTTATAACTAATAATATTGAAACCGACTGAAAAAAAATGAAATAAAAGTGGTCTAGAGATACAAGGAACGTAAAAGGAATTAAGTGAAAATATGAAGAAAAAAAAACTCGACACCAGCTATGGAGTTGTATCATACTCTCTCTTTTTTGAAAAAAAAACTCGACATCGTGTTTGTTTCGCTTACCTCATCTTCACTATAACCTTCGACGGATGTAAATCAAAAACATCAAACATAGTCGACACATTGTACTCACCTAGAAAATTAACCTTATATACATTATCATTTATTCGCTCAAGAATATGGAAAGGGCTATTTGTACACGGCTGTAATTTTCTTTAACACTCTCGAGGAAGATTTCCCTTCCTCGGATGAGTCTAGACTAATTATTCATCTTGAAAATTCTTCTTTCGTTGCTTATCAGATTATAATTTATACTGATTATTCTATTGGATATTTCGACATCTCACCTGCTATGCAACTCATGAATCTAAGTCTAACTAACACCTAATTAGAAAAAATGTTTGTGTTAATTTATTCCCTTACTAAATTAATAAAGTTTTAAATCACGAAATTGATACCAAACAAGAAAATTGAACAATTCGATTTCGTAGTTTTGATCAAAGACAATCTTGATCTATACCACATTCTGATCGAAAACTTTTTTAATGTAGGAGTAATATTTCTACGATTTCAAATTTCAATAGGCGTGTCCTTGTATTGTACGGGCTTTGGATTTTTTAAGCCTTTGTTTTCTCATTTACGATAAAGAAAAATGCGTTTATTGATTTATTTTCTCCTACAAAGAAAAGAAAAAAAGAGCACATTTGATTATATGTCAAGGCCCATTACAATCGTATTGGACTATGATTGAAGCTGGAAAATAGATTAACCATGACAAAAGCAAAATGTTCGTCTAATTAAGGGCCCTATTTGTATCTCACGAGGACCAATATTGCCAGAAAAAACAATAGACAAAGTATATCATATCATATCATATACAGTACTAACTAAATTTATAGTCTGTCTTCAAATAAATCAACGCAGCAAAAGAGTACAATAAAACATAAAAAATGAATTATGAAACGCTGCCCAAAACTTACTAGTATATTTTAATGATACAAAAATCAAGACACAATGACTAACATTAGAAAATTTTAAAAATTAACAACAATTTAGAATGCAAAGGAAAACACTTCTAAATTATAAAAAAATTAACTTGATCTTTTGCTTTTTTAAGACACTTCGATTTGTGTCATCTAATTTTAGTTGAGACACCAACAATTAGGCCATTTTTAAAGCGTTGGTGGTATATTTAAAAACACAAATTAGTCTGTAATTGCAATTTACATTTTAGGGCATTCCAGGCCTGGGCCAGAAATTCTTTTTTACAATTTAATGAACTATGAACATATTGTAGTAAATCTTTACATTTTAAGGATTAAAAATACTTTTAATTTTATACTCCCTCCGTCCCAAGATAAGCGAGTCATATTCCTTTTAGGGATGTCCACTATAAGTGAATCATTTCCTTTTTAGCATAAAATTCTCTATTTTACTTTATTTTCTCCCTACTTTATTCTCTCTTCACTTCTCCATTTTTCTCTCTTTACTTTAACTATTTAAATATCAATTTCTTAAATTTTATGCCTAAAAAATGTTTTGATTATTGTGAGACTGAGGAGTACTAGCTAGTATAAATATATATAGGGAGGAGAAAGAGGGCAAATATTGATAATGGGTTATTGTAGACCGACACACATTTTATTTGTGATAGATATTTATTGATGAATTGAAATAGGGAAGACGACATATCATAATTTGTAGTCTCCATGTGCGGCTGCAGGGAATAGCATGTTACTCCTACTGCGCAAATAAATTTGAACCACATGCAAACTACATCTACAATTATAAATTGACAACAAACATTGTCCAATCATTGTATGCGATAGCACCCCTTTTCATAATTTCATTCGTTTTATAGGTTTAGCAAAATAAAAAAAAATATGCCTTGCAATAAATATTTGAATTCTCTGAATTTAAGCTTTAAAAGGTAAGGCGCTCAATTGAATTGAATTAAATTAAATTATTTGAGTTCAAAATGTGGATTTTTTTATGCTCAATTTTTTTTATTTAGACTTGAGTTAGAAATCGAACTTTGTTGTCTACCTATATAGGGCCATGAGAAAATATTTGGTAAATAAAAATAGAATGAATTTTACACCAAATTCTAAGATATAATCTTAACCTCTAATATGATTAGTGGTCAACATTTTGCCGCGTTTTAATTAACATGCCAATTATTAGTGAGATCAATCATTTAGACAATGAAAGTGAAAACGCGGTATTCCACTATTGATATGTTATAAATTATTTTCGTCATCTCAAGATAAATACTTAAATCAATCAATAATTAACTAGTCAACGTTAATTCCAACACGTGACTTTTGCAGATTATGGATTCGCCGTACGACAGTACACACATAAATTAATAAGTAATTCGATAATTTTGTTTTGGGGATCAATTTCCTGTTTATGATTCACATGCAATGATTAGATAAATCATGACTATCGTGATACTCTAAAAAAGTTCCAATTAATTAACAGTAAACACATAGTAAATGTCAACATTCTCGTTCGGCAACAAATCAATCATACACACAAGAATTGCATATGCAGGCAGATTCAGCACCACTACCTATTTTTTATGGGCCACTTGGTTGAGTTCACTGTTTATAAAAAAGGAGTATTATTTCGCAATATAAGACATTCAACACTTATATAAGCTATTCAAGAAAATAAATTACTCATCCTATTTGATCTCTTCCTGATATTTAAAATTTTATAAATATTAGTAGTACCATACTATTAAGATTAGTTTATTTCTAACATGTATCTTTCGAATTCATTTCTCATCACTTTTTCCCTCTAATTCAAAATTATCTCTATAGTACGCCGCCCAGTTATCCTAACACACTAACAAATTTTAAACTCTTAGTAGCTGTGAAAGTTCATCTGTCATTGAGAAGTCATGGTGACCTCTTACCAGGCTCATTAATTAAATTTATCAAAATTAAGTGGAATACTATTGAGTGGGAATGGGATATGATTCAACTTCTTCGTTTGTAAATAAGTTCCATAAGCCTACTTATATTTTATTTTAAATCACATTACTGATACACGTTCTCATACAACATTAGAAAGAGTATAAGGCCATCCGCATCGCGTCTCGATGTTGTCTCTATCTCGTCTCGGAGAGACGAGACCGCATCGAGACAGCGATGCGGGCTCCGTCTCGTCCCCATCCCGTCCCCTATCTCGCCGCGGAGAGGCGCCCCGCGAGACAGCTCGCCACGCACGTTGGCCACGTGGCGAGCTGTGGTTCGTCCGTGACGCCCACTCGCCGGCCCGCGAGTGGGCGTCGCTTATTTCCATTGAAAATGTATTTTTTTTTAGTTTTTTTAATTCAGAAAAAAATCGAAAAATAAAAAAAATCCTAAAATTATACTAGTCATTTATAACCGTTTTTTACAAATTTTTAATTTCTTTTTGTATTTTTTTAAGCCTCCAATCACTTCTATAAATATCAAATCATTCCTAAAAATTAATTCACAAAAAAAACTCTATATTCTCACTCAAACACTCTCAAATACTCTACATTCTTCATCTCAAAACATTGTTCTACCGCCCACGCCCAACTCCAGGAGGATCTAATGGAGCACATTTGGGCAAAATTTGGCAACCAGTAAACGCACATGATCGTCATTAGACAACTCTTTCTTCTGCTTCTTTGAGTTTTAAATTATGTATTTTTTATTTTTTTAGGATTTTATTAATGTGATTTTTTATTTTTTTAGAATTTTAAGTTGTAATTTTATTTTATTTAATGAAGTGTGTTTTTATTAATTGAATTTGTTGGAAATAAAAATAAAAAATGAAATTGAATGAATAGTTAAGGGATGAGATGGTTAGGAGACGGAAGGATGCATGTGTTGTCTCTTAGTTAAGAGATGGGGTGAAAAGTACAATCGGGCTCATGAATAGTGAAGTGATGAGACGGTTAAGAGACAGATAAAAGACAGGAATGCGGATGGTCTAAATTATACGCATGCTCGTATAGCATCATTGTAGGTGCTGATCGGCCAGAATAAAATATTTGCTTTTATTATACAGGAGTACAGTAATTAGTGGTATTAAAGAGAATTATTGTTTGAGATGGTTAAAATATAAATATAAATATAAATATAAATCTGAATACTAAAACTCTTATCAGATGATAAATCACGAGGTCGATATAGAGTGACAGCTCAATTACACTCGAATAGACAGCAAACGTGATTAACCCAGTATGCCATTGCCATCAACAAAGACCATAAAAGCAACTACTGTAAGGATATAGAATCAGTCAACATCAACAATTTAACATTGTTTGATAGTACATGAATTAGCCCGGATCTTCAACGCCCAGCAACCAAATGATTTAATAAAAAACAATAAACCGCGGAAGGCACAACCAATTTGAATAGGAAGAAAGTCAAGCTATATAAAAATGATCTACTATAATTAATGAAGAATCACCCATAATACAAGTTGATGAGTACAATTGTTGTAGCAAACAAAAACAATTTCAAACCAAGAATTGACTCAATCAAAATCAAGCATCTCTGTTTTTATTAGGGGTGCAGAACCACAAAGGTTCAATTATTCCAACCCCAAACACAAACAAAAAGAAAAACATTAACCAGAAAAATGCAGATAACCAAATCATTCAAAAGTGCACAGACCCCAAACAGCAGCTCCAAAGAGGTAAATATGACTTGTCTAATGAGAACATATCTTGGGATTGAGTGATTTGTTGAACCATGATTTCCAGCTGCCCGATCCCTTGCGAGCTATCTGAGGCAGCTTCTCGCTGTCAATGGCCTTCTCCGTTTCCGGCTTCTTGCACAGCACAAAATTCCGCACGCCCACTGATCCAATAGTCTCCCATGGACTCAGAGCTGCAGCACACCACATAGATCAGTAAACACTACAACTAACCAAAGTTATCAAACCTTTTCAACATAATTGAGCTCATGCTCCCTACAATTTAGACAAAAAAAACTTTTAATTGAGCAAAATCAAAAACTTGTGATGTAAAATATTCCAGATTAAACCCCCAATTAAGATACAATTAGACCAGAGTGTGCCTCAAAAGCAGCCAATTTTAACTAACTGCAAATCAACTAAGGCTAAACTTGATTATGCAGTAAAAACAAGTGGTAAATGTATTGATCAATCATGATGGATCATACCAAATCAGATGATTTAAGATAACTACTACTGCAAAACACATAAATCAAAAGATGAATACATTACCTTCAGTTCCAGTAATCGGGCAATAGAGTATGAAATTATTGAGATCGGATCCAAGAATAGGGAGCCTGCCCTCACGCGCATACGATTTCAGCGCGGTATCAATCACAGCCGCAACGAGCTCCTCCTCATTGACCACGAACCGGATCGGACCGGCGCTACCCAGAAACGTAACGCTGATCAGGAACCGGTTCACCTTCGCCGCCTGATTCTTCTTCTGCTTGTAAAGCAACATCGTGTTTTTTTCCTTCGATTTTCTTAGTGTATTTGAGAATTAACGAAAGGAGAAAGAAAACTAAAGAATTAAATAAAAGATGGAAAAAAATTAGGGTTCTTCGCAGAGACACGGAAGGGAAAAAATATTGAAATTGGGGGTTCACGGGTCAAGGCCTTGGCAGCGGTAGTACCAGCCTTCCATGCAGGAGCCGAAGCAGAAGGAGTTAGCGGTGGAAAGAGAAACCCCTCTTCTTTGAGGAGAAGAAGAAGAAGAAGGGATGACCATCAATTGTGCGTTCGAGATTTCCACCATTCACAAAGGGAAATTCTGAATCGTTTGGGAGTATGACGATAGAGAAGCACAACTGGAAAGGGGGATTGAGAGAGGAAAAGCCACAAATCAAAAGCGAAATTGAGAGGCAGTGGCGGAGGAAGATAGTTTGAGAGATGAATGAATCGATTCGAATTGAAAGGAGGGTTTGTGATTTTGGAAAAGTGAAGGGATGCGTAGATTTATATCTTCTGCGATGTGTACGAATCTCCGATTAGGCTTAGGTTAGGACTCTGTCTAATTATTTCTTTTTTTTTATTTAGAAATTTTATATGAAAACAATGATTTCGTGGAGAGAGCGTTTGCGATGATTTTTTATACTCAACATATAAAAAAAATAGTCTGATTTTACATTTTGAGTTTTTCTCCAAATTATACCAATTTTAAATATATAAAATTTTAAACAATTAATAATATAGACTATACAATCAACTAACACTACTTTTACTATTTTTTTTATCTCTCTTACTTGCATTAAAATATGTGTTATTTCCAAAGTCTATTTTTATAGATGAAGGGAGTAATATTTTCTTCACTATAATAGTACTAATTCAAAGTTTCTCTTCATAGTTGGTAAAACGCGAAAAAAATGGCATTAAATCGATATTCAATTCGAACGACATCACGTGGTTTTTGGAATTGAAAAGGATAGATGTTAATGTTGAGAATTGGACTTTTGAGGCCAAAATCACATATCTTTTCTAATTTATTAAATTATTAATGTACTGCCTAAAAAGTGTATATATTTAATGTACATTTATTGCTGAAAAAATGGTGGTAGTAGTATTATTTTATACTCCAAAAATAAAGCTGTTCTAACATTTATCATGTGTATCGCTGGGCTATAGCACATGGTTTGGCGAAAATGCAATGATAGGGATTAGGGACTACCAAAAAACTGGATTATTTGCAAAATAACTTGTGTTTTCTATGTCGTGAATAATCGAAGCTATTATGTTATTTATGATTTGTATAATTTGTATCTCTATAATTTCACTCTATCTCTCTCATTGTTGCAATGTATTATCTCATCATATCACTGCTGACGCCAATACGAGTACTGAAGCAACTCAAACCATAAATGTTGAGAGATTAAATTTCTATAAAATAAAGCTCGCATAAATTTCCCAAGTTTAAGAAAATTTTAAAATTTGAATTACAATAAGCATATCAGGCTTGATGATGATAATACTTGATTCGGTCATACTACAACATAGCCATAGATACCCCTCTGTTCATCATTTAAATACTACTACTATTTTGTCAATTAGAACTATTTATTTTATTCATTTTTAATATGTTGACCACATATTCCACTAACTTTTACACTCATAATTTATTACGGTATAAAACTAATATTAAAAATAAGTCACACATTCCACTCATTTTCTCAATTTATTTTTCATCTATTCAGTTCTATAAAGCGGCTTCAAAATTGACAGCCTCATCTCTCATGATTTTGGAATAAGATTAGTTGAAATAAGATAAGGTACAAACTTCTATTATTTACTTATCATGTTCCTTCTCGTTTTCATCCAAGTCTTTAGTTTTAAAATTAAAATAATGAGGGTCACCAATTATTCATCTATTTCAAATTCAGAAAGCGAAATACTCTTGAAAAATATCCGTGATTTATAATAATTTTACTTTTATCTTTTTTTATCTGCAACGATGATAACGTTTAAGTATCAATAAGGAGTCGCATTAATATGTTACCTGATTGAGTTCATAAGAATACTTTATATTTGAAAAGATATGTGCACATTGAGTACTTTTTTATCGATATAATTAAAGAAGATATGATACGATTTGTTTGACATTCAGACATAATTATTTTAGAATAGTGATAAATTAACAAAAATTGTATATACAAATTTGGACATTTTAGACATTTTACATTTGAAATAAATTTACATTTATTAATTAATCTAATGTAGTACATATTTACCCTTTTATTGATCATTTAGGAAAGATTTAAATTTTCATAATCAACATTTATCCATGTAATTAGGGAATGATTTACTACATTAATTTGTAGATTAACCGTTGCATAATTTATTCCTCCATTAACAAGAATTGAGAATAGAGGATACTTCTTCTCCATTTTAGATTCATATGGTTCATGATTTCAAAAGTTTTGGAAGAATATCAATATATCATGAATAGGAATAAATTTTAAAAAATTATAATAAATTATAATATTTTAGTAAGATATTATAGATTGGCTTTCTTCAAATTTGCACAATACTAATGAAACGATTTGAACTGACTTACCTTCTAAAATAGAGAATTTTATATAATATTCAAACACTCATATAAAAGTGTATTAATTCTTAGAGTTGCTTAAACATTGATAAAATTCTAACTTTTAAATTCACTCATTAAAAAGTCATTGACACCAAATTATTTTTTTTTTTTAATTTAAAAAATTTAAATTTTAAAAATGAGTATATGCATATATACTTAATTTCTTAGTATTATCTTCATTGATAAAACAATAATCATTTGTACCCAATTATTTTGTTATTAAATAATCTTCAAGATTCAAAGTAATAAAAATTAATACATGTATATATACCTAATTTCTTAGTGTTATTATCTAACGAAATGAGTCATTCTCATCCAATTATTTATAATTCATAAAGTTATAAGTTATAAAAGCGATTGCAAGTATATATAGTTAATTTCTTAGTGTTATCATCCAACGAAATAATTATATTCATAGCCATTCAATTATTTATTGTTTAATTCTTCTTAAAATTTTAAAGGTATAAAAGCAAGTATATGTATATACTTAATTTCTTAGTGTTATCATGCAATTGAATAATCATAGTTATTCACATCTAATTAGTTTATTATAAAATAATCTATAAAAATTAGTATGAGTTAGAAAAATGACTACATGTATATATACTTCGTTTCTTAGTGTTATCATACAACGAAATAATAATTATCATTCACATCCAATTATAATTATTTTTAAATAATTCTTCAAAAACCTAAGTTATAAAAAGGACTACATGTCTATATATATACTTAATTTTTTAGTGTTATTGTCCAACGAAATAATCATAGTCATTCGATTCAATTATTTGATTATTAATTAATTTTAAAATTTAAAGTTATAAAAATGTCTACGTGTATATATACTTAGTGTTATCATCCAACGAAATAATCATAGTCATTCACGTTTAATTATTTTAATAATAAAAGTCTAAGTTATGAAAACGTATATACTTAACTTCTTAGTGTTACCATCCAATGTAATAATCATAGTCATTTACATCCAATTATTTTAGTATTAAATCATTTTTAGAAATCTAAGTTACATATTTATATATATACTTATTTCTTAGTGTTATCATGCAACGAAATAATATTAGTCATTCGCATTCAATTATTTTATGATTAAATATTTCTTAAAATTTGAAGTTATAAAAATGATTGCATGTATTTATACTTAATCTTTTAGTGTTATTGGGAGTATTTTACTCGACAAATATAAAAAGAAGGGTAAACTAGTAATAAAATAATAATTGATAAGAAATTTAAACCGGTTTAAAATTCAAGGGCATTTTGTATATAAAATGTTTGTTAATTAATCTATACTCATTATTTTAAACAATACTAATACTGAGCTTTTTATATATAATTAAATATAGATAGAACGTGAAGAAATTTTCAGTAGTAATCTAGAATCTATTTACATCGTTACTACCAAAATAATTTTGCTTAAAAAGAATTGTCTTGAAAAATAATTATAAATTCAAAAGCATATAGTACTAAAACGTCTTTTTTATTCAAACTCAATAGCAATCAAATCAGTACTCAATAGCCGGGAAACTCAGATCTTTGAGTTAGGCCCAGCCCAGTACACATCCACTCACTCACCAGCCTGCCTAAATCACCCATTTTGAAGCCCAAAAAACTTAATTTTGAACATTGGAATTTTGGATACATACACTGTCGTTCTATGTAGTACAGGTATTTTTTTTGGACACAAATTAGAGAAAATTATCTTCAGGGACTTAAGAGCATGCGCAGCGGTGGCGTCCGTCGCCACCGCCGTCCGGGCCGCTGGCACGGAGGCCATCCGCCGCCGCTGTGCTCGCGCCGCTGGCACGGCGCTGCTCGATGTATCGAGCACGTCCGTGCCAGCGGACGCACACGTGGCGCGCTCCCATTCGTCAACGGCTCGACCGTTGCATTTAAACATTTTTTTTATTTTTTTTAAAAAAAAATCGGTTTTTTATTAAAAAAACCGATAAAAAATAATAAAAAAATTTCACTTCCCCAAAAAAATATATCCGTTTATAACCGTTTTGTACACCTTTTTAATTTTTAGGATTTTAATTATGTAATTTTTAATTTTAAGGAGTTTAATTATGTAATTTTTAATTTTTAGGATTTTAATTATGTATTTTTAAATTTTATTTGTAATTTGTAATATTTATTATGGTTTTTAAATGGATTTTAATATTATGGAAATGTTATTGTTTAATTGAATTTTATATTAATTGTGCTTGTCCTTGCGGAAGAGCACAGTTGTGGGTGTTGTGCTCTTGCCAGAGAGGAGACATGAATAGTACCGCCCGGGCCTACAACCGTGCCGCTGACAAGAGCACGGTTGTGGATGCTCTAAGTGAAGAGAAAATAAAATACTATTGAAATAGAATAAAATAGAGAGATGAGAAAGAAGATTTGTGACTCAAGCAGTCAAGCTACAAAGGGATGCAATCATGCAAGGAGTACTTTTTGGAAGGAAACCTATCTTGAAAACTCATTTTAGTTAAATACCTTGTATTTAAGATGCTTGAAAATCGATTTATTCCTTTTAATTAGGGCTGAGAAAATATACCGAAATATCGAAATACCGCACTTACCGTACCGAAAAAATACCGAAAATACCGAATTTTCGGTATACCGTACTTTTCGGTACGGTATCATACCGTACCGGTAGTTATATGTACATTAAAGGTATGCATTTGTATATACCGCGTTATACCACATCATACTGCAAATAACACGGTATACCGCAAATACGGTATATACCGGAAATCACGGTATACCACGGTATACCGCATATTGCGGTATACCGAAATCACGGTACGGTATACCGACAAAAGCGGTACGGTAACGATATCTAAATTTTTGTATACCGACTTTTCGGTATACCGACTTTTCGGTAAACCGCAATTGCGGTATACTGACAAAAGCGGTACGGTAAGGTATGGTTTTTTGTCATACCGCACGATACGGTACGGTATGCAGTATGGCTATTTCGGCGAGGTATACTGTACTGTTCCAACCCTACTTTTAATACTCCATAAAATTTATTCGGATCTAGCCCGTGTGAAGACTTTATGCATTTAATTCGACTATAATTTAACTTTCCTTCTACGATTTTATCATGTGGTGCACACCAAGAGGTGTTGTTACACACATTCTAATATTTTATAAAAATAAATTAATATTATTATAATTTCAATAAAATATTTTATCTGTCCCTTAAAAAAAGACCATATTTGCCATTTTAGGATGTCCCTTGAAAATAGACCAATTTCATTTAAGGAAACTTTTTTTCTTTCTAATGAGGTGGATTTTATTCTCTACTAACAATACTTCAATCAATTTTTTTCTATCTTTATCTTATTTTACCAATTGTATATTAACACTCGTGCCGTTTTATTAATAGGAAATTATAGTCATTCAATTTAGTAGAAATAATGTAAAATACAGAATGAGATAGTCCTAGTGCACACGGTTGGCATCAATAAAAAAAGCTACACCATTTTTCTGGCCACAATGAATATAATTAAGATGGATGGGGATCCCCTGCTGTGGTGGGAGCACAGCAGGGGCTGCTGCCCTCACACAACCAAATTTTTTAATAATAAATTTATATTATAAAAAAAAAAATTTAATATAAAAAATTTGTTTGGGTGAGGGCAGCAGCCCCTGCTGTGCTCCCACCATAGCAGGGGATCCCATCCCAATTAAGATAGAGCGACATTATATAGTGGCACTCTATTTTAGTACAAATTTTCTATGAAGACATTCACTTTCCAACCATATATACATTACGCATTCATACATATGTATTCACAAACGGAAATTAGCAAATATATTCAGGAGTATGAAGTTTTAAAAATAAACAGAGAAAACTAATGTCTCTATGCCATAATACCCTTATGTCACTTTGCCATAAACTTAATTCAAATATGGACTAATATACCCTTATGTTATTTTGAAAAGATATATTTTAGACTTATGATGATTAGATTAAAGCATGCTTATTATTCTCATATTTACTGTATTCATGATTTTAATTAAAGACATTATTTTTTTTAAAGCTATTATTTTTTTAAATAAATTATTGATTTAGATTATAAATTAATTGTTATAATATTAATAATACACCACGTAACCATATTTTTATACTCCTTTAATTGTAAAATAATTTGATATTTTAATATAGCACGATATGTTTATTTAATCAGTTTACACTTTAATATTTAATTTTTTTTTCTTTGTGTTATTTCTTTAGCTTGTGTTATGTAGCAAAACAAAGCTTCATTTGGATGTCATATTAATGTCACTCTATTATAAATTTAATGAGATTCTATTTATATAGAGTTCAACTAAAATATTCCAAAAATTTGAAATTTTAAGAAATTAAAATTTTAAAAGTAAAAAATTAAAATACAAATTATAAAATTTATAAAATCAAAACAACAAACTCAATTAGTATTATGAAAGTATTTTTATGATGTAATGGATTAAATTATGAACTCTAATATTTTATGAAGAACGTATGATTATTTTTTTCTTATCGAAATTCGATATAACAATCTTAAAATTGAGTTTAAAGAAATGAAAATTTTGAAAGTAAAGAATTAAAAGTAAAATTATGAAATTCTTAAAATAAAAATTGTAAGCTCCATTAGTAATCTTGTAGTAGTGTGAGTATCAAATTTTAGTTTCTATAAATTCTTAAATATTTTCTTTATTTTGAACCTTCAAAAAATAACTACATATGTTAACTCATATATTGAATATTTCAAATATATAATTAATATTTTCTCTTTTTAATTTTATTTTTGAAAAGTAAAGATATACTAGAACTTATTAAAATTTATATATTGGAAAGTAAAGCTATATAACCTTATTACAATTTGTATTTTAGAAATTAAATACTCTATGTAGTATTAAATTTGAAAGTAAATGTAGATAATTAATGTTCCACTATGATTATATACAAATAAACCGTTTTATACATGCTGGGGTAGCAAGGTAAATGTACATAATACAAATTTAATGACAAATAAATTATAATGTACAATACTTCTTAATCCCTATTATGGCAATGCGATTATGTCTCTAAAACATTTTTCTTTTTAGAAAACCAACTATTTAATTACAAATCAATTAATCAATAATTATTGGGTGACTATTTCATCATGGAGGGACTGTAGTGTGCGTATCTAATTAATGCAAAATGTGACATAACATAAACTTCAACCAATATTGTTAGACAAAGAAATTAAAAGATTAATGAAACGGCAGCCGACATTTATACCCAACTATTACAACCCCACGAGTGATGTTGAGTCGTTGACAAATAAACTTCCACTCAATTCAATTGCATTAACATTAGCATGATACACATAATTCATAACGCAGCCATTCATAAGTTAGGAAATAAATTTGATGCATGTACATGCACGTTTCCACTATTTTCTACTCAAAATCTTTCTTTCATGTTTGACTTTGTCAGCCCCAAAAATATTCTTTATCTGATTTTCCCAACCACTTCTGGTTTTCACTTTTCAATCTTTCTGCTTTGACTTGGTTTTGGAAATTAAACACATGACTTGAGTATTTTAACGTTAATATGTCTTGAATTTTTATAGTTTCCACTAGTCAAATAAGGTCTTGTAGCCATCGTCTGTGTGTCTATTTATATAAAAGTAGGGCACATAACTCTATAATTCGGAAATAATCTAAATACAATATATTCTCCATTTCCTGCCCGTGGACGTAGCCAACACAACGTTAGTAAACCACGTAAATCTATGTCTCTTTATGTTTTCTGTTTATCTCAATTACGCAATTTGTTCTATTGTGTCACAACCATTAATATAATTTGACATATTTTTCGCATAGTGACTCAATAAAGTTCCTCCAATATATAGTTTCAAAATTATTTAAAATAAAAGTGAATCGAAGCTAACAATTAAAGTGATGCAGATGAATGCGGTCCAATTATCTATATAGCCATTCTTGATTTCAAGGCAAATATGAAATTAATATCCTATTGCTACAAAGTAGTGGAAAAGACCTTAGAGCATCCACAACCGTGCTCTTGCCAGCGAGCATGGTTGTAGGCCCGGCGCCACTATTCCTACCTGCTCTCTGACAAAAGCACAACACCCACAGTTGTGCTCTTCCGCAAGAACGAGCACAATTCAATTTAAAATTCAATTAAACAAAAACATTTCCATAATATTAAAATTCATTAAAAACCACAATAAATATTAAAAATTACAAATAAAATAAAAAAGACATAATTAAAATCCTAAAAATTAAAAATTACATAATTAAACTCCTAAAAATTAAAGATTACATAATTAAAAGCTAAAAAGTGGTAAAAAACGGTAATAAACGGATATTTTTTTTGGAAAGTGAATTTTTTTTAATCGGTTTTTTTAATTAAAAACCGATTTTTAATAAAAAAATTTCAAAGGCAACGGCTATGTCTTTGCCCAATCGTGTGCCGTCACGTCGCCTGCTCGCTAGCACGGACGTGCTCTTCGCAGCGAGCAGCGCCGTGCCAGCAGCGCGAGCGCAGCGGCGATGGAGCTTGTCCGGGCCAACGGCACGGACGGACGGACGCCGTCCGTCCACAGCTGCACATGCTCTTAAGTTCAAAGTGGATTGGCCCGGACGGACGGACGCCGTCCGTCCACAGCTGCGCATGCTCTTAAGTTCAAAGTGGAATTCGATTTGATCGTCCAAGAATTTTATACGGACAAAGTGGACCTACAAAGAATTTTTTTATTGGCCGGCAATGTTTAATATTAGTGGATTTGTCTGTACACAAAAATCTATATTATAAAATAAATAGTACGGTCCAATATATATGGACTAATGTGATAAACACATTTTTACTACTTTAATTCAAGTGGAATTTTCCTACTTCCTAGCTGTTTGTTTATTAGATCTCTGCAAATGTTATTTCAACAATTAGTTTTATATTAATATATAAATATTATAATATATTAATATTTACTAAATGTTCGAATTTAAGTAAAAGATGCTATAAATTTTACAACATTACTCCCTCCCTCCGTCCACAAAGAATATACACTTTGGGTTCAACAAGAGTTTTAATGCAATATTGGTAAAATAAGAGAGAGGTAGAGAGAAAATGTAAAGAAATTAATGTTAGTGGAGAATGAGTCTCACCTTATTAGAGATAAAAGAGTTTTCACAATTAGAAAGTGCATATTCTTGTGGGACTGACTAAAAAGGAAAGAATGCATATTCTTGTGGGATGAAGGGAATATATTATATCACACATTTATTACTAATTAACTGGTTTTAACTGCAGAGTTTTTTTTTTCTCATTTTCGAACTCAAAGAAAATAAGTCTCGTACAAACATTGAAATAACTTAGGATAAAAAACGGAGAGGTAATTAAATTTCAAAACTAGAGTAATATGAATTTGGTTATAGGATCTACTAACGAACAAATTTAACAAAGTATTATAGGGGGTAACTATGGTAGTACGTATTAAACATTGTTTTTAATTGCAATTATTAATTAATCAAAGTAGAAACACTTCCGAAACGAGTTTAATTAGAAGTAGTAATAAATTGTAGGTACTCTTTTTTGACACCGCAACCTTCTTATTAGAAACCAGCTTATATATATATATAATAAATCAATATATCATGCATACTTCTTTTTTAGGCGACTGCAACTTTTCATGCATAATAATCATAATTAAATGACTTTTCTATTCTGATAAATCAAAATCATTCAACATGTGAACCGTAAACCTAAAAGAGGATTGCCAGCTTGAAGAGTTGAGGAATTAAGAAATAGTCGTCGAAATGCTGCAATTCATATAAATGTACTAATTGACAAAGAGACCATATGGAATATACCTACAATACCAAAAAAAATGTACGTACTTTAGATCAAGCTGGTTTGTACTAAAAAATTATATATTTTTTATTTTATTGTTGTTTGACTGTACTAAAATGCAGGTAAATGTGTTGATGTACGAATTTTTCATCCTTTTAGTATGTTAGCGTCGAGCTTTCTACAAAATTTAAATCTCTTGTTTTTTTCCTTTTAACTTCAACGTACCTCTCACGAGACGGTGTTTACTCAAATTGCTAATATTAATATTTAGTACATTAAACTACTCTTTATTTGATAACATTTGAGCTTTAACTTACATTAAAATTGAAGGTGCAACTTGCAGAGAGAGCCATATTTTTAATATTGCTAAAAGTTTCAAAGATAGCCAATTGAATTTTAGAGTACGAGCCGCCAATTATTTTATAGCAACAACAGTAATAGTGAAAACGACGCATGGATTGATTCAAATAAAGTTGTGGTTTGAATAGAGGAGTATCGTAGCAAAGGCTTTGATACCAATTAACTCGTGCAAAGTGTAATACAGAAAAGCATCTAATCCATTAATTAAGATTTACTACATACCTAAATAGAAAGCTAACAAGAGAAATTCCATTCTATATTGAGTACAAATAAATCTTATACTATATGTAGACTAACTTTACAAGTCAATAATAAGCAATAATTGAAACACAAGTTATTGAAATAAATCAATTACCAAATACTCCTAATCATTCTGGATCAGAAAACAATAATATTAACAACGTATTATAATCCAACTTCATTTAAAATATACTCGATTTGACTAGTTCAACTATCGTGTTAATTAAGAATCTTATTGAAAAAGCTAATGCAACCAATTATTTTTGTCATCATTCTTGTTGAAGTATATTTGATAAAGATTCGATAGAATAATTTGGATAACGCGGAAATGAAAAGAAGTAAACTTGAATACATTGATGCTTATATATACGGAGTACTATTTTATTTTTAAATAAAACAGCAAATGTAAGTAGTGAAGTTTTTAAATAAAACAGCAAATCGCATTGCATCCCACTTGACTTCCCCATTCCCAAAAGAGGAGAGTCTTATTGTGCAATATTTCCATCCAATTACACAAGAAAATTCACTTTTACACCTAATGTAAAAAGAGAGTAATTTAAAAAGTAACTAAGATCATTTTTCAACTAGGAATGTAGTAAATGAGAATGTCACACACACAAACACTGGGCATTGTAGCAAAGTGATGGTGTAATTAAGTAGTGAGTTTCCAAGCAGAGGTAGCAATCAATGGCCTGGTGTGCCATCCCAACATCAAACATCCATTATTTTCATCCACTCTGTAACCATCCCCACCTGCAAACAGCGCCAGCAGCATGCTCGCCTGCTTGTACGTGTTCGACCCCAAATTAACCCCCTCGAGCCCACATGAACCGAACCGGATTTTCCACTGCGCCAACGTCTCGTGCCTCTCCACCCGTTCCACCCCTTCGCATGCCACCACATTGCATACCTGCCTCCCTAGGTACACCTCGCTCATCACCTTATCCTGAACACTAACCCCCTCTTCTCCTCCCCCGCAGCTCTCCAGCGAGTCGAATAGCGTGGAGTAGTAATGCAGGGACTCGGTGAACCGGTCGAGGAACACACTCCCGTTGTGATTAGCCTCCTGCTCCACCACTGTCAAGATCTCCGGTTTCAATTTGCTGACTACTTGAAGCACCTTCTCGATTGCCCCCGGCCGCGCCAGCAGCTGATGGAGCTCGAAGATCGAATTCACAGCCACCGTTTCCCCCTCGCGGATCTCGAACATCGCGGCGTCCAGATCGGCCAACGAGCTCGCTACGAAGCCTCTGTATTCGAACTCGACATTGATCGATTCCGCTAATTGAGCTAATCTCCATCCGACTTCCTGCAGATGATCGGTTTCCTCGTGCGAGGGAGGGCCGATTCCGGTTAATCGGAAGCTCGGCGGGCCGCCGGGTCGCAGGGCGAGCGCCTGCAGCAGAGCGGGCCATTGCATCCCCTGTTTCATGCTGAAATCGATGACGTGGACTCTGGTTTTGCCGGCGAAGGCCTCAAGGATGGCTTGATTGGCGGTGAAGTGGGCGAATTTGAGATAGGGGCAGGTCTCGTAGAAGTGCATTTGCAGCAGATCGTTGAAGGCGGAGTCCTGGTGATTGGGAGGGTACAATTTGTAGATTCGGCGCGCTAGGGCTTCGGCGAAATAGGTGGCGACTTTTCTCATAGCGCCGGGCTGCGAAACCGCGAGAAATCCGATGTTTTTGACTAAAGCTTCGGCCAATTTGAAGTCCTCCTGCTGTACGGCTTCGGCGCAGGCCATCAGCGTGTGAACGAGGCGGACGCCGTTTTCCTGCGAGTCGATTAGTAGGAGCGGCGTCGCAGGCATGGGAGGAGTAGATTTGAGTTTTTTGGGTTGCGGTGGGTTGGATTTGGGGTAGAGGGCTTTACCGGGGATGGAGATGAGATCGGAGCCGAAATCGGAGTGGAGAAAGGGATTGGAGGATGAATCGAATTCGGAGATCATGGATCCAAGCCAGGAGGCGAGATCGGAGGGGTTGTAATGGACGGTGTCGTCGGAGAGGGCGGCGTCGTGGTGGACGGTAGCCATGACTTCCTCGAGGCGTTCGAGCTGGTGAGCTACCTCGGCCATGTCGGAGGACTTGACGTTGTAGCCGAGGACGGCGAAGAGCTCGTCGACGCCGGCGTCCATGCTGTTGGGGGTGGTGGAGGAGGAGCTGGAGAAATTCTCTGGATTCATGTGGTCTCGCTTCATGTTGATTAGATTGAGGTGTAGAAGGAAGAATCAGGACATTGGGGATTGGAAGATTGGGCTAGGGTTACTGCTCACATATGTTGTGTGTATCTGAGTTTTTGCTTGCTGGGCCAGAGAGAGAGAGATTGTAGAGAGAGAAAAGGGTGAGGGGCGCGAGCTTCGAGACTGACTATATACATTACATACATTGGTAGTGGAGTAATAATTTGTTACAGCTCCTGCCATCATAATTACTTCTAGTAGAGTAAAATTCACAACATTGTTTTCGCGGAAAAATTCTTTTTTTTAAAGTACGTAAATGGAATTCTATTTTAATGAAAAACTTTAGGTTTATTCCGACTCATAGAGTGACGTACAATCGTTATGTGTCGTTAATTGAGAAACCCATAACCATCATGCGTCGTTATTTAGTGGCGCATAAGCATCATGCGTCTTTTATTAGTGACGCATAAGCATTATGCGTCTTTCCCCAGCGACGCATAATGCTTATGCGTCGCTGGCTAGTGACGTATAACTTTTATGCGTCTTCCGTTGGGTTTTAAAACAGGCAGAGAAGGCAGAACACTTCGTAGCACAGACAGAAAGCCGCGACCCAAGCGACGATTCCCAGCAAATTCCGACGATTCCCAGCAATTTTCGGTGAATTTCCACCATTTTGCAACCATATTCCGGTAATTGTTCTTAAATTTGGCTAAATACATCATTTATTGCTTAATTTGTGCAGGTTTTCCGTAATTTAGCAAAATTAGGGTTTATGATGAAATTGATGGATTTTTGGTCGATTTTTGTTGTTTTGTTGCCTATACTTAGGGATTATGATGAAATTAGGGGTTATGATGAAATTGATGGAATTTTTAGTCGATTTTCCGTAATTTGTGTATTTCATATGCATATTATTTAGAATTGTTGAGTTTTTATGAAAACAATTGAATCTTGGGTGAATGTTTTGAAGTAGATGGCATCTGCAAGTTTCGAACAACAGTTATGTTATGGACCTGAGGATCCATCATTACTATTTCATCAAAACGAACACATTTCAGCCTCATTGTTGGCAAATGGCACAACAAATGTGTTGAGAGTTCGTAGGACGGAGAGTAAGGTTTGGGCAGTGCCAATACATGAAAATGTGATGTATTGGCTTGATGTATGGGGGTTCAGAGGCGTGGTTGAATGTGGAAGGCCGATGAGGATGGACAATGAGCTTATAACTGCCTTGATCGAGCGCTGGAGGCCTGAGACACACTGTTTCCACCTTCCAGTTGGTGAAGTTACCGTAACCTTACAGGATGTGCAAAGCCTGTGGGGTTTGAGAGCAGACGGTTGTGTTTTCACTTGTAACGACCCGCTAATCCGATATTATTATAAACTATATTATTAGCTTGATTATCTATATAAGTGACTTTTATGCGATTAAATCCAAGCCACGATAATTTGTCGTTGTTGTTTTAATGTTAGACAAGTGAATAGAAAATATAGATATATTACACCTATAAGAATGTAATAATTTTAAATAAATAAATAAGATCCCAAAAATCAAATTTTAATAATATCGGATACATCCGATAAAAGTTCAACAAACTTTAATTTTATACATCCTACGAAAAATCGGGTACTTCAACGCGAACAGCCACGAACTTGAGCCGATCGTACCCACACCAAATTAAATGATTAAGTAAGCAAATACCAATAAAAAAAATAATTAATTAATATATATATTTTTCTTTTTTTAGCTTATCCGAGAAGGACTTTGTCATGACAATGCATTTAATGCTACTTGATGAGTAGTAAAAATAATAAATGCAGCATTTATGAAGGCATTAATGAAGTATGGAAAAAAAATCCTCATCCTCTGACACATATGGTGAACATTCTCTCCAAGAATAATTGCAGGTTACGTTTGCCATCTTTTATAGATCAGTATATTTACTCACTTTCCTTCACCATAAAACATCACCATCATATATCCTAATCACCCCTTCACAAACCCCACATAATTCCTTCACACACCCCACATACTATTTCCTCTGCCCACTCAAATTCCATATCGGACAGAGTCTAAGGAGGAAGATTTGCACACACTTGTAGAATCAAGTCCCCAATCCAACACCACCTCGCCCCCACATAAAAAGGTAACCCCAAATCTTCTTTCATTTTTATGCATATACATCAGATTATAGTAGGAATGAAAATGGAAACATGCTAGGTAACCACTATTTCCACATATTACATCAGGGACTCCAAAATTCACCCAACACTTACAAGTAGCATGCCAAAACCAAATTTTTTTCCCCAAACTTTTGAATGATAGAAATAACATAGGGTAGCTAGAAATACTTATCTTAGGAGACGAATCAGCCAGATTCAGGCAGCAAGCTCGGCAGCCCGGAGACGACGAGGGCAGCCCCCCACACCCTTATGACTTTCTATAAGTTCAAAATCTTGCCACATCTATAAAGCTAAAACACAAAACATAAATAAAAGACAAAATCTTTATAGAAAATAAAATAAAATAAAAACAAAAGAGAAGAAATTTAACATTACCTTCCGGGAGTTTCTCGGTGACGACGGCGGTGCGGTGAACCGAGAGAGAGACCGACCGAGGGAGAGAGACCGCTGCTGCTACGGCCGGACTCCGGGAAGAGGACGGGGAAGCCGTCGCCTGTGCATGCACAGTGGCGGCGGCGGCGAATCTGGAGAGAAAGAGGGGGGCGGCGGCGGCGTGAGGAAGAGGGAAGAGGAAGAGAGGGAGAGAAGAGAGGGAGATAGGGAGAGAAGAGAGGCAGAGAAGGTGACCGTGCGAGAACACCATCTCGACGGCACAATGTGATCAGATATGGCTAAGTACATGAAAAAGGGACTGCAGTCCAATGTGAATATTTTTAGTAAGCTCGGGTCTTTTTCAATAACACCCCCGAGTGTTACTTTGATGATGGCTTGACAATATTTTCAAATGTATATGTGTAATTTTCGGCAATGTGTTCACTGAGTACTTTTTGTACTCAGCCCTGCATATATTTCTAAATGTGCAGGTTGAGCAGCGAAGTGGTGGAGGAAGTGCTATTGAGACAAGGCATTTAATTCGGCCAGATTTTGACTCTCGGAGGTTCATGTCTTCATACATGGAACCGCGTTCATTTGTTTCCGTTGTGCATCTTAAAAGACTCAAGTCTATTTTGTTCAAAACTCTGATTTTATTTCGAGCTTTTCCCATTTGTTTGGAGCTATGGTCGAGTTGTGTTGTTTTTCCCCTTTCTTCTCCGCTTCTTTAAATCCTCCCCTAGTCGCGATCAACCGTGTTTTCTATCCTTAGAAAATGCGGTCGTGACAGAGTGGTATCAAAGCATTCTTTCTCGCTCTGAACCCGAGAGTCTTCTTTGAAAATCTTTGGTCTAGCCTCGTTCCACTAGACTGTCTAATAGATGAAAATGCTCTTAGCACTCCCACCACTCGCACTCAACGAGGAAAAAGGTAACTTGTTCTCTTTCAAAAGAAAGTCAAGATGTTTAAAAGTTTGAAATGAAGAAATAACTCATGCAGTTAATTTGAGTGAACGGATGAAAACACTAAGTCTAAAGAAATAGTTGATGTTTCTTAATTTTGTAGCGTGCTTAAAGAAAGAGTTAGTATGTCTTTTTTTTGGCTAAAGACTGTGAATGTATGAATAAAAAAGTAACTTTCCTAAATGAAAAAAAAAGGTACTGAAATATGAAAGTATAAAGTATACAAGTCTGGTACCAATTGGTGAAATGACATCTCTTTTTGAGTAATCATTGAATCATGTTGCTAGAATGGGGAAATCAAAATTTCCAAGAACTTAAAATACTTAGTTATGTGTTCCTTCTAGAACACAATATGAACTCGAACTTAGAAGTACAATATGAACATTTCTCGCTTTCCCGAGCGATGAAAAGAAAAAGACGCGATAAGAAAGAAACTTCGTCACGAGAAAAGCAATCCAACATAGAACAAAATGATGTTTCTAGAAAGATGATACAAGTTGGATGCCATTTTCTACGTCTCAATGACATGAATAATCTGGATTAGCCATTGCCTTTCTTGACAATCCAATCACTCCAAATGATCATACCTTTGATCCAACTAAGCGATGTACACATATCAAGAGAATATGATTACAATGTAAACAAAGAACCTAGCTCTACAATATAAGTAAGCAGAAACGACGTGTTATTTGGTGTGCTGATTGTATCCTGCCCGATTACTGCATTGATCCGACTGCATCCTTCTTGTGCGACACTTATTTGGTGTGCTGGTCATTTGTCGAGACACACGAGGTTGGACCCGTTTGCCGACAATTTAACCGATACCAGCGTATTCCTCAGTATTGTGATAGGATGCTACAAAATGCCGGACATCTATGTAAAAGTCACCGTCGTGGGAGGAAGGGCGCAGATTGGGCTAAGGTACATAAATTCTTCATTGATGAATGAGACTTGAGACACGACAGGTTCCAAGTAACTTTTGACCATGCCACGCCGACCATGGACGGTCGCATTAATCTGGGCTATATGACGTGGTACAATAGGATCACAATGTCGTACCTAGTTCAACCTGCGACACAGTCAACTGTTGGGATGAACGAGTCAGCCTCTTCAATGAAGAAATTGGTATGTTATGTTTTTTTATATAAAAATGTATTTAGTTTGAAGTTTGTATAGATTGATTGTAATGATTTTGTATTTTTGTTATCTAGGTTGAGACCCTTTAGGGGATATGGCATTTGACCTCTGAACATGACACAGACCCTCGGTTACGGCAGATTCGGGAAATGGCTGTTGAGGCCCTTCGTACGACGGACCATACTGATGTGATGGAGTATCCAACTTCGCAACGGTGATATTATGGTCATGCCGCCACACCCTCCAACTTCTCTTCGTCATGGACTGCCGGGTGTCCGGACGGGTGGGCACGGGATTACATGACAACATAGGTTGTCGCAGCAGCAACAGCCGCAACATGAGTATCCGGTACCAGAGCCCTTGAGTCCTGAGTTCGATCCCCTAAGATGGTCTCAGTTGAGTGGTGCAAGCCACGAGCCCTCGCAATGGGGAGCACGAGCATCATGTGATTCATTCTTTGGCGGTGGGTCTGATTGGGATGCAGCTCAACCAGGACGTGATCCATACTTTCAAAATTATCAATTTGTGGATCCTGTGGGGGAAGAAG
This sequence comes from Salvia splendens, assembly GCF_004379255.2. NCBI lineage: Eukaryota > Viridiplantae > Streptophyta > Magnoliopsida > Lamiales > Lamiaceae > Salvia > Salvia splendens. The sequence continues at coordinate 9,797,910 of NC_056043.1, read as the reverse complement.
AGGGTGAGGAAGCGATGACCACGGCCAACTGTCGTTTGTTTCTTCATCCACCACAACATGTGCAATAGGCAAGCATGTCTTGTTAGCATCAAAACCACAAGCAACAAGCAACTTACCTTTAAATCTTCCTCGGAGGTGAGTCCCGTCCACTGTTAACACCAGTGCGGCCTTCTGGAACGCATGTATTGCAGGCCCAAATACCCAGAAAACATAGTTGAACACCATTGTACGTCTCTGACTCAACAGATCGTTATGCTTCCACTCAACAATTGTGCCCAGATTATGTGACTAGAGTTCAAACATGTAGCTTGGCAACTGCCTAAATTATTCCTCCCATCCACCGTATACAAACTCTATAGCCTTTCTCTTTGCATACCATGCCTTCTTATAACTGATTAACACACCAAATCTGTCTTGAACATCAGCTATTATTGAGAAGACCTTGAAATCGGCACATTGTCACACATGATGTCGAATCAACAGAGCAATCAATGCCGATGAAAAGTTAGCATGATCTCTGTTAGCACGATGGCCTACACAAGTATGTCGATCCTTCCACTTCCTAACTTCCCACATATCGTCATGCGACCTTTGTGTAACTGAAACCTCCCACTTATATTCCCTCGCCTTTTTAGCGTCGGTGGTGCTGATGATGCCTGCCCCTATTACTGTCGTTCCTGTTGGAAATTTGCATACGGCATGCCACCTTCTTAATTTGCTCTCGACGACCTTAAACTGTTTTTCATTCCTCAAACTCCACATAGTTATAGCAGTCTTCACATGTAGTTTAGAATCAAATTTTGTTCCCAACACAATCCGATGCCGCTCATTCTCATCCCAATACAAAAGGCTGTGTTCATTACCACCAACATCATCAGATACTCCAGACGGACGACTTGGTAATTCATGAAAGAATCTAAACCCCTTAGGATTGTACTCCGGAAGTGGTTGTTCACCTTGCATAACAGGTTTACATGCTACTATCTTCTCATCAGAAATACATCAACATCATCAGCACCATCACCATCACTGAGATCGGGGTCTGGCTCTGTCTCAGATAGTGGCCTTGGCTCACCAAGATCATCTGCAACATCTACCTCATCATTCAATCCAACACCAACATCAGCAACATCTACAACATCTCTCTGCTCATTCATACTACGATCAAAGCTCATATGCTCCACCCTCGTAAATGATCCAATACCACAGTCAAAGCTCATTTGTTCAACCCTCACAGATGATCCAATACCATAATCAACAACTGGTGGGATTTCTGAACTCCTCACATGTGAATACTCAACAAATAATTCAATACACCCACTTGAATTTTGAGCATTGTTGAACATAAACATCACACTATCATCATTGCAAATCACAGAACATGTATAACTCATACCGGAAGCAAAGACTATACATTGTCTCCATAATAATTCAATTGTGTCTTGGTTCATATCTATTCTCATCGCATCACAGATCATTGCTACCAATTCAGAATAGGAAACACATGAATTTAATATGATGGAGCTCCTCGCACGAGGTGGTTCATAACCAATACCCATATGTGGTAGTTGAACTACTCTACCACCCCAATACAAACTCACAAATACTTGCATGATTTCTGCATAAAAAACATTTAAAACAACAACAATTATGGACATTTTTCCTACAAGCCCTAATTTTATAAATTGGGTAAAACTAACAAATGAAAGCAAAATAAACATGAATAATGATGAATGTAGCTAAATTACTAAACAAATTACCGAATCTTATGGAGATAACGTTGGAAATCGCCGGAAATCGCCTGAAATCGCCGGAAACCTGAGAGAGGAAATGAAAGTGTAGTCTGTGCTCTAGTTCTGCCTTCTGTGTGTTAAAAGCTGACTGAAAGACGCATAAGGGTCATGCGTCATTCGGGTAAGATGCATAATTCTTATGCGTCTTTAAACGACGCATAACCCTTGTGCGTCATTAATGAAAGACACATAAAGTTTGTGCGTTTCATTAATAACGACGCATAACTCTTATGCGTCACTCCTCCATTTGGAATAAATCTAATCTTCTTCATTAAAATGGAATTCCATTAATAATCTAGAACAAAAATAGACAAGTCTCTTGTTTTCGCCCACTAGTTTTACCACTACCATTAACCTTGTTTTTTTCTCGATCTCTCTAATTCTATTGGATTCCACAATCAGATTAGTATGATTCTTCTGATGAAGTTTGTATATAGTCGATATAAAATTAAAATCTAACATAAACAAGATGACTTGAAAATGTTTATGTTTTGAATAAATTTATATGGAAATAGTTTTCAGAGATAAATATAACTGATCATGCCTTTTTAAAAAAACTGTTAAATACTCCTATACTATATATCGAACTCGATTAGGCCATCCACAACGATGTTGCTATACCGTTCCTTAACCGTTCCTTAAACTACTATTTGCGGACCCCACTGTACTTTTTTACTCCATTCCTTAACTAAGGAACGGAACCTGCAACCCTCCGTTCCTTAACCGTTCCTTCAATTACTATTCATTCAATTTCATTTTTTTTATTTTTATTTCCAACTCAATTCAATTAAAACAAACACACTTCATTAAAATTAAAATAATATTACTAACTTAAAATTCAAAAAAATAGAAAAAGACATAATTAAAATCCTATAAAAAAATGACATAATTTTAAAAAATAGAAAAAGACATAATTAAAATCCCACATCGAAAGTGGAACATAAAACATTCAAGGATGTCTCTATAAAAGAGAAACAACCAAGAATGAGTTTCATAAATTCGCAAGCTCATCAAATATATATGGGCTATTACAAATTTCTTGTATTCATTTATTTGTAAAAATTGTTTTTAAATATAAAAATCTATCTTTATAAATAAAAAATATTTTTTTAAAAATTCATTTTTTTTTTAAAAAATGAATTATTGCGTCACCGTGACGACGCCCACTCGCGGGCCGGCGAGTGGGCGTCACGCATGGCCTGGGAGCTCGCCACGTCACCTCGGCGCGTGGCGAGACATCGCGTGCCGCGTCTTGCGGTCGCGGTCCACGGGACGACCTGGGAACGGGATGGGGACGGAACGGCCGGCTGCAATGCGTTTCTCTGCGGTTTCATTCCTGAGGAACGAAACGTGGGCCGGTCACGCCCTTATGGAGTATTAAGGTTAAATGCATACTATATGGGTTATGTTAACGTGGGGGGGTTTTTACTAAAAGAAGTGAATCATTTGATACCCTACTTCTTTATACTATAAGAGCATCCACAACGGCTGCCGTCCCGGCGGACGTCTGACCGGCGTTCCAGACATCCGCCCGGGACGTCCGCCATTACGCAGCATGGAGGCGGATGCGGACGTGCGATGCGGACACCGGAGTTCCGCGGCATTCCGGGATGTCTGTCATGACGTCCACCATTGCGCTGATACAATGGGCGTCCCTGCGGACTTCCCGTTTTTTCATTTAAAAAAAAAACTCTATATATACGGCTGTTTGAACTTCATTTCATTCACACCACTTGTTTTAACGAGTTTTTCTCTCTCTCTCTCTACTTTCATTTCTTCAGAAGATAAATGGAGCACTTCGATAGTGATTCCCCCGCCACGAGCGAGTCACAAACGCCGACGTTTCCGTTAGAGTTGGGGGAAATGCAGGCGGTAGTGCACCGATGTCCGGGGTGATGCCCGAAATGGCGCCGATGATGCCCCAACCCTAAATGGCGGGGATGATGCCCGGGTACTACAATATGTACCTCCCTTGGTGTGGGATGATGCCCCAAATGCCCGGGATGAGTGCCGCAATACCCGGGATGATGATGCCCGGGATGATGCAGGGCATGCCTGCCGCTGCGGGGGAGCAGGCAGGGGGTCCCCCAATCACCTGGGGACAATGTCTATCGCCCCTACATGGATCTATTGTCGGGTGATTCCCCCCAGAGTACTCCTCTGGAGACTCAGTTCACCGGCATCGAGACTTTCTCTTTTGAGGAGTTGGGGCTATCTCCAGTCAGGGATTTTCCCACTGAGTTGCCATCGGCGGCAGGGAGGACGCGGAGGCAAGGGAGAGGGAAGGGCAAGGGCAAGGCCACTACCTCGTCTGCACGTGCGGGGAACGAGGGTAGGGTGGGGGCCGAGGAAGAGGGGGTGGAAGCCGGCAGGAGAAAGAGGACCATCTGGAGCATAGAGGAGTGCGTCGCGCTGGCGAAGGCCTGGATCAGTGTAGTCGAGGATCCCTACGTCGGGGCTAACTAGCATATCGACAGAATGTGGTGGGGCATTAGCCGAAGCTACCTCCAATTCAAACCGCCAGGTGAGAAGCCTCACGATATAGAGCAATGCCGGAAACAATGAGAACGGCTGAGGAGGTAGCTCAGCCGATTTGCCTGCATCTACCAAAACAACCTCCGCACGAACTCTCTGATGCCGAGGCAGAGTTCCCGACCTCTCAATCCCGCCGCCATCTCCCGGTTGGGCAAAAGTCCGCGATGCGGATGGCTAGGGGAAGTGCCAGCGGGTCCGGACCCGAGGTCCAATCGGCAGCTCCTTCCCAGATCGATCCCAAGCTCCCCGCACTCGCCCGCATACAACAGCATGATTTACTTTTAATCACCATGGAGAAGTGGCTTTCAGCAACTGACCCCTTATACAAGATTATACCGAAGGATGTCATCGACAGTATGCGGCATGATTTGGGGATGCCACCCCTGCTCGAGAATTACGACGGAACTAGAGGCGGGGACGACGAGGAGTGAGACGGGGGCCGCATTTGTCGAAGATGTAGGTTGTTTTTTTTAACTATGTATTTTTTTATAATTATGTATGTTTTTTGTTTTAAATAAAGTGGTTGCATTTTCTCCGTATTTGTGTCGAAATTTTAATTCCGTAAATTGTTTAATTTGGCGAATTTGTGAATTTTTATTATGGGAAGTCCGTCGGGATATCCGCCATTGTGCAGTGGGATGTCCTTATAACGTGGCAGTGCAGTGAGATGTCCTTATGACGTGGCAGAAGGTGTTTTTGGGAAGTCCACCTGGACATCCACACCACCGTGGATGCCCTAAATACCTTTACTTATTATTGTACTTGACTTTAGAAAGAAAGTGTACAGGACCCATAGGGAACACAAGTTCAGTTAATTAAACATGAAAGAGATACTCCTAGTATTCATAATTTGTAGGGATAATACTACCACTTATCATAATGTTTTTAGTTCAAATCATATTATCTCATAACATAGAGTATGATATTTGGGGGAAAAGGATACCATCATTGTGGAATTATGGACCACCTTTTGGGCTTGGAATTAATTCGGCTGGGCCGTTTTAATTGATGGCCCGTTCTAAGTGTAATGAGTCCAACTCTTCTTGGCCCATTACTTATGGAGCGAGTACCCGATGGCTGCCATGTGTCGCCTTCACCCGGATTATGGCGCTGAACCGTTGGTTTTGGGGGTGTGTTTCTGGTGAGTCTTTATCCGACTCTTTGACTCCTCACTCTCTCATTCTAATCACTATTCTCCCTCTCTCTCTCTTCTTGAGCTTTCGCTCTGCCTTCTCTCTAGAAACTCTCTCTCTCTCTCGAAGCTCTGGCCGATTTTCTTCTCCGATGGCTTCGATCTCTTCTTTTTGGTGAGGATCGAGTGTTATCTCTCAACCGCTGTGTTGATCTGGAGATTTGAGTGAGTTCAAGCGGTGGAGCTTGTCTCTGTGTGATTTCTGGGAGGTTTATCGGTTGGTTTCTTAGATCCGTGAGATCCGAGGGTTCTTGTGGCCTTGTGGCTGTGATTGAGTTAGATCTGTGGTGTTAGGTGGCTGTAAGTGGTAGTAGTCGGGTAACCCTAGCTCGGGGTTTAGATTGGTTCCACTGTGCTCCCTTGTGACTTGTTGGATAGGACGGAGGAGGTCCTTGGCCCTGGTGTAGTCGTGGTTGCGACCTGAGCCATTTCTCTGTTCCTTGTGTTCTGTTTTTGTGTTCACAGTTTAGATCCATTTTGGATCTGTTTCTCTTGTCATACTAACAGTGTACTTGAGTGTGCAGGTGAATTGCAGCGATAGATCCGGTGCTTTTACGAGAGGTTCAGATCTTGTAAATGATTAGGGTTCTTTGTTAATTCTTGCTTCTCTTTGTATCGTTCCTGTTTTGTATTACTTGAATCTGTAATTGGCTTGTACCTTCTGAGATTAGCCATCTCAGACTTTTGTCAATACAAAGAGGTCCCGGTAATTAGTGAACCCCGAGTAATCTGATCCCTACAGTGGTATCAGAGCCACGGGGGGATTACTTGGGCACGCCGGGTCACTAAAAATTAAGGAGGTGGGCTCGTCAGAGTAAAGCTCGTCCTCCTGTATAGGCCCAGAGGTAAGACGGTTACACCTTAACGAAGGGTAACCGCTCTGGTATATTGGCTGAAATCCTTAAAACTTTTACTGCTTTCTAGTCTAGGATTGGGCAGTTGTTTCTGGTAGATACCACTGGCCGTGGTCTAGGCTTATGTGCTTCTGTGTTTCTGTTTTGCTTCTTGTTGCATTCCTGCTTAACTTGCTTCCGTTGATTACTGTCTGGTGTGTGTCTTCTCCTGTCTTGTGTTCTAAGTTGATCTCTAAGAGCCCAAGATCTGTGTCTTGAGTGAATTACCTATCCACCCTGCACTGGTAACCGCCTTGAGTGACCCCCTGCGCCCCCATACATTGGGTGATTGCGAACTGGGAAATCCTCTTGCCGGGGTGTACGTGACAGATAGGGAGGAACTCGGTTTTGACATTTTCTGTGGGGTTTCTGGAACCGCTTGGAACTGTGTTGGAGTGCTACTTGCCTGTGTGTTGTGTGCCTGGTTTTGCATCTGTGTTTTCTGCATGAGAAATACCTATATATCTGTTTTAAGTGGTCTCTCTAAGTCCTGTGTTCTTAAGTCCAGCTTCTGTGACAGTAAGGTTGTTTGCTGTGCTTTCTGGATTGCTGGTACTGTTTTCACTGTGAAAGTTTTCTTAAAAATGACTCAACCAGTTGGTATTGTACCCTTTAATGGGAAAAATGATTTTACTATCTGGAAACAGAAAATAAAATGTATTTTAATTCAGCAAAAAGTTTTCAAAGCTGTGGAGGGAACTACTCCCGACACTGAACCTGCTGAAAAAATTTCTGAAATGAATGAATTGGCCAGATCAACCATTATTTTAAACCTTTCTGATTCTGTGATTAGAAAAGTTGGGTCTATTGAATCTGCTTCTGAGCTATGGCAGAAACTTGATACTTTGTATATTGAAACCTCAATGTCCTCCAGAATGTATTTACTTGAAAAACTTTTCAAATTCAAACTTGATCTTTCTAAGGACATTGATGATAACATTGATATTTTCCAGAAACTTGTTCAGGACATTAAAAGGTCTGGTGACAAGACTATTGATGAATATACTAGTATTGCTTTGATGAATGCTATCCCTGACTCTTATAATGATGTTAAAGCTGCTATAAAGTATGGTAGGAATAGTGCTCCTCTGGAACTAATCATCAGTTCTTTAAAATCTAAGGAAATTGAAATTAAGGAACATAATGCCTTTAAATCTGCTCAGTCTAAAGCCCTGCATGTTAGGGGTAGATCCCAGACCAGAGGGGGTAATGATAACAATAAATCTAATGATCAAGGAAAGAAGAAAGGAAAGGGAAGGTCTAGATCTAACAGTAGGAATCCTAAGGCTAATAGAAAGTGTTTTAGCTGTGGTGAGGTAGGCCACTACAAGAAAGAGTGCCCCAACCCTAGGAAGCAGAAACATGGTAATAATAATATGGATTCTATTGCTAACCTAGCTAAGAATAATGATCCTGAAGGAGTGTGCTTCATGACTCATGATATTCTGTCTGTAAATTCTTCTCTGGGTTGCTCTTTTACTGAAAATGATTGGCTGATTGATTCTGGATGCACCTATCACATATCTCCTTTTAGATATGTGTTTTCTGATTTTAAACCTGTAGAAAATATGTTTGTTTCTATGGCAAATGACAAGAAGTGTCAAATTCTTGGCATTGGTACAGTGTGTTTAAAATTCAGCAATGGCTATGTGCTAAACTTGAACAATGTGAGATATGTGCCTGATCTGTGTTACAATTTGCTTTCCTGCACTTGCTTGGAGCTTGATGGGCTAGAGGGTAAGTGGGGGCATGGAGTTATGAAGATCTGTAAGGGTGCTATGTGCTTGTTTAAAGCTGTGAAAAAATGTAATCTCTATGTGTGTTATGCTCAACCTTTAGCCTGTGTGAATAATGTCCCAAGCCTGGCTCGGGTTAATAAAGCCATGTTGTGGCATAATAGACTTGGTCATATGAGTGAAAAAGGTCTAAATATTTTGAAGAAAAATGAGTTGCTTTCTGAAAATGATTTTCAAAATAGTCTTCCTTTTTGTGACACTTGTGTCTTGGGCAAACAACATAGGGTGTCTTTCCCAACGCCTGTCACTGAAAATATCAGTCACAGTGTGTTAGAATACCTACACATGGATGTGTGGGGCCCAGCCTCTGTGTCAACTCATTCTGGGTCAGTCTATTTTCTGTCCATAATTGATGATTTTTCAAGAAAAGTTTGGTGTTTCTTAATGAAAAACAAGTCTGAGGTCAGTGATAAGTTTTCTGCATGGAAGAATCTTATTGAAAATCAAACTGGAAAGTCTATCAAAGTGATTAGGACAGACAATGGTCTTGTGTTTTGTAATTCTCAAATGGACTCCATGTGTACTCAATTTGGAATTAAAAGACACAAGACTACCCCCTATACCCCTCAGCAAAATGGAGTTGCTGAGAGGATGAATAGAACCCTCCTAGAAAAGGTTAGGTGTCTCATGTCTAAGAGTGGTATGTCCAAAAAATTTTGGGGTGAAGCCCTACTGACCTCAGCCTACCTTGTAAATAGGTCTCCTTCAGTCCCCCTAAAGGGGAAGTGTCTTGAGTCTGTTTTCACTGGTAGAAAAATTTCTCTGTCTCATCTTAGGGTGTTTGGTTGTAGTGTCTTTGTTCATACCAAGACTGACAAGTTAGAACCTAGATCCAAGAAAGGAGTCTTCCTAGGTTACCCTGAGGGAGTCAAAGGTTATAGAATTTGGAACAGAAGTGAGCCTGGTTTCAGGGTCATTATAAGCAGAGATGTCATCTTCAATGAAGATGAGTTCCCCTGTGTTAGACCTGCCCCTGATACCACTCCTCTAAGTGTGGACAATGAGCCTCCTAGTGAGGAGGAGTCCACTGATAACCTCACTGAGGTGGAGGTATATGAGGATACTCCAAGTGAGGTGGAGCAATTTTGGGTTCCAAATCCTATCACCACTGACCCTGCACCTGAGCCTGACCCTCAACCTGAACCTGAGCCTCAACCTGAGCCTGAACCAGCTTTACTTGATGACCAAGTTGTTAACCCTGGTCCAGACTTGAGTGATTATCTCCTGTCTAGAGATAGAGTCAGGAGGCACATTAGTCAACCTGAAAGGTATATTGGTTTGGTTAACTTGATTTCTTTGGCTTTTAATGTGCATGAATCTGATGGTGAGGAGCCTCAGTCTTATAAACAGGCTCTTAAATCTAAATTTTGGAATGAATGGCAAAAAGCCATGGAAGATGAGATGTTGTCTTTGAAAGTCAATTGTACCTGGTTACTTGTTCCTCTACCTGTTCGTGCTTCTGTTGTTGACTGCAGATGGTTGTATAAAATTAAAAATGAGGTAGAAGGACTTAGGTATAAGGCCAGACTTGTGGCCAAAGGGTTTACTCAACAAGAGGAGGTAGATTATACTGAAATATTTGCTCCTGTGGTTAAATTTACAACTGTTAGACTTATGCTTGCTTTGTGTGCACATTTTGACTAGGAACTTAAACAAATGGATGTTAAAACTGCTTTCCTGCATGGTGATTTAGATAAGCCTATCTATATGAAACAGCCTGAGGGATTTGTAGATCCTAAGTATCCCAATCATGTTTGCCTGTTAAAAAAGGCATTGTATGGCTTGAAGCAATCTCCCAGACAATGGAACATCAAGTTTAATTCATGCATGCAAAATCTTGGGTTTGTTAGAAGCACTTTTGATGCCTGCCTGTATGTGAAAAACCTTGATAAAGTTCCTGTGTTCTTACTGCTATATGTTGATGATATGCTGATTATGGGACCTTGCCTCAAATC